>NC_050097.1:102769435-103072465 GCF_902167145.1 Zea mays
TTTTGAAGTGAGTAGTTGAATTCTGTTCAAGTCTGGACAAAATTTACGTTTCGCATTGTTTGGCCTTTCTAAGTGTCAAATCTTGTGGTGATGATAATACCAAGGGTATAGTGGACTTTGTAAGCTTTGCATAAAGTCCTAGTTTACTTCTATTGGATGCACATTTTGTGAGTTATGAGGAAAACAAATAACCGTTGTGTTGCTGTCTGGAAATATGCAAGCATTAAATTGATCTTTTGAAGTTACTCTTGTTTGGATAGGTTTGGTTTAGGCTATTTGAGCACAGTATGTATTGCATTCATATATATATATATATATTTATTGAAGTACTTGCATGTGTCAATGTTGACTTGGTGTTAGGAAAGCTTTGTTCGAGTTATATAGGACCGTCTATTATCTTAGCCCGAGTTGGCAGCTTGGCTTAGCACCTACAATTGTCGGAGTCTATGATCAGAGTACACCATATATTCCATGTCTTTATGTTGAGGAAGTATTTGCGGAATCCAGACCATCAAATCGAGCTAGAGCCGATTCCTGTGTAGCAAGACCAGACTCTAGAGTGTCGTCTGCTGCGTATCTTAGAATCCTAGGAGCTTGAGGAGCTGATGCGGCAGAAGTACCCGAACCTTTCTTTATGTGTGAGTTTTGTTGATTCATTGATCTTTCCTTGTCGTTCCGATAGAAGCGTCGGAATTCGAGGTCGAATTCTTTTTAAGGGGGGTAGAGTGTGATACCCAATTTTCTGAAAAGAAGTTAAATGTATTTTTCCCTTTTCTTTCGTGATCTGTGTAGTTGGGGCTGGAGTTTTTTAGGAAGCATTCACCAATAAAACAGTAGAATACTTGTTGGATTTGTGCATTGGGGTCGGGAGCAGACGTGAGAGCGAGTTTGGGCCGTGGATCTTGATCCGGCGGTGGGGAGCCCATTAGTTTCCCCCCCTAAACCCTAGCCGCCCCCTCCCTCTCACTCCCCCACCCCTTTGGCCGCCCCTCCCCTCTCTCTTCCACTCTTGCAGCCGCCCCAATCCCTCTCCTTCTTCCCCAAGTGATTGCAGCGCCACCCCTCAACCCTAGCCCCCCCCCCCCCCGCCACCTCTTCCTCTCCAAGGTGGAGCCTCCCCGCTTGGTGTCCGTCGTGTGGGTGTGAGTCTTCCATGGGAGTTTTGAGGGAGGAAGAAGGAAGAAAAGAAGGTGGAAAGGAGGAACCCAAGGTGATTTTCGTGATCATTTTGTTGTATTTGTGCTGCAATCCAATTGGTTACATGTTTACCTATGTGATTTGGTAGAGGTGCTGTCCAGAAATTTAGTGGGTGGACGAACAGCAGTAGTTCTAGTGATTTCTGGGAATTTTTCGTGGGCAATTAGTAGGGATCAGTGGGAGAATCATGTAGAGCTTTGTCATACCTTTCCAACGAGTACTTATGCGCTCGATTTGGAGTTATAATTTAGGAGATATCGTTGTTTGAATCCGGTTATGTTGCTGTCCAAAAAAACAGAATTTTCAGGTGGGTGAACAGCAGTAGTATTAGCAGTTTCTGGGAATTTTTCGTGGATAATTAGTGTTAACCAGTATGATAATCATGTAGGGATTTGTCTTATCTTTCCAATAAGTACTTATGTGCTTGATTTGGAATTATATTTTAAAAGATATCGCTGTTTGAATCCGGGTGTGTCGCTGTCCAAAAGACAAAAAAAACAGATTACAGGGTTCATCTTGTGGACTGTTTTGGGCTAATTAGATGTTGGAATTTAATTATAAATTGTATACAAAACTTGTGGGGAATTTCATGTAGATGCCTCTGGAGTTTTTGTTTGTTACCACTGCTGTCATAATTTTAAAGTTATGAAATTATTAAGCAGCGCCACTGCAGTTTGGAGGGTGTGGGGAGAGATGCAACCCGCGGCGGGGTTTGAGTTTGTGCGTAGGTGCGGCGTCGTTTATGAGCCTGATTATGTGAAATTGGTGCACTAAGTTGTGTGTCAAAAACAGGTGGTGGACTTCCGGATCGTACTTAGTGATTTGCCCGAACTTCCGGTAAAGGCAAGTAAATACAGTGGTGGTTGCTACCGTTTGGGTTGCATCCTATTCCCTGACATTGAGTATGCATAAGTTTTAATTATGTTAATCATTGAATTCTATGATGAAGTTTATTTGTTTGGAAGTATTAATTCTCAATTGTCTAATATTGTGGATGATCATAATTTGGTAATGATATATGTGGTTGATTCCCATCTTGGATGAAGTTGAAGTATTTTTTTTGAATCACGTTATATGAAGTGTTGTAGGCATGACATGCTCATCGCATCATCCATCTTGCATTTTGAAGTTATGTCGTGATCTTATGGTCCGACCGTACCGGTACATTTTTAGCATCATACGTTGCCCGAGGAGGGGTACGATGCAGCTTCATATCCTTAGAGGTATGAAGGCAGAAGTCATCCTTGCATTTGCAGACATTTGCACTCATGAGGTATATATGAAGTGTGACATTACTATGTTACTATTGTGGTTTCTACCTGCGAGGTGTGGTGACTAGGTGTGTTGTACGTTGTATACGTGCTGCACCTTCGTAATAAGAAGGTTGTGGAATCAAGTGGTGGTAAAACAATGTTCTTATGTGGTTAAACAGTTTGATATTATTTTACTTGCTGAGATGTGTCATCTCACTCTTGCATTACTCAATGCAGGTACTTGATACATGTTGGGAATGAGGGGAGTAGCAGCATGTCCACTTTCACTCTCACAATAACGCTGCCTAGGCGCAGCCATGATTTAATTAGAAACTTATTGTCAAAGGAAGTTTGTTTTTTTAACTAGTCGTGCTCACTAGTTAATTCACTTCATGTCGTATGTTTAACTTCTTTTTGCTAGCCGATTAATAATACTTAGTATGTTTTTGTCATGATATATGTTTATACATTGTTGCCCCCTCATTTATGCAGTTTTGCAAGGGGGATGCTGCCGAAATTTTATATATAGATGTCAGAAGTGTTGTTTAGTAGCATTCCGGGGTGTTGGTGGACCCCGGGGTGTTACAATCCTGAAGGTCCAATGGAATGGATCAGTCACGAAGCAGAGGCCTTCGAGGAAATTCTAAACAGCCGCGGCGACATCTGCGCTTTTTCGGGTGCTAGAGGGATTGCTACTGTTTTGGAGAAGAAAGGCTGCGAGCATGTAAAATCCTTAGCGCAGTCCGAAGCTACCTTGTCCACTGAAGACATTAAAGACCCCTCACCCGAAGCAAGCATGGTCGGTGGGAAATTCTTCACCGATATCTGGGATAACGGCGGCCGAGAATTGGCGCAAGAAATTATTCAAAGGAGTGAAAAAGGCATCCACGATGCTAGAAAAGTAGCGGAAGCTGCCAAGAAAAGTATAGAGCCCGAAGGGCACATAGGTATTAATTAGTGGTTTTTATCATGCTGTAATTTTTAATTCCAGACTCTGTTCTTCGGATTGTAATAGTAATATAGTCGTATCTTTTCTTCCCTCAGAAGCTGCTGAGGCATCTCCGGGCCCCCACCCGAAGGGGGACGATGAAATTAGAAAAATGGCCGAAGCCATTATGGACAAGGTTGTCGACCAACTATTGAACGAAGCTGCAGAGATAGTGCTTAAAGAGGATTGAATGCCATTGTAGAAACATTTGAAACGTAAAAATGTGTAATATATTGTAACTTTAAATGTAATATATAATCTATTTATAGTTTAATTCTTTACGATGCATGAAACTTTGCATACATACCATTTTTTGAGCCTTCGGCGAAAAAACACCTTCCCTTCTTTTCATGCTTCGTGAAGAAAATCCTTTCTATATCACAAGAATTCGCTTACTTCTCTGATGAAAAATGTCCAAGCTTCGTGAAATATTTTCCGAAGCTATAAAAAAGTTTTGTGTTGCGTTTCCGGTGAGGCTACACTTCATCTTGATTTTGTCTTAGCACGATTTTTCCTTTTCCAAATTATTCTCCGAAGATCAACACTGTATCCCCTTCTTGTTCCAAATGCAATATACTGTATGATGCTTATGTTATGCAGAATGATATGATGATGTTATGTTATGCAAAAATGATATTTGTGCCGCAGATTCATACCCCTGTAATAGAGCACACACACTTTTTATCTCAGCGCTGACTTTTCGCTGTAAGCCTCCCTTAGGAGCTTCTTCGCCTTTTACTTTCAGCAGAATCAGCGTTTATTTTTCGCTGTAAGCCTCCCTTAGGAGCTTCTTCGCCTTTTACTTTCGGCGGAATCAGCGCTTATTTTTCGCTGTAGTTTCAGAAAACTTACTCTGTGTTCCCTTAGGAGCGACTTTTTACTGTTTCGAGGAATTTGTACTTTGTCCGTTAGGACAAATGTTTGGTAATACAAAGGTCCTTCATGCCACCATAAATTTGTATGCTTCGGCAAATCAAGCCTATGGAAAAGACATATTTTTATTATGGTACTAGATGAAAAGTGTTACAAGAAATCGAAAAACGATAAAAGACACTTAAACTCCTCATAATTGTTCCTTACTAACAAAAAGGTAATACTGAATGTAAGAATGCGAAAGAGCTGCTGTTGAAGTAGGATATTCATCAATAAATGTGCTTCGACTCTGGCACAGTACTGTTGACTGTGCGAGCTTTGGACTCCTCTCTGAAATCCCTCTGAAGGTGATTGTGCTGGCTTCCTTCTGGTTGCTGTCCTCGTTGCGTCGGCGGTGGTGGTGGAGGATTCTGCCAGGATGCTTGGGGTTGGCTTGCCGAAGCGATAGAAGCTGCAGGGTGATTGCCTACATATTCTGGTATATAAGGCGAATGATACGAAGCAGTATGCATGACCTGCTTCGGCTGACTTTGTTGCGCAGCTGCTTCTGCTATCTCCTTCTGCTTTTGGATGGTAACGTGACACATCCTGGTGGTATGGCCCTTATCTTCACCACAGAATAGGCAATAAATTTTTCTTGGCTGATCTCCAAACCTTCCCTCGAAGCCCCTAGCGCCTCTGCCTCTTGGCGCTGGCGGCCGAAAAGAACTTTGCTGCTGGCCCGAAGCTTGTGAAGAATACTGTGGCCTTTGCTGTTGGCTCCCTCGATCATCAGTTTGAGCAGAGTTATGAATTGACCTGACGTGCCTCGGGTGAAATCTTCCTCCGAAGCCCCTGGTCATTTCAGAGAACCTGAATGCTTCCTCCCTTCTTTGGCGGAAGTCATTGTCAGCTCGAATGTATTCGTCCATCTTTTGGAGCAGCTTCTCCAACGTTTGTGGTGGCTTCCTAGCAAAGTACAGCGCTGAAGGTCCCGGCCGAAGCCCCTTAATCATGGCCTCAATGACAATTTCATTGGGCACTGTTGGCCCTTGTGCCCTCAGACGTAGAAACCTTCGGACGTACGCCTGGAGGTATTCTTCGTGGTCCTGGGTACACTGAAATAAAGCTTGAGCAGTAACTAGCTTCGTCTGAAACCCTTGGAAGCTAGTTATCAGCATATCCTTCAACTTCTGCCAAGAAGTAATTGTCCCTGGCCGAAGAGAAGAGTACCAGGTCTGAGCAACACTCTTGACGGCCATGACAAAAGATTTTGCCATGACTGCCGTATTGCCACCATACGAAGATATGGTCGCTTCGTAGCTCATCAGGAATTGCTTGGGGTCTGTATGACCGTCATACATGGGGAGCTGGGGTGGCTTGTAGGACTGGGGCCATGGTGTAGCCTGCAATTCTGTTGAGAGAGGAGAAGCATCATCAAAAGCAAAGTTTCCATGATGGAAATCTTCATACCAGTCGTCCTCATTGTGGAAGCCTTCCTGATGGGGCTCTCTGCGTGGAAGCCTTCGGCTCTGATCATCTTGAACAAGATAACGAACCTCTTCAGAAGCTTCGTCTATCTGTCTCTAAAGATCAGCTAGACGAGCCATCTTCTCCTTCTTGCGCTGCACCTGAAGGATCTCCAGGTTTTGGATCTCCTGATCCAGGTCATCCTCCGGAGGTGTCGGGCTAACAGCCTTCCTCTTCTGGCTTTGGGCCTCTCTAAGAGAAAGGACGTCCTGATTGGGATCCATCGGCTGTAAAGTACCAGCCCCTGTCGCTGAAGCTTTTTTCGGCGGCATGACGAAGGTGATGCTTGCCGAAAGCGTTCAAAACTCAAAAAATGGAAGTGAGTTCACCGGAGGTGGGCGCCAATGTTGAGGACTTGTTCTCAAATGCTATGAATCAAGAACAAGACAACACAAAATGTTAAGTGTTAATATCCTTCGTCCTTCGAAGCATTATTTCCCTAAGGATATAATGATTTTCGGACGAAGGTTATGAAGGACATACCTTCATCAGCATAAAATATAATAATGAAGAAGGAATCATATGAAACATAAAGATAACATAAACAGTTGTGTATTATTGTCGACTTATTTCCATTTTATTATGATGGAGAAATAGAAATGATATCCAATTACAAATGTACCTTCAGCTTGTGAGAAGGTAAAAGCACAAGTGTGACGCAAAGGCCAATGTCAAATCAGCGTGAACAGTACGGGGATACTGTTCACCTATTTATAGGCATGGGTCGCGGCCCACGCAAAATTACATTAATGCCCTTTACATTTATCAATAACTCTATGATAATTCTTCGAGGTCTAATCTGGTTTTTCATCTTTAAGTCGGTTTCCTTTTCCGCCGCTATTCCGAAGCTCTTCTACACACAGCTTCGGCTCTGCGCCAACCTTCGTGTTCTTTGTGCTTCTTCATACCGTGGCTCTGATCCGAGTCCGAAGATACATGTTAATGTACTTTACTCCAGAAACATTGTTAAATCATGTTTTTGAGGACCTTCGGAAGCCGAAGGTCCCCAACAACAGGGGAGAAGAAGATGTTCTCCTCCTATGAGAAAAACCAAGATCCCCAACGATCTATCACATTCGGGGATGGAAATCAAAGTTTGGTCAAAGGATTGGGTAAAATCTCTATATCTCCTGACCATTCTATTTCCAATGTTTTTCTTGTAGATTCTTTAGATTACAATTTGCTTTCTGTTTCTCAATTATGCAAAATGGGCTACAACTGTCTTTTTACGGATATAAGTGTTACTGTCTTTAGAAGAAGTGATGATTCAGTAGCATTTAAGGGAGTGTTAGAGGGTCAGCTATACTTGGTAGATTTTGATAGAGCTGAACTCGACACTTGCTTAATTGCTAAGACTAACATGGGTTGGCTCTGGCATCACCGACTAGCCCATGTTGGGATGAAGAATCTTCATAAGCTTCTAAAAGGAGAGCACATTTTGGGACTAACCAATGTACATTTTGAGAAAGACAGGATTTCTAGCGTATGTCAAGCAGGGAAGCAAGTTGGTGTTCATCATCCACATAAGAACATCATGACGACTGACAGGCCGCTTGAGTTACTCCACATGGATCTATTCGGCCCGATCGCTTACATAAGCATCGGCGGGAGTAAGTATTGTCTTGTAATTGTGGATGATTATTCTCGCTTCACTTGGGTGTTCTTTTTGCAGGAAAAATCACAAACCCAAGAAACATTAAAGGGATTCTTGAGACGAGCTCAAAATGAGTTCGACTTAAGGATCAAAAAGATTAGAAGCGACAACAGGACGGAGTTCAAGAACTCACAAATCGAAAGCTTTCTTGAGGAGGAGGGCATCAAGCATGAGTTCTCTTCTCCCTACACGCCACAACAAAATGGTGTAGTGGAGAGGAAGAATAGAACTCTATTGGACATGGCAAGAACCATGCTTGATGAGTACAAGACTTCGGATCGGTTTTGGGCCGAGGCGGTTAACACCACTTGCTACGCCATCAACCGGTTATATCTACACCGAATGCTCAAGAAGACATCGTATGAACTCCTAACCGGTAAAAAGCCCAATGTTTCATATTTTAGAGTCTTTGGTAGCAAATGTTTTATTCTTGTTAAAAGAGGTAGAAAATCTAAATTTGCTCCTAAGTCTGTAGAAGGTTTTTTACTTGGTTATGATTCCAACACAAGGGCATATAGAGTCTTCAACAAGTCCTCTGGACTAGTTGAAGTTTCTTGTGACATTGTGTTTTATGAGACTAATGACTCTCAAGTAGAGCAAGTTGATCTTGATGAGCTAGATGATGAAGAGGCTCTGTGCGTCGCGCTAAGGAACATGTCCATTGGGAATGTGTGTCCTAAGGAATCCAAAGAGCCTCCACATGCACAAGATCAACCATCTTCCTCAATGCAAGCATCTCCACCAACTCAAGATGAGGATCAAGCTCAAGATGATGATGATGAAGATCAAGAGGAGCCACCTCAAGAGGAGGACAATGATCAAGGGGGAGATGCCCATGATCAAGATAAAGAAGATGATGATTGTCCAAGACCACCACACCCAAGAGTCCACCAAGCAATCTAACGAGATCACCCCGTGAACACCATCCTTGGCGACATTCATAAGGGGGTAACCACTCGATCTCGTGTTGCTCATTTTTTTGAACATTACTCTTTTGTTTCCTCTATCGAGCCACACAGGGTAGAGGAAGCACTTCAAGATTCGGATTGGGTGCTGGCGATGCAAAAGGAGCTCAACAACTTCACGAGGAATGAGGTATGGCATTTAGTTCCACGTCCTAACCAAAGTGTTGTAGGAACCAAGTGGGTCTTCCACAACAAACAAGATGAGCATGGTGTGGTGACAAGGAACAAAGCCCGACTTGTGGCCAAGGGATATTCACAAGTCGAAGGTTTGGATTTCGATGAAACCTATGCACCCGTAGCTAGGCTTGAGTAAATCCGCATTATAGGCTTAAGCAAGCCCCAAGAGCATGGTATGAATGCCTAAGAGATTTTCATATCGCTAATGGCTTCAAAGTCGAAAAAGCTGATCCTACTCTCTTTACTAAAACACTTGCAAATGATTTGTTTGTATGCCAAATTTATGTTGATGATATCATATTTGGGTCTACTAACAAATCTACATGTGAAGAGTTTAGTAGGATCATGACTCAAAAATTCGAGATGTCTATGATGGGAGAGTTGAAGTATTTTCAAGGATTTCAAGTGAAACAACTCCAAGAGGGTACCTTCATTAGCCAAACGAAGGACATTCAAGACATTCTTGCCAAGTTTGGGATGAAGGATGCCAAGCTCATCAAGACAACCATGGGAACTAATGGGCATCTCGACCTCGACATGGGAGGTAAATCTGTAGATCAAAAAGTATACCGGTCGATGATAGGTTCTTTACTCTATTTATGTGCTTCTCGACCGGATATTATGCTTTTTGTATGCATGTGTGCAAGATTCCAAGCCGATCCTAAGGAAGTTCACCTTAGGGCCATAAAACGAATCTTGAGATATTTAGTTTATACTCCTAAGTTTGGCCTTTGGTACCCCAGGGGATCCACTTTTGATTGAATTGGATATTCCGATGCTGATTGGGCAGGATGTAAAATTAATAGAAAGAGCACATCAGGGACTTGCCAGTTCTTGGGAAGATCTCTGGTGTCTTGGGCTTCAAAGAAGCAAAATTCTGTGGCTCTTTCTACCACCGAAGCTGAGTATATTGCCGCAGGCCATTGTTGCGAGCAATTACTTTGGATGAGGAAAACTCTTAGGGACTATGGTTACAAATTAACCAAAGTTCCTCTTCTATGTGATAATGAGAGTGCAATCCGCATGGCGGATAATCCAGTTGAGCATAGCCGCACTAAACACATAGCCATTCGGTATCATTTTTTAAGGGATCTCCAACAAAAGGAGGATATCAAGATTGCATATGTTAACACCAAAGAACAATTAGCAGATATCTTTACCAAGCCATTAGATGAGCAAACATTTACCAAACTTAGGCATGAGCTAAATATTCTTGATTCTAGGAATTTTGATTGATATTTTGCACACATAGCTCATTTATGTACCTTTATGATATCTCTTTCTTTGCTATGACTAATGAGGTTTTAAGTGTATTTCAAACTAAGTCATAGATTGAAAGGGGAAATGGAGTCTTCGGCGAAGACAAGGCTTCCACTCCACTCCATCGATTATTCATCCTTCGCCGTCGCTCCACACCGCTCTCCAAATTGGTATAATCTTCACTCATATGTTATTTACCATAAGGGGAGAAAGTAGTTAGAAGGGCTTATATTTCACTCAAAAGTATCCGTTTTTGGCGATTCATGCCAAAGGGGGAGAAAGTATTAGCCCAAAGCAAAAGGACACACCACCACCAATTTCAAAACTGTAGTCTTTCAAATATGGATTAAGAAAAGATTTTGGTATGTTTTTCAATTCGTATCTTACTTATTGATATAATTTCAAATAGGTATACCCTCTTCAAAATTAATATCTAAAACAGGGGGAGATAATTTCATTAAGGGGGAGTTTTGTTTAGTCAAAGGAAAAGCATTTGAAACAGGGGGGATAATTTCAAATCTTGAAAATGCTTCTCAAAATCCTATTCATATACCTTTGACTATTTGCAAAAGACTTTGAAAAGAATTTCCAAAACATTTGCAAAAGAAAACAAGTGGTGCAAGCGTGGTCCAAAATTTTAAATTAGAAGAAAGCCATCCATGCATATCTAGTAGAAATAATTATTGGTTTCATTCCAAGCAACCTTTGCACTTACCTTATGCAAACTAGTTCAATTCTGCACTTTTATATTTGCTTTGGTTTGTGTTGGCATCAATGACCAAAAAGGGGGAGATTGAAAGGGAAATAGGCTTACACCTTTTCCTAATTGATTTTGGTGGTTGAATTGCCCAACACAAATAATTGGACTAACTAGTTTGCTCTAGATTATAAGTTTTACAGGTGCCAAAGGTTCACAACAAACCAATAAAAAGACCAAGAAAGGGTTCAAACAAAGAGAGCAACAGACAACCGAAGTGTGCCCTGGTCTGGCGCACCGGACAGTGTCCGGTGCACGAGGGAACTCAACTCCGAACTGCTCACCTTCGGGAATTCTGGGAGCCGCTCCGCTATAATTCACAGGACTGTCCGGTGTAGCACCGGACTGTCCGGTGCGCCAGCGGAGCAACGACTACTTCGTGCCAACGGTCGTCTGCAGAGAGCAGTTAATGCGCTACAGTGCGCGCAGAAGTCAGAGCAGAGCTAGAAGGCGTACCAGACAGTCTACAGGACCTGTCCGGTGCACCACCGGACTGCCTGGTGGCCCAGAAGACAGAAGCTCCAACGGTCGAACCCTAACGGTTGGGTGACGTGGCTGGCGCACCGGACTGTCCGGTGCGCCATGCAACAGCAGCCTCCACCAACGGCTCATTTGGTGGTTGGGGCTATAAATACCCCCAACCACCCACCATTCATTGCATCCAAGTTTTCAGCCTTCACAACTCATACAAGAGCTATAGCATTCAATACAAGACACAACCAAAGAGATCAAATCCTCTCCCAAGTCCAAAGACAATTCCAATCAAATAGTGACTAGTAAGAGAGAGATACTTGTGTTCAATTGTTCTCTTGCGCTTGGATTGCTTTTCTTCTTCATTCTTTCTTGATTCCAACTCAATTGTAACCAAGGCAAGAGACACCAATTGTGTGGTGGTCCTTGTGGGGACTTAGTGTCCCGATTGATTGAGAAGAGAAGCTCACTCAGCCTAAGTGATCGTTTGAGAGACGGAAAGGGTTGAAAGAGACCCGGTCTTTGTGACCACCTCAATGGGGAGTAGGTTTGCAAGAACCGAACCTCGGTAAAACAAATCACCATGTCATTCGCCTTATTTGCTTGTGATTTGTTTTCGCCCTCTCTTTTGGACTCGAATTTAATTCTAACGCTAACTCCGGATTGTAGTTGTGCTTAAAGTTTGTAAATTTCAGATTCGCCCTATTCACCCCCCTCTAGGCGACTTTCAATACTCCCCCTAAGTGCAGTACCACATGCATATCTCAAAAGCCATCAATTGCGTAGTAAATGAAATTTAAGTACCAAAATCTTAAAAGCTAGAACTTGTCAAGTTTGAGCTTGAGTTATGCTTTTTCACTAGCTTTGTTAGCAGTTATCTTAACTAGATTAGACAAGCCCTAGATACAATACAAGAAATTTAAATATGCAATGCAAGCTTGACATAACCATTTTATGATTTAAGTAAAATTTTTGAGATCAAGAATATTTAGCTCATTCCTCAACATAAAAGAGCGGGTTTTGTCTAAAGGCTTTGTTAAAATATCCGCTAATTGATCTTCTGATCTCACTCCTTCTAAAATTATATCTCCTTTAGCAACATGATCTCTAAGGAAGTGATGACGGAAATCAATGTGCATGGTGCAAGAGTGTTGTACAGGATTATTAGCAATTTTAACAGCACTCTCATTATCACACAACAAAGGTACCTTTTTTAGAACTACACCATAGTCTAGAAGAGTTTGTTTCATATAAAGAATTTGTGTGCAACAAGCACCCGTGGCAATGTATTTCGCTTCAGCAGTTGACAAGACAACATTGTTTTGCTTTTTAGAGGTCCATGAAACTAGTGATGTCCCAAGCAAATGGCATCCATCGGATGTACTTTTTCTATCAATTTTGCAACCGGCGTAATCCGAATCGGAATATCCAATTAAATCAAAAGTAGCTCCTTTGGGATACCAAAGACCAATGCTTGGGGTGTGCTTAAGATACCTAAGAATTCTTTTAACAACGCGAAGATGAGCTTTCTTAGGATTTGCTTGAAATCGAGCACACATACAGACACTAAACATGATATCAGGCCAAGATGCGGTAAGATACAATAAACTACCAATCATAGAATGGTAGAGAGTTTGATCAAATGGGTTACCTCCCTCATCTAGGTCGAGATGTCCATTAGTAGGCATGGGTGTCTTGATTGGTTTGCACTTCTCCATTTTGAATCTCTTCAACAAGTCTTCGATGTACTTCTCTTGTGAGAGGAAGTTCCCATCTTTCATTTGCTTGACTTGGAAGCCAAGGAAGAAGGTTAGCTCACCAATCATTGACATCTTGAACTCAGTCGACATCAACTCACTAGATTCCTTGCAATGATAATCATTTGTCGAGCCAAAGATTATATCATCAACATAAACTTGACAAATGAAAATATCACTGTTATGTTTCTTTGTGAATAGAGTTGTGTCGACGGTTCCGATCTTGAAGCCCTTCTCAATGAGGAAGTCGCAAAGACGCTCATACCAAGCCCTTGCAGCTTGCTTTAGACCATATAGCGCCTTCGACAACCTGTAAGCATGATTAGGATATCTAGGGTCTTCAAACCCGGGTGGTTGCTCAACATATACTAGTTCATTTACGAAGCCATTTAAAAATGCACTTTTTACATCCATTTGAAAAGTTTTATGTCATAGCAGGATGCATATGCAAGAAGGATACGAATGGCTTCAAGTCGAGCAACCGGTGCAAAGGTCTCTCCGATATCTAATCCTTCAACTTGAGAGAACCCCTTTGCAACGAGCCTTGCCGTCTTCCGCACAATTACACCTTGATCATCTTGTTTGTTTTGAAACACCCATTTTTTCCAATGACTCTTGCATCTTGTGGAGGCTTCTCTAGGGTCCAAACTTGATTCCGGGTGAAGTTGTTTAATTCTTCATGCATAGCATTCACCCAGTCCGGATCCTATGGTGCCTCATCTATACATGTAGGCTCAACACAAGAAACAAAAGAGTGATGTTCAATAAATGAAGCATATCTTTGAGAACGAGTAATAACCCCTTGTGAAGGACTCCCAATGATTAGATCTTGTGAATGTGCTTGTAGTAGTGATGAGTTCTCTTTTCAACCACTTGGGAAGAAGATCTTGGAGCATCAACATCTTCAGGTTGTACCCTTGCTTGTTCATGAGAGACAAATGTATCTTCATTTGCATGCCTCTCATCTTTTTCATCATCATGTGGTACGTTTGATGAAGAAGGCCTGTCGATATTTTGCACCACTTCTTCATCTTCTTTTGGTTTGATGGCTCCAATTAGAATATTCTTCATGGCTACCCTAAGTGGTTCATCACCTACATCATCGAGATTTTCAAGTGCTCCTTGGGAGCCATTAGTCTCATCAAATTCCACATCATATGTTTCTTCCACCACGCTAGTGGCATAATTGAATACTCGATATGCTTTGGATTTTGATGAATAACCAAGTAAGAAAGCATTATCACAACATCTTTGAAACTTCCCAAGGTGATGGCGTTTCTTGTAGATGTAGCATTTTCATCCAAGCACTCGAAAGAAGGAGACGTCTGGCTTTTTCCAATTTAGCAGTTCATAGGGAGTCTTCTCAAGTAGCCGGTGAGGAAATAGTCTGTTTGATGCATAGCATGTAGTGTTGACAGCTTCAGCCAAAAAACTCTTCGGTGTGTTATACTCATCAATCATTGTCCTTACAAGAGTGATTAAAGTCTTGTTCTTTCTTTCAACAACTCCATTTTGTTGAGGTGTATATGTTGTAGAAACTTCATGCTTGATCCCAATTTGATCACAATACTCATGAATATTGCTGTTGTCAAATTCCTTTCCATTGTCACTCCTTATTTCTTGATTTTGCTGTGAAATTCATTTTGAGCCTTCTTGGCAAACTTTTTGAATATTGATGCAACCTCAGACTTTTCATGAAGAAAGAACACCCAAGTATATATTGAAAAATCATTAACAATTACCAGACTATAGAGGTTTCCAACAACACTTAAATAAGTTGTTGGTCCAAATAGATCCATATGAAGTAACTCTAGTGGCCTTGATGTTGACATAAAAGCTTTTGTAGGATGAGTGTTAGAAACTTGCTTTCCAGCCTGACATGCACTACAAAGCTTGTCCTTTTCAAATACAACATCCTTCAGTCCTCTAACCATGTCTTTCTTTAGAATCTTCTTGAGTGTGCTCATTCCAACATGTGCAAGCCTTCTATGCCATAGCCATCCAAACAATGCTTTGGTAAAGAGGCAAGTCCTTAGGTTTGCATCTTTAGAAGAGAAATCCACTAAGTATAGGTTGCTGTATCTAAATCCTTTGAATATCACTTACTCATCATCCATTATAGACACAACAACCTCTGTAAGAGTGAATAAGCATTGAAGGCCAAGATCACAAAGTTGACCCACTGATAGCAAGTTGAAGCTTAATGGTGCAACCAAGAGAAAATTTGAAATTGATAGATCATTTGAAATTGCCACCTTGCCAAGCCCTTGAACTTTTCCTTTTGAATTATCCCCAAAAGTGATTTTATCTTGTTCATCAACATCTTCATCTAGTGAGGTGAACATCCATGGGTTGCCAGTCATAGGTTGAGTGCATCCACTATCAATTACCCAATGGCTCCCACTAGTCTTGTAGTTCACCTACATGAACAAATAAATCAAGCTTCAATCTTGAGGGTCCTATTTTGCATAGGACCAGTAACTTTCTCAATCAAGGACTTTGCAACCCAAATTTGTCTAGGTCTACTCTTGCTTGGTGAACATAGGAATGTTACCTTGACTTTTCCATTTGCTACTTTTCTTAGTACCTAATGAGCATTGAAAGCAAATGGTTTTGAGTGATTTGACAAGGGAGTTGGTGGTGTCGCTTTGCAGTTGTGGGCAAAATGTCCTTTTCCACACTCAAAGCACTTGATTGGCTTAGGAGTCTGTTTTCCCTTGTATTGAATTGTTGCTTTCTTTTGCACAAAATAATTGTATCCAATACCACTCTTATTATTTTTCATAACTGTGTTCATGAGTAACTCATTTTGAAGGTATTGGTCTTTGTTGAACTTTTGTACACTTGTAGCAAGATGATCTTTCTCAATCTTAAGTTTCTTGACTTCATCTCTAAGCCTTTCATTGTCCACTGCCAACTCATTATTAATATCATTGCTTTCTATGGCAACTTTTCCTCTAGTGGTTGCATCTGTCAAGTACTTCTTCAATTTCTGGTTCTCTAGTGTCATGACTTCAACTTTTTCAATCAATTCATTATGAATACTAGACTGATCAACTTGGCTCAAATCATCACATTAGATTGGTACATCAATTTTAGCAACACGGTTAATAGCCTCATGTGTATTACAAGATAAAAGCTCATTTGCAATAAAAAGATTATCATAATCAATTTTAATTGTATAATTTTCCTTTACTTTGACAAGTCTATCTTTTAGCTCCCTATTTGCTTCACTTAATTTTTCAAATTTATCTTTGGCATCTTTAAGGGAGGTTTTGAGCTCATTTTTGGTGGATGACATAGTTTTATTTTCTTCCTTCATTTCTTCACTAGCTTTAACAACTATGTCATACTTGGCAGTTAAGAACTCATTTTCATCCTTTAACTTGTCACATTTAGCTTTTGACTTTCTAATGATTTGAGTATATTCTTTAAGTAAGTCAGCTAATTCATCATAGGTAGGAGAAGCATACTCGTCATCACTATCACTATCACTATCACTATCACAATCATCAATAATATCATTTTCAGGTTGTACCTTCCGTTCACCTTTAGCCATGAGGCATAGGTGTGAACTGGATGAAGGTGATGGTGGTGGTGAAGAGAAATCCCCAGCGATGGCGGTAACCTTTTCATCATTCTCTTCTTCACTTGGAGAAGATCCGTTTGAGAATTCAATGTTAGTGAGCTAGTCACCAACAATATATGCTTTTCCATTTTTCTTTTTATGAAATCTCTTGTGCTTGCCTTCCTTCCTCTTGAAGAATTTCTTTTCCTTCTTCTCATCATCACTGTCATCATCTTTCTTACCCTTGAATTTTTTTTCTCCACAATTATAGCAATTCATCTCATAGTGGGCTTTCTTTTACTAGAGAAAAACTCCTTATTTCTTGAATCAAACTTGATACCTGCTCGATTGAGTTTCTTCAACATTTTGGTGGTCTTTGTCACCATCAAGGCAATGTTTGCATCAAGATCATCATCACTTGAGGATTCTTCCTCAACATGCAATTTGGCCTTCCCTTTCTTTTCTTGGCTAGCTTTGAGAGTCAAATCTTTTCTCTTGGAAGAAGACTCATCCTTGTCATTTATGTGCATATACATTTCATGAGCATTGATGTAGTAATAGAAAGGTCCATTTGATGTAGCATAGTGGCAATGTGTTCATATTTGTCAATTGGGAGAACACTAAGAATTTTCCTCACAACATCCAGTTGTGAAATTAGGTGAGCCCCAAACCATTAACTTCCTCTACAAGAATGTTAAGTCGTGAATACATATCATTAGCATTCTCATTTGCAAGCATTTCAAAAGAATTTAATTTTCTCATTGCAATATGATATCTCTCCTGACGCTCACTTGTAGTTCCTTCATGTAGAGCACAAAAATCCAACCACAAATCATGAGCATTTTTGTGATTTCTTACTCTATTAAAAACATCTTCAATGTCTACAGCCTCTAACCCTAAAGAGAGTGTTTTTGGCCTTAGCATTCCATTTTTCATAATTATACTCATTACCTACAAGATTTGTGGGATCTCTAGGTTCGGGGAACCCTTGAGTAGCGGCTTTATAAACACCAATGTCTATAGCCTCTAAGTAAGCTTCCATACGAATTTTCCCATAAGGAAAATCGTCACCATCAAATACAGGAGGAGGTCCATCCCCGCCGGACATCGCTACTCTAGCGGTTAAGCTAAACTAGGAGCAACTAGGCTCTGATACCAATTGCAAGAATCACGATGCCCAAGAGGGGATGAATTGGGCTTTTCTAAAAAATCCACAAATATTAAAACCTAAGCAAGAGCCCAACTTCACCCAACTACTAGCAACAAATAAATACTACTAGAAAAACAACAACCCTAAGTCACTACTTCAAATACTTGCTAAGCAATTGAACAAAGTGAAATGCTCAAAGTAAATGCGAAATGTAAAGCAAGGGTAAGAAAACTCATCGAATTTTTTTGCCGAGGTATCGAAGATTCGACACTCTTGCCTAGTCCTCGTTGGAGCACTCGCGCAAGGGTATCGCTACCCCTTGGTCCTTGCAAGAACCAATTGCTCACTATGAGGTGATCCTTTGCCACCCCGGCGTGGTGGATCCCTCACGACCGCGTACAAACTTGAGCCGGGTCACCATCAAATCCTCCGGGGTGATCACCGCGCTCCAATCGCCACCAAGCCATCTAGGTGATGCCGATCACCAAGAGTAACAAGTCATAGACTTTCACTTGACCAAGAGAAGCCTAATGCATGTGGTGTGTGCTCTAGGTGGCTCTCACTTGCACTAATGAGGTCCTAACATGGGATTATGATTTTCTAATCACCTCACTAGGCTTTATGGGCTTGCAATGCTCTAGCAATGAATGGACTTGAATGTGGGCAACAAGACACTAAATGAGGTAGGTGGAGGGGGTATAAATAGCCCCAACCATCAAACTAGCCATTGTTGTAGCTCACTGCGCATGGGCGCACCAGACAGTCTGGTGTGCCACCGATGCGCCAATAGTGCGCCAACGGTCGGCTCCAACGGCTAGTTCTGACAGCTAGCCGTTGGACTGATAGTGCACCGGATAGTGAACAGTGTTGTCCGGTGCACATCGGACAGTTCGGTGTGACAGCTAAAAATCAACTTTGCGAACTCGTTGCTCTGGGTTTCTCGAGGGCAGATGCGCTGCCCCCGGGCTGGCTGGCCCCACTGTCATAGGGTGCACCGGATAGTCCAGTGCACATCGAACAGGCAACCCAAATTCTAATCCTTAGGTTTTTCTAAATAGTTTTCGTTCTAACTTGTGAGTGTGTTATAGAGTGACACCTAGCACTAGATGTGAGTGTGAATATGCACCAACACTACACTAGAAATCTCCTTGTCAAACTACTCATCCACAACCCCTCTTTATAGTACAGCTAAAATAAAAACAGAAGACCTAATTCTATACCAAGTGTCCGCAACTCCTTTGACACTTGGAATATGAAGACCTTCATCTTTTGTTTCGCCCTTTTCAGCCATCGCTTCAAGTTCTCATCTCAGGGGTTGTTTTCACCATTGCAACACAACTTCCTGTAATATGACCTAACTTACCATTTGCTCTACAAAACACACGTTAGTCACATATAATCTTATGTTATCATTAATCACTAAAACCAACCATGGGCCTAAATGCCTTCAACCTGTCTCTGTACTCACTGACTGACATGGGCCCTTGCTTTAGTGCTAGAAACTCCTCTTTCTTCACTATCATTAGAACTGCTGGAACGTTGTTGGGGGTCTTCTTCTCCACCGAAGGTCTTCAAGGCAAAAACACATTCGGCAAAATAATACAAAGGCTCATCAAAGTTACCTTCAGCCTCGGTTTAGCCCCTCAAGACAAAGACTCTGTGTAGAGGCGACTATGTAGAATGCCGAAGGTCAATAGCTTTGGCCCAGACCAAGCAGAGAAGGAAAAAAGGACTAGATGGACCTTATTAGTTTTAATTGCTTGTAAACAAATGTTCAAGGGCATGGATGTAATTTTACCCGGGGTGCATCCCGTGCCTATAAATAGATGAAAAGTACCACCGTACTTTTCACGCTGGATTGTATTCATTCTCTCGCATCCTCATCTTTCAGCAAGCCGAAGCATTTGAGAACAAGTGACCAACACTTCCACAATTGCGACAATGACTTTGCAAGTCAACCAAGTTGTGGCACCTTCGGCTGCAAAACTGGTGCTCCCAATCACAGGCGGCTCAAGTTCTGAACCAGCCAACAAGAAGTAGAAGAAGGAAGCACAGAGAAGGGTACATCATGTTGGAGTGCAAGGACCCTTCATCAAGTCCAAATGGTATCATATACCAATCACCTTCTCCCAGGAAGACCTTCAGCTCAAGGATTATCCCCACAACGATGCAATGGTTATATCTTGTGTCATCAAGGGGTTTCTGGTCCACAACGTCCTAGTGGACACGACAATGCGACTGATATCATCTTCGCGAACGCTTTCAGGCAAATGCCAGAGCTAGATGACAAGATACATGATGCAACACACCTGCTTTGCGGCTTCGGAGGAAGACAAATCATGGCACTCGATAAGATAACTATGCCAATCACCTTCGGCTATGTTCACAACACAAGGACAAAACATGTTGTCTTTGACATTGTCGACATGGACTATCCTTACAATGCAATCATTGGACGAGAGACACTGAATGCCTTCAAGGCAATACTTCACCTAGCATATCTCTGCATGAAGATACCTTCGAAACAAGGGCCCATTGCTGTGCATGGAAGCCAAGAGGCTGCCAGGAGAGCCGAAGGAAGCTGGACGGATTCGAAGGCCATCCATAACATAGATGAAGCCGAAGTTCATCACCAATATATGCATAAAAGAGGAAAGGATACTTCAGCAGATCAACCAAATCCCATGATTTTGTGTGAAGACATAGCCAAACAAAAAGTGCTATTGTGATCTCAATTATCTGATGAACAAGAGAAGACCTTGTTGAGATTTCTGTTCAACAACAAAGATGTTTTCCTTGGTTGGCCAATGATCTCTGTGGTGTCAATAGAGATATCATTGAGCACTCACTCAATTTAGACCCGGCCTTCAGACCAAGAAAGCATAGGCTTCGTAAAATGTCCGATGATAAAGTCGAAGGTGCACGAAACGAAGTGAAAAGACTTCTAAGTGCTGGTGTTATCAGAGAAGTGACATAACCAGAGTGGCTGGCTAATACTGTGATGGTAAAAAAAGCTAATGGAAAATGGAGAATGTGCATTGACTTTACAGAGCTCAATAAGGCATGCCCGAAGGATGAATTCCCATTGCCAAGAATAGATTCCCTTGTGGATGCAGCAGCTACCTCATAGCTCATGAGCTTATTGGATTGCTACTCAAGCTATCATCAAATCTAGATGAAGAAGGAGGATGAGCCGAAGACAAGCTTCATAACTCCTAGTGGAACATATTGTTACCTTCGGATGCCTGAGGGGCTCAAGAATGCTAGAGGAAGCTTCAGTAGGATGACTGCTGAAAGTCGCCTAGAGGGGGGTGAATAGACGTAATCTGAAATTTACAACTTTATACACATACTACAAGCTGGGGTTAGCGTTAGAACTTAAATTAAGGCCGGGAGAGAGGGGAAACAAATCAAATGGAAATCAAGCGAATGAACACGGTGATTTGTTTTACCGAGGTTTGGTTCCAAAGAACCTAATCCCTGTTGAGGTGGTCACAAAGACCGGGTCTCTTTCAACCCTTTCCCTCTCTCAAACTGTCACTTAGACCGAGTGAGCTTTCTCCTTAATCAAACGGGTCACTTAGACCCCGCAAGGACCACCACACACTTAGGTGTCTCTTGCTTTGATTACAATTCACTTGGGAATAAAAATGAGGAAGGAAGAAAGCGATCCAAGCAACAAGAGCGCAAATGAACACGAACACACACTCTCTCAAGTCACTAGGTGGTTGGAATGAATTTGGGACTTGGAGAGGCTTTGATCTTTTGAATTGTGTCTAGGATTGAATGCACTAGCTCTGGTATTGAATGAGAACTTCAGAAAACTTGGATTCTATGAGTTGTGGTGGTTGGGGGGTATTTATAGCCCTCAACCACCAAGAAGCCGTTGGGGAAGGCTGCTGGCGATGGGCGCACCGGACAGGTCCTGTTCGCTGTCCGGTGCGCTGCCACGTCACCCAACCGTTAGGTTTCGGAGCGAAGTCGATCGTTGGAGCTTTGTCTCCTTGCAGCACCCGACAGTCCGGTGCCACACCGGACAGGTCTTGTTCACTGTCCGGTGCGCCTCTGGCTCTGCGGCTCTGATTCTGCCCGCACTGTTCTTCACTGTTGTTTTGTCAGTGGCTTTTGCAGTCGACCGTTGCGCGAATTAGCCGTTGTTCCGTTGGCGCACCGGACAATCCGGTGAATTATAGTGGAGTGTGCTTGCGAAAACCCGAGAGTGGCTGGTTGGACTCAGTACGGTCCTGGTGCACCGGACACTGTCCGGTGCGCCAGACCACAGCACACTTGGTTTCTTTTGCTCCTTTGAATTTGATCCCTAACTTGAATATTTATTGTTTTGCATTGAACCTTATGCACCTGTAGAACATGTATTCTAGAGCAAACTAGTTAGTCCATATATTTGTGTTGGGCGTTCAACCACCAAAATTAATTGTGGGAAAAGGTTAACCCTATTTCCCTTTCAATCTCCCCCTTTTTGGTGATTGATGCCAACACAAACCAAAGCAAATATATAAAGTGCAGAAATGAACTAGTTTGCATAAGGTAAGTGCATAGGTTACTTGGAATGAAACCAATTGATAATCTTACTAGATGTGAATGGGTTGCTTTCTTTTATTTAATATTTTGGACCACATTTGCACCACTTGTTTTGTTTTTGCAATTCTTTTTGGAAAATCTTTTTAAAGTCTTTTGCAAATAGTCAAAGGTATATAAATAAGATTGCAAGAAGCATTTTCAAGTTTTGAAATTTCTCCCCTGTTTCAAATGTTTTTCCTTTGACTAAACAAAACTCCCCCTGAATGAAATTCTCCTCTTAGTTTTCAAGAGGGTTTTAATAGATACCAATTTTGAAAATTTATCTTTACATGTACCAGTTGAAGAAGTTGCCATTGCAAGATACCAATTGAAGTTTAAAAACAATACCAATTGAGATTTTGCTTTCTCAAGATAAGGATATCAATTGATATATTGTCATGACATAGATACCAATGAAAAATATCAATTAAAGCTTCATTTTGAAAATTTTGAAATTGGTGGTGCGGTCCTTTTGCTTTGGGCTTAATATGTTCCCCCCTTTGGCATTAATCGCCAAAAATGGAGAATTTGAGAGCCCTTGAATACTTTCTCCCCATTGCTACAAGTAAATAAGAGTGAAGGATTATACCAATTAAGAGTGATGTTGGGATACCGACAAAGGGGTAAATAATACCGATGGAGTTGAGTGGAAGTGTTGTCTTTGCCGAATACTACATTTCCCTTTCAATCTAAGACCAAGGATAAAAATACACTTGAGAGCACATTAGTCTTAGCCTTGGCACAAGAAGATAAGAAATATGCAATTGTACCAAATGAAAGAGATATTATCAAAGGTATATAAAGAGCTATGTGTGCAATGTTTCAATCAAAATTCCGAGAATCAAGAATATCTAGCTCATTCCTAAGTTTGCTAAAGGTTTTCTCATCTAAAGGCTTGGTAAAGATATCGGCTAATTGATTCTTGGTGTTTACATAAGCTATTTCGATATCCCCCCTTTGTTGGTGATCCCTCAAAACGTGATACCGAATGTCTATGTGCTTAGTGCGGCTGTGTTCAACGGGATTATCCGCCATGCGGATTGCATTCTCATTATCACATAGGAGAGGGACTTTGCTCAATTTGTAACCATAGTCCCTAAGGGTTTGCCTCATCCAAAGTAATTGCGCACAACAATGGTCTGCGATAATGTACTCGACTTCGGCGGTGGAAAGAGCTACATAGTTTTGTTTCTTTGAAGCCCATGACACCAGGGATCTTCCCAGAAACTGACAAGTCCCTGATGTGCTCTTTCTATCAATTTTACACCCTGCCCAATCGGCATCAGAATATCCTATTAAATCAAAAGTGGATCCCTTGGGGTACCAAAGCCCAAACTTAGGAGTGTAAACTAAATATCTCATGATTCTCTTCGTGGCCCTAAGGTGAGCTTCCTTAGAATCGGCCTGAAATCTTGCACACATGCATATAGAAAACATAATATCCGGTCGAGATGCACATAAATAAAGTAAAGATCCTATCATCGACCGGTATACCTTTTGATCTACGGATTTACCTCCTGTGTCGAGGTCGAGATGCCCATTGGTTCCCATGGGTGTCTTGATGGGTTTGCCATCCTTCATCCCAAACTTCTTAAGTATGTCTTGAATGTACTTTGTTTGGCTGATGAAGGTGCCCTCTTGGAGTTGCTTGATTTGAAATCCTAGGAAATATTTCTACTCCCCCATCATAGACATCTCGAATTTCTGTATCATGATCCTACTGAACGCTTCATAGGTTGATTTGTTAGTAGACCCAAATATGATATCATCAACATAAATTTGGCATACAAACAAATCTTTTGCAACAATTTTAGTAAAGAGTGTAGGATCGAATTTACCGACTTTGAAGCCATTAGTGATAAGAAAATCTCTTAGGCATTCATACCATGCTCATGGGGCTTGCTTGAGCCCATAAAGTGCCTTAGAGAGTTTATAAACATGGTTAGGGTATTCACTATCTTCAAAGCCAGGAGGTTGCTCAACATAGACCTCTTCCTTGATAGGTCCATTGAGGAAGGCACTTTTCACGTCCATTTGATAGAGCTTAAAGCCATGGTAAGTAGCATAGGCATGTAATATACAAATTGATTCAAGCCTAGCTACGAGTGCATAAGTTTCATCAAAGTCCAAACCTTCGCCTTATGAATAACCTTTGGCCACAAGTCGGGCTTTGTTCCTTGTCACCACACCATGCTCATCTTGCTTGTTGCGGAATACCCATTTGGTACCTACAACATTTTGTTTAGGATGTGGAACTAAATGCCATACCTCATTCCTCATGAAGTTGTTGAGTTCCTCTTGCGTTGCCAGCACCTAGTCCAGATCCCTTAGTGCATCCTCCACCCTGTATGGCTCAATAGAGGACACAAAGGAGTAATATTCACAGAAATGAGCAACTTGAGATCTAGTGGTTAACCCCTTATGAATGTCACCAAGTATGGAGTTGACGTGGTGATCTCGTTGAATTGCTTGGTGGACTCGTGGGTGTGGCGGTCTTTGACCCTGTATTTCTTGATCATCTTCCTTGTCTTCTTCATCTCCCCCTTGATCATTGTCCTCCTCTTGAGGTAACTCGTCCTTCTGATCTTCATCATCTTGAGCCTGTTCCTCATCTTGAGTTGGTGGAGATGCTTGCATGGAAGATGACGGTTGATCTTGTGCTTGTGTGGGCTCTTCAGATTCCTTACGACACACATCCCCAATGGACATGTTCCTTAGCGCGACGCACGGAGCCTCTTCATCATCTAATTCATCAAGATCAACTTGCTCCACTTGGGAGCCATTAGTCTCATTAAACACAATGTCACAAGAAACCTCAACTAATCCAGTGGATTTGTTGAAGACTCTATATGCCCTTGTGTTTGAGTCATATCCTAGTAAAAAGCCTTCTTCAGCCTTAGGAGCAAATTTAGATTTTCTACCTCTTCTAACAAGAATAGAACATTTGCTACCAAAGACTCTAAAATATGAAACATTGGGCTTTTTACCAGTGAGGAGTTCGTATGATGTCTTCTTGAGGATTCGGTGAAGATAGAGCCGGTTGATGGAGTAGCAGGCGGTGTTAATCGCCTCAGCCTAAAACAGGTCCGGTGTCTTGTACTCATCAAGCATGGTTCTAGCCATATCCAGTAGAGTCCTATTCTTCCTCTCCACTACACCATTTTGTTGAGGTGTGTAGGGAGAAGAGAACTCATGCTTGATGCCCTGATCCTCAAGAAAGCCTTCAATTTGAGAATTCTTGAATTTTGTCCCATTATCGCTTCTTATCTTTTTGATCCTTAATCCGAACTCGTTTTGAGCTCGTCTAATGAATCCCTTTAAGGTCTCTTGGGTTTGTGATTTTTCCTGCAAAAAGAATACCCAAGTGAAGCGAGAATAATCATCCACAATAACAAGACAGTACTTACTCCCGTCGATGCTTATGTAAGCAATCAGGCCAAATAAATCCATGTGGAGTAGCTCGAGCGGCCTGTCAGTCGTCATTATGTTCTTGTGTGGATGATGAGCGCCAACTTGCTTTCCTGCTTGAC
Organism: Zea mays; assembly: GCF_902167145.1. Classification (NCBI taxonomy): domain Eukaryota; kingdom Viridiplantae; phylum Streptophyta; class Magnoliopsida; order Poales; family Poaceae; genus Zea; species Zea mays. The sequence continues at coordinate 102,795,123 of NC_050097.1, forward strand.
ATGTGCTACAATCCTGTCTTTCTCAAAATGAACATTTGTTAGTCCCAAAATGTGTTCTCCCTTTAGAAGCTTGTGAAGATTCTTCATTCCAACATGGGCTAGTCGGCGATGCCAGAGCCAACCCATATTATTCTTAGCAATTAAACAAGTGTTGAGTTCAGCTGTGTTTTCATTAAAATCAACTAATTATAGCTGACCCTCTAACACTCCCTTAAATGCTATTGAATCATCTCTTCTAAAGACAGTAACACCTAAATCTGTAAAAAGACAGTTGTAGCCCATTTTACATAATTGAGAAATAGAAAGCAAATTGTAATCTAAATAATCTATAAGAAAAACATTGGAAATAGAATGGTCAGGGGATATATCAATTTTACCCAAACCTTTGACCAATCCTTGATTTCCATCCCCGAATGTGATAGCTTGTTGGGGATCTTAGTTTTTCTTATAGGAGGAGAACATCCTTTTCTCCCCTATCATGTGGTTTGTGCACCCGCCATCGATTATCCAACTTGAGCCACCGGATGCATAAACCTACAAAACAATTTTAGGCCTTGTTTTTAGGTACCCAAACAGTCTTGGGTCCTTTGACGTTAGAAACAAGCACCTTGGGTACCCAAACACAAGTCTTGGAAATCTTGTGTTTGCCCCCAACATATTTGGCAACTACTTTGCCTGATTTGTTAGTTAAAACATAAGATGCATCAAAAGTCTTAAATGAAACATTGTGCTCATTTGATGCAGCATGAATTTTCTTTCTAGGCATTTTAACATGTGTGGTATGCCTAGAGCTAGAAGCCTCATTTTTATACATAAAATCATGATGAGAAACAGTGTGAGGTTTCCTAGCATGAATCTTCCTAATTTTGTGCTCAGGATAATTAGCATGATATAAAATGTAGCCTTCATTATCCTAAACCATGGGAGCCTTGCCCTTAACAAAATTAGACAATCTTTTAGGGGTATTAAGTTTGACATTGCTTCCCTGTTGGAAACCAATGCCATCCTTAATGCCAGGGCGTCTCCCATTGTAAAGCATGCTACGAGCAAATTTAAATTTTTCATTCTCGAGCTCATGCTCGGCAATTTTAGCATTTAATGTAGCTATGTGATCATTTTGTTGTTTAATCATTGCAATGTGATCATCAATGGCTTCTACATTAACATCTCCACATCTAGTGTAAATAGAAACATGCTCAACAGTAGATGTAGAGGGTTTGCAAAAAATTAATTCTTCTATCTTAGAGTTTAATCTAGCATTTTCATCTCTAAGACGGGAAATGGAATCATTGCAAACATTCAATTTTTCAATCTTAGAAATCAAATTATCATTTTCAGTTCTAAGACTAGAAATTGTATCATTGCAAATATTCAATTCATCAATCTTAGCATTTAGACTAGCATTTTAATTTCTAAGACTGATAATTGAATCTTGGCAAATGCTAAGCTCCTTAGTCAGTTTTTCACATTTTTCTACTTCCTGAGCATAAGCATTCTTCAACTTAACATGTTTCTTGTTTTCTTTAATGAGGAAGTCCTCTTGGCTTTCCAAGAGATCATCCTTCTCATGAATAGCTTCTATCAATTCATTTAATTTTTTCTTTTGCTCCATGCTGAGGTTGGGAAAAAGAGTAAGCAAATCATCTTCATCTTCACTAGAGCTACCCTCATCACTAGATGTTGTATATTTGGGGGTGGCTCTAGATTGTACCTTCTTTTTCTTGCCGTCTTTAGCCATGAAACATTTGTGGCCGACGTTGGGGAAGAGGAGGCCATTGTTAACGGTGATGTTGGCGACGTCCTCGTCGGAGGAGGAGTCGGTGGAGCTCTCGTCGGAGTCCCATTCCCCACACACGTGGGCATCGCTTGTGACAGAACCTTTCAACACCTACAGTTGTCCTTGTCCAATAGACCTCAGACAACCCTGTAGGTGCACCTGGTCACTTGTTAAGTTCGGTATATGTATTCTTTACCTTGCCCAAGAGCGTTTCACCCATCACGCAGACATTACAACAAATCGGAGGTACGAGAATGCGGAAGCAGTTACAATAACTTACTTTATTTTTAAAGTAAGAAAGAGTAGTATTATTACAGACCAGAGCAAAAATATAGGAGTGCAGGAGTAATATTATTACATAACCTGGGAGGCAAAAACCCCTCCTGATAAACAGTAAAAGTTTTATAGGAGGACACTTCCTCCCGCAGCTTCAATCTTGGTTTTCTTCTTTAGGCACCACCTTGGAACAAAAGCAACAAAAAATTTGCTGCTTCTTCACCTAAAACAACATGGGACAAAGCCCTGAGTATGTAGTGTACTTTCGCAAGTCTTACCCGTCAAAATAAAAGACTCTCAAGGATATGCTGGCTTTATGGGAGTCAAGGTAAGGCTTATCGTGAATCAAAGACTCTGTTTGCAAAAATGCTTACTAGTAGTGGATCCTTAAAAATCCAGTTTTAATTGTAAGATTAAGTAAATTTACCTGTATCTAGAGTTCTTTATACCCTAGTTCAAGCACTTGACCTATACAAAGCCAATTTCTTATCAATCCTTCTTATTCACTGGAATGCTATGTGTAAATCAGTGACCAAGTCTTCATGTCCACGAAGTTACAGCGATCCGTATCGATTATACTCAGCTGAGGATCTCCAATCACACGACATATGTAGCACTTAACCCTTGCATATGTCAACTCGCCACCAGGGTTCTTAAGACCAGATGAGGTTCACGCCAACCGAGAGCACAAATACACCACCGTCCAGCCTCTTGCCACGGAGGGTACATGCCACTCTCGCCATCTCTCCACTCCCATTGCGTGTTATCTTATTCTCGTATTAGTCTGCCCGAGGCAAAGCTTACCCATGATGAAGCATGTGACCAGTTAAAGGGTCCTCAGTCCGCAGGCCTACATCGAAAAGGTCCTTAATCGACTCAGACGGAGACACTACACCGAGACTCTCTTCTCGTGCAAGTCACCCACCCGGTCTCAGCTTTATCATCTCAAACCCAAATTCTGGTACCTGGCAGAGGTACATCTTTTCTGATGTTGAACCCATCATGGCCATGATGGATCCACCATCAAGTTTTATTTTTGAAAACATCCCACCCACTTTGAAGCATCATTCTTTGTCAAAACCAAAACATTTTGTTTTTCTAGAGCAAAGCTAAGCATAAGAAAAACCTTTTTGTAAATCAAGGGATTGAGGAGAAGTAATCAAATCCAAGGAAGGAAATGCAACAACTGGTTTGGCACACAACTCCTATCACCTAATGCATCAAGTAAGTGAGAAAGATTTTTAAAATAGCAAGGAGGTGGCAAATGCACCGGGGCTTGCCTTGTGTGACAGGTGAGTCAGGCTCTGCTCCACAGATATCAAAGTAAAAGCAGTTTCCTGCCTGAGGTTCTTCAGGTGGTGGTGGTAGTCCTCGCTTCTGCAACTTCTATCTCTTCCTCGTTTTCTATATATAACCATATATAATCATGAATGCTCATGTAATGCTCATAAAATGCAAAGATAAAAGTATATTATCTAATGTATTGAATATAACTTTCCTTCACGGATCTCTGGGAATCTAGGGTTTTTGGAGTCTATAGTGAAGTTCATAGGGCACGGGGTTAGGGTTTTGGGCTCTAGGTACCAAACATGGTCCAAATCATGCCAAATTTTACCCAAGGCTTCTAAATAATATATAAAGCTTATCTAAAAAGTTTGGTGATTTTTGGGTTTATTAATTACTCTCTAAAATTCTAGAAGTATGGATTTTGGTTATTTTAAATACCCTATAATTCCCTATTTGAACTAAAAATCATGAAACTATTTTTGTTAAATACTATAGAAAATTAGTAGTCTTGCAAAACTTGTCTGCTATTTTTAGCATTTTTTTACAATTTTCCAGGAATTTCTAAAGCTTGGCAGAAAAGAAAAAAAGAAAACTGTGAACAGTTCTGGGTTAAAACTGGCCCAATACGGCCCACGTCCAGGCGAAATGTGCCACACGCGCGCCCGCGATGGTGGTTTTGCAGAAATGCCCCTATCGGTTTGAATAACTGAAAAAGGGTCACAGAGCTATTCCCCTGTCTCACTAACACTTGCAAAAACACCCCCACGCTTCTATTCCTTCACAACCCGAAATCCACGATGTCGCACGGTGGAGAACCGAGCTCCGGTGAGCTCATACTGGCCGGATCACTCAACTATCGGTGCTCTAATTCGGCTGAGACCTAATCTAGCCCTTAACAAGTGTTTCCCCTCGCTTAATTGCTAGATTGGAGTTCTACATCACCCTGTCCACGGTGACAGCGGGCACAACGGACAACACGATGTGTTCCTGGCGATCTAAGGGGTCCTAGCCTAATCGGCTGGATCAGGGAGCATCAGGGACACGCAAGGACACTGAAACGAAAGAGCAGAGGGCATGAGCGGACCTAGAGTAGGATGACCACGACAGGGTTGTAAGGTGCGGGATTTCGGACAGAATTGTGGGGAAACCGAAATTGGGGCTTACTGGTGAGTAATTGGGGGCACGGCTTGGTGGATCAGTGCTTGATTACCCTACGGACCCGTCGGTGTGCTCAATTTATAGTGTGCTTGAGCGGTGGTGTTTAATTTGGACGAATTGCGCTGGCGGCCGAGAGGGGAATGAGTCACGGTGGCGATCTACCGTGGCAATCGCAGAGCGACTGAACTACGACGGTCACTGGATGGTCACTACGGCTCATACCGACGCGATAAACTTCCTAAGGCGTGGCGCCCTCACGGTGAATGGTGAACACGCCGGTGATAGCCACTCGGCCACGTCGCCGGTGTGCACTAATGAACCATCAAGCACACAGTACATCCCAGCTCATCTGCGACAAGATCTTTCACCTCATGATCGTTATCCACGTTTAATTTGGCATGAATCACGGCGATAGCACGAATCTGCGCACGTGGTTGCCGGCGGTGAGGTCTCTGAGCTGGCAATCTGATCAGTATATTGTACCATCGCGCAGCCAATTCAATTAGTTTGACAGAGCATACTTTGGGTCAATTTGCTCCAGATTTTATGTAGTGACTGGATCAACTCTCTGTTCCAAAGTTATAGCCTAATAAACCAGCTTTAACTTTGTTATAATGTCCATCATCAATTTGTTCAAGGATCTTATTCAAAATCGAGCTCAAAGTTCATCCAACTTCACTGTTTCTGAAAATTCAGGCCTAGGGTTGCCTGACAGCCCGACTTTGGGTCAAATTTTCTCAAAAATTTTCATGGCACCAAGGCTTAATCCATATAGCAAAATTGTACTCCTATAGTAACTTTACAAGTTTGGTGTGTTGACCCTAGGAAAATTCTTAATATTTTGGATCTATAGAGCCCTAAAGTCAGCTCTATTCCACTGTTTTCAGACTTAACCATTTGAGCACTAGGGTGGCCTTTTTGCAAATAAACCCAAAACTCAGGGTTTCTTTTGCAAATCTTCAAACATGTGAACTACATGACTTAAGGTAGCCTAACTCAATGGTTTTTGCACTTAGGTCCAAAAGTGAGCAATCATTTGCATATAACCCCCTAGGGTTTCAGTCAGGGCTTTCCAGGGTTCTATTTAGGGTTTTTGGTACTTCTAGGGTTAGGATGCCACATCAGTCCATTAATGGTGACATTTTATGATCATTACTAATAAGTTTTGAAGTTTTCTCTTGTTTAGGCTTTGTTTATTCTTTTAAGCCTAGTTTAGGGTAAGTACTCTACTTTAGGGTTTTACTCATGACATGTCACATCAATACAACTTTGTTTGAAATTTTTGCCTAGTGAATGCACTCTAGGTGTGACAAACACATGATATACCAATGCGTATGATGTTATGCTCAAGTTTTAGTGGCAGTAACACCAGGGGTGTTACATCCTTCCGCCCATAAAAGAATCTCGTCCCGAGATTAAAAGTCATAGGGCAAGTAGTGGAAAAGGAAACACGACATATTTTTATTTACTTCTTTCTTGTACAAGGCAGGGGTGTCGGGGTTTATTCCTCCTTCACAACAATTGTACATATCTCATAATTTACATGAAGCTAAAAAGTATGGGAAATTCTTTTCTAGAAAATCTTGAGTTTCCCTAAGTAGCCTCATCTTCCATGTGTTGGTTCCACTGTATCTTATAAAACTTGAGAGTTCTCCATCGGGTAATCCTGTCCTTTTGGTCAAGACTCGAATAGGATGTTCGGCATATGTCAAGTCTGGTTCTAAGGCGACATCTGTCACTTCAATGGTTCGATCTAGAACCCGAAGACACTTCTTCAATTGAGACATGTGGAACACATTATGCACAACAGACAATGTTTCGGGTAACTGGAGTCGGTATGCCAGTGGTCCATATCTTTCAAGGATAGGAAAAGGGCCAATGTACCAGGGTGCAAGCTTCCCCTTTACCCCGAAACGTGATACACCCTTCATTGGTGAAACTTTCAGGTAGACATAATCTTCAACTTGAAAGTTTGACGTCGCTTGTCTGCATAACTCTTCTGTCGAGCTTGGGCTTCTTTCAAATTATGAATTATTCGTCGAACCTTTTCTTCTATTTCCTTTACCATATCAGGCTTGAAGAAACATCTTTCACCTGGTTCAGACCAGTTTAACAGAGTAGGACATCGTCGCCCATACAAAGCTTCAAAGGGTGCCATTTTGATGCTCTCTTGATAGCTATTATTGTACGAGAACTCCGCTAATGGTAAACGGTCATCCATTTCTGTGGGAATTCCAACACACATGCTCATAACATATCTTCAAGTATCTGATTTACCCTCTCAGTCTGCCCACTGGTTTGGGGATGTAGGCTGAACTGTGAAGCAACTTGTGCCAAAACTCACAGAAGGTTACTTAGTGGTTATTTAGTTATGCTTTTTTAAAGTTTAAAGCTAAAATGACACTTACAACTAACTTGTTATTTGAAAAATGTCAAACAACAGAACTCATAATTTCTCTATGTTTATAATAACAAAACATTAGTTATCCCAAGTTTGGGGTGTTTTCTCCTCATAGTTATTTTTCTAGGATTTTTCTAAGTTTTCCTTGTTTTCCTAAAATAAAAGGTGTCTCATTTCTTTTGTACTAAACAAAGGTATAATAAAATTTTCTAGTGAACTACACCGAATAAGAGAGCTAACAAAAATGTGGGTGCTCCCTTGTTCTTGTTTTAAACTACCTTTTATATTTTCTTTAACCTTAAGCTGAAAATGATTTAAAGGGCAAACCCTACCTTAATTGGGTTTACAGAGGGGTTTATTATTTTTAAACAGGTCAGGAAGTGATTAAGTACTTCTCTGAATTTTCTTAATCCCAGTCTAATAGTGTAGCTATTTTTCCTTATTTTCTTTAGCTTTTGACCAGATAATCAATTAAATCATAACTTTGATGTTTTCTGCAATACCTAGGGGTTTTATATTTTTCTCCAGTAGTTTACATTATTTAGGATCTGGCAAAATTGGTTTGACTTGATTTGGGTAAACAAAACTGAAGTTATGAAATTTTCAAGTCCTGTTTGTATTTAAATCAGAAATATTAAAAAGGTTTTCTAGAAATCCACTTTGCATCGAAGACCCTGGGTTCTTTCTAAACTAATCCCTTCAGTTATGCCCCTGCGCCACTATTCCCTTGAGTCGCTGACAGTTCGCAAAACCCCCTGGCTTTAACTTCTTCTCCCCCGAGGTCCTTCCCCTTATTTAAATAGTACCCGCGGGAGTAAAAGGGGCGGCGCGGCTTACCGGCGGCGAGGGAGGTCCGGCGAGGGGCGGGGTTGGTTCCGGGAGGTTTTGGCGGTCACAGCGAGGTACGACTCGACAGTGGTGGTGGCTGGAATCAGCCGGTCCACGTGCTCAGGCGGGTGAACTCATCGGCGGTGAGTGCTCTGGCCTAACCACGGTGGCATAGGTCAATCCAAGGGCACGGGGAGCTTCACGGGGTGTTGATGAGTCGACATGTGCAAGGAATTGAAGAACAACTCACCGTGGAGCTCGGTCTACGTTCACCGGCGGTCGGGTGAAGTCCGGCGACCGTGGACTGGCTTCTCCGGCGAGGCAAAGTCTGATTCCTTGCTCGGGGAGCTTCACCGAGGCACGCAGGGTCTACTCCGAGGATCTGACGCGGCTGGGAGAGACTCTGCTGGCCGGTCTACGATGGCGGGGGATCGGGTGGCCGCGGGCACGCCGTGCGCGGGGCAATGCCGGTGATCTGGTGCTCCGGTGAGGTCGAGCGCGCGTGGAGGAGTACGGTCGAAGTCCCTGGGGCTTTATATGCGCGAGCACGGGCAACGGCGCCGGTTCGACTTTGGCACGACGCGGGGCACGTGGGGGCGGGCGTCAGGTGTGCTCTGGCGAGCTCAGAGCGCGTCGAACACGTGGCTCTTTGCTTCTGTTCTTGTTCTACCCTCTGCTGAGCGACCAAAATGTGCGAATCTTACCCTAAGACCTGTGAGAGATCTCTTCCCTGCACCTAGGGCTACCTAGTTCATGTGAGTTCCAAGGGGAGATGTGGTCGGGTTAGAGAGATATGGGGGTGGGAAGTTGTCTTTGTCCTAGCTGTCCAAACTGAGACAAATCTTGTGCCAAGTCGTGTCAAACGACTTAGGGTTGGGTTCAAACTTTTCCAGGGTGTTCTAGAGGTATTATGGCGCCACTTTGTCAATTGGGTCAAGTGGTTTTGAAGTTTGAATGAGGGTGAACACGTTTGATCTTTGGAAAAGGGGTGGTTTTGGACTTAGAAGAATTCTGATTTTTCTCTTATGCTCAACCCTTTGGTGAACCTTTTGGGGTTTTTCTGAAATCTTTTTGGGGTCACTTTCTTACTATCATTTGTAGGGTATTAAGTGTACTACATCTTTTATAATTGGCCCAAGTCATGATCATGTGGTTTTCATAGCCTTTTGATCATACTTACTTTTGATCCACTTGACCAAAGGGGTTTGAATTAGGGTTTGGACAATTCTCCCCATTATATGTGCATGACAAGCTAAGGTATGACTTCTAGGATGGGTTGCACTTACTTAGATTCTTGAGTTCCAAATTTGGTGTACTTTCCCAACTTAAGTCACATGTGGTGATGGGCTTACTTGTGTAGCCTTGAGTGGAAAACTCTAAGTAACACCTGAGGTGTTACAACCCTCCCCCCTTAAAGGAATCTCGTCCCGAGATTTTAGGTAGAGTCCTTTGGAGGGGTGCCATGAAGGTGTGCTGGTGTGTTGTTCCTTCCTTTATCCAAGTTTCTTTAGTTAACTGCTCTTCGAATGTCATTCTCTTTGCGACTTCAGAAGGAAGTCCTTTTTGAGTCATTTTCAAAGCTTACACTACCTTTAACATCTAAGTTTTTCTTATATTTAGATTCAAAGGGCAGGTGGGGTGGGGTTTTGGATTATGTACCGACTCCTTTGGGCAGAAAGTCGGGGAAGCGAGAACGTAGAAAATCCTCAGTCTCCCATGTAGCCTCTTCTACTGAATGGTGACTCCACTGAACCTTATACATTCTGATCGACCTTGCCCGCGTTGATCTCTCCTTTTGGTCCAATACCTTGACGGGGTGCTCCTGATAAGACAAGTCTGGTTCTATCTCAATTTCTGGTTCAGGTAGCACTTCAGTGGGTAAGCGGACACATTTCTGTAGCTGGGATACATGGAACACCTCATGAACTTCTGACATGTGGGGTGGCAACTTCAATTGATATGCTACGGGTCCACAAGTTTCCTTGATCTCATAGGGTCCAATGTAGCGAGGAGCTAACTTGCCCTTGATTCCAAATCTCTGGACACCTTTGGTGGTGACACCTTAAGATAAACATGATCTCCCACTCCAAACTGTAGGGGCTTCCTTCTCTTGTCATGATAGCTCTTTTGCCTGGCCTGAGCAGCTTCTAGGTTCTTCTTAATAACTCTGACCTTTTCCTCTGCTTCAAGTACCAAGTCTGGTCCAAATATTTCCCTCTCTCCTGCTTGAGACCAATTCAGCGGGGTCCTACACCTCCTCCCATACAAGGCTTCAAAAGGTGCCATCTTCAAACTAGACTGGTAGCTGTTATTATAAGAGAACTCTGCCAATGAAAGACACTTGTCCCAATTCTTTCCGTAGTGTAGCACACATGCCCTCAACATGTCTTCCAAAATCTGATTCACCCTTTCTGTCTGACCATCTGTTTGAGGATGGTATGCTGAGCTTCTTATTACATGGGTCCCAAGTGACTCCTGCAATTGCTCCCAAAATCGTGCCACGAATGGTGCTCCTCGGTCAGATACTATAGTCCTTGGTATTCCATGCAAGCGAATTATCTGGTCAATGTAAATTTCGGCATACTTTTCCGTCCTGTGGGTGGTGTGTACCGGCAAGAAATGAGCTGTCTTGGTCAATCTGTCCACAATGACCCAAAGGGAATCATGGTGCCGTGAGGTATTGGGCAATCCCACGATAAAATCCATGCAAATGTCCTCCCATTTCCAAGATGGTATGGGAAGGGGTTGCAAAGTGCCTGCTACCTTCAACTGACTAGCCTTGACTCTCTGGCAGGTGTCACATTCGGAGATATACTTAGCAATTTCCCTCTTCATTCTGGTCCACCAGTATAAGGATCTGAGGTCATGATACATCTTATTACTGCCGGGGTGCATGGAGAATTTTGAAAGGTAAGCTTCATCCAATATCTTCTTTCTGAGCTCAGGGTTCTTGGGAACAACCAATCGGTCTCCAAACCATAGGATTCCTTTGCTGTCCTGACGGAAACATTTGTATTTATCCACCTTTTGTTCGACCATTTGCTTAATGACTTGAACACCCTTGTCACCAATCTGTGCCATGACTATTTGCTCATGTAAGGTGGGCTCCACTGAAATATAACTTAAAGCACCGGAGGAAACGACTTCTATTTTCAGCTTGCACAACTCATCACATAGGGTGGTGATCCTTGCATCCATATTCATACAATTGCACTGGGCTTTCCTGCTTAAAGCATCTGCCACAACATTGGCTTTGCCAGGATGGTAATGCACCTCCAAATCATAGTCCTTGATTAGCTCTAACCATCTTCTCTGCCTCATATTAAGATCAGCCTGGGTGAAGATATATTTGAGACTCTTATGATCAGTGTAAATGTTACAGTGAGCTCCCATCAAGTAATGTCTCCATATCTTGTGAGCATGAACCACAGCTGCTAACTCCAGATCATGTGTGGGGTAGTTCTGCTCATGGGGTTTGAGTGCTCGGGAGGCATAAGCAATGACTCTGTTGTCTTGCATTAAGACACGTCCCAATCCAGTACCGGAAACATCGCAATAAACTTCAAAGGGCTTGGTGTTGTCAGGCTGAGCTAGCACTGGTGCTGTTGTCAAGTGCCGCCTCAGTGTATGAAAGGCATCCTCACACTTCTGGCTCCATTCATACTTGACTCCCTTCTTCAACAGTTCAGTAATTGGCTTGGCAATTCTGGAGAAATCTAGAATAAATCTTCGATAATACCCTGCCAATCCTAGAAAACTCCGAATCTGCCGCACTGTGGTAGGAGGTTTCCAATCCATTACTTCTTGTACCTTCTCAGGATCAACTGATATCCCATCTTGAGAAATTATGTGTCCCAAAAATTTAATTTCCCTCAGCCAGAAATCACACTTAGACAACTTAGCATAAAGACGATGATCGCGCAGTCACTGAAGCACGATGTGTAGATGCTCAGTATGCTCGTCTTCATTCTTGGAATAGACCAAAATATCATCAATGAAAACCACCACAATTTGTCCAGATCTGGCATGAATACTGAGTTCATCAGGTACATGAAATAAGCCGGGGCATTGGTCAGCCCAAAAGACTTCACCAAAAACTCATAGAGCCCATATCTGGTGGAGAAAGCTGTTTTCGGAATATCACTGGCACGTACCTTGATTTGATGGTAGCCCTAGCGAAGGTCTATCTTCGAGAACACTTTGGCTCCCACCAACTGATCAAACAAAACATCAATGCGGGGCAGTGGGTATTTGTTCTTGATGGTCACCGCATTGAGAGGGCGGTAATCGACACACATTCTCAGACTTTCATCCTTCTTCTTTACAAACAAGGCTGGGCATCCCCATGCTGAAGTACTTGGGCGAATGAACCCCTTGTCCAACAACTCTTGTAGCTGCTTTTTCAACTCCGCTAATTCGGCGGGAGGCATCCTATAGGGTCTCTTGGATATAGGAGCAGTCCTGGGTTGCAATTCAATCGCGAACTCGATGTCTCTGCCGGGTGGCATTCCTGGCAATTCGTCAGGAAAGACATCTGGGTAGTCACAGACCACAGGGATTCTTTCAACCGATGACTCTATCATGGTGAATGCACAAGAACGGGTACAACCCTGATCAGACAAATATAAAGTAGTCTCGCCATAAGTAGGGGAGTGAATCTCAATGGTCCTTGCTGCAATATCCAATACTGCCTGATGCCTGGATAACCAATCAGTTCCCAATATAATGTCCACGCTATCCAATCCTAAGATGAGAAGGGTGGTTCTAATCACAAGACTACCAAATTTTATAGGCACTTGCCTGTTGATTTGATAGGTGGCAACCCTGCCTCCTAGTGTTGAAATCGTAATACCCCCATTGGTGTGGTGAAAAGGTAATTGGCACTTGGCACTAAATTTGGTACTGATAAAACTGTGTGATGCACCAGAATCAAAAAGAATAATAGCAGGATAATTCAAAACTGAAAAGATACCAGTCATGACGGGTGCTCCCTCTAGAATGTCAGCCATGGTGGTGAAGTTCAGTCTGCCTTGTCTCACTTGCACCTTCTGCCTCTTGCCTTGGTTCTGGTTGGCATTCTGTCTCTGCCTCTGCTGGTTTCTGGGGCAATTCTTGGCATAATGTCCGGTGTTACCACAAGTGAAACACCTGTTATCATTGGCCTGATGGTACTGCTGCTGCGGTTGATTGTTCCTCTGAACTGGAAACTGAGTGCGGTTAGGTGCCTGCTGCTGCTGCTGTGGTCGGATCACCTAACGTCCTTGCTGCTGCTGAGGTCCCCTATTCTGAGTGTCAGACACGATCCTGAAGTGCTGTGGCTGAGCTGAGGGTCCTGCCACAGGGGTCTTCCTCTTCTTCTCTGCCTGACAGACTGTGATACAATCCTCCTAAGAAATGGCCATGTTGACTAACTCATTATAGTTGTTGGCCCTGACTGTGTTAAGACGATCGCGGAGCTTAGTGCTGAGCCCCCTCCTGAATCTGTCCCTCTTCTTCTCATCAGTGTCTGCATGATACCCGGCATACTGGCACAGGTCGTTGAAGGCCTGAGCGTACTGCAACACTGTCCGGTTCCCCTGAGTGAGTGCCAGAAACTCATTGAGCTTGTGGTCCATAATGCCTGCTGGTATATGATGCCCCCTGAAAGCTGCCTTGAACTCTCTCCATTCCACCTCATGGTCAGCTGGCTGCATAGCAAGGAAATGATCCCACCATGTCCGCAAGGGTCCGCGAAGCTGCTGGGTGGCGAACCTGACCTTAGTCACCTCTGAACAAACTCCATGGACTAGCGGGAATTTGGATTCCACTACTCTCAGCCATACATCAGCATCAAGTGAGTCCTCTGCCCTGGTAAACAACGGTGGCTGGGTACTGAGGAACTCCTGATAAGTGGCTGCTGCGGGGTGACGCTGATGATCACCACCACCATAATGCTGAGGTGGTGGTTGGCGCTGAGCTAACTGTCGCAAGATCTCGTTCTGCTGAGCCATCAGCTCCTGCAGAGTAGGAGGCGGTGGCGATGGTGGAGGAATGCGCTCATTCTGTCCACGACGCGCTCTTCCTGCCATTTGAAAAGCCATGGATATTCTCAATATCATATTTCTGAGGTTCAATGTTCAATCGTGGTGAAAGAGTCAAAGGGGTAAAATCAATACATATTCTTGCATAATTTATAAAAGATTCCACATGGCATAAACTTTTCTTCTTAAATTTAAACTGACATCATTCATCATCCATACTTCCAAAAGAGTTTGCCACGATTACATCAGTAACTCAAAAGACTCAACTCTATCCAGCCTAGTACCCCAAGGGTGCAAAAGCTAAGCTAGCTTCGAGGAGTTCTACCGCCACAGACTTCTAACTCTATCTCTGCGACCTAGTGAGCAAACGAGGCAACGCTCGACTCGGGGGAAGGTGGTCTCCCTGAGCCAGCAGTGTCCAAGCTAGAGGCAGGCTCCTCTCCTCCCTCGATGTCGACATCCTCGTTGGCCTCCATGTCATGGATCTCCTGGTGGTACATATCCAGATGCTGGTTAGCCTCCGCAAGCTGCTGCTGAGTGTTGATTAGCTGATCCTCGAGAACCTCAGTGGTGTTCTCCCTGGTTCCCACTAGCTCCTCAAGCTCTTGGATCTCATTTGACAATTGTTCCACTTGTAGGTCTTTTTCCACCATCTTAGTGGACAAGTCTACCACAAGTTCCTCTCTGTTATCCAGGGTGATCTTGGTAGCCTCCAACAATGCCATCAGATGAGACATTGCCTCTCCTCGCATCACTTGCAGACGATACAGGGCATTCATGCACCTCACCATCAAGTGAGCAGTCTGACCTGGGTAGATAGCCCATATATCCTTGGCATGCTCCACTCGGTCCTTCCACATTGGGTCGTCCTCCTTCTCCGCGGGGAACAAACCAATGGGGTGAGTGGACAGCTCCAAGGGGTGGAAACCACAGAAGGTGGTCAGTCCGTGAAGAGCAATCGCCTCAATAGTATCCTCAGCCCTGTATCCAAAAGACTCAGAGTCCAGCGAACGCCAGCCTGGCTGTAAGGGATGAGGCTCCAGGGTCATCCTCACCCTACAACGGGGCACTCGGTGCTTCTCGAACAGCTGCACCGCGTACTGGGGAGGCGTCGTGTAACTAGCTCCCTGAAGTACCTCCCACAAGATACGGGGGAAACCCTCTCGTGCAAGCCCGTCCGTGTGGGACTGTGCATTCCCTTCGTCCGAGGATCCGTGAGAAGTCATCTGTGTACGGTTAAGCGTAAGTAAAAGACAAGGAATTATAAAATGAAAAGGGATCGCAACTCAGCCTCTCTATAACTACGACAATGGCACTGGGTGTACTTAGTTTGTCATCATTGTGTATTAAAGTTCTTACCCAATTATTTAATAGTTTAATTTAAGGATGCATGCATGCTCGTCCTAAACGACCTCATTTCAATTTAGACGGATTAGGGAAGAACTCCCATCCCTTATAGTAGCCTGTAGGGCTTACTCAATTAGCCACCTAGCTACCCCTCTATCATCCTAAGGCTCCACGTCCTAGGTCTATCCTGATCATCCTACGATCTATCCAACATTTGTTTCTACCAAGTTTTACTTTGAAAAAGGATGGTATTTATAGTTTATTGATTCCTCTGTGGTGGTACGAGCTCCGATACCAGCTGTGGCGAAACCGCCCGAATTATTCCAACTTAAGTGCCTAAGTCCCGCCTTAGAGGCTAGACCACACTTAAATGGGAATAACACGTTAGTCCCTCGGATCTAGTCCAACGAGGCCACTAACAGGATCAAGTACCATGTACTCACTCGATGGTGAGGCACAGAGCAAATACAATAAGGCATAAAACCATACATTAAAGAGTATTAAATTTATTACATCATCATTGGAGTTTTAGCAAAAGTAGTCATCATTGTTCGGAATACAGCGGAATAAAACTAACGATAAATAAACAGAGAGATGGGGAAGCCTGTCCCATCACTCCTCATGCTCCTCCTCAGCCGAGGTAGGGTCCCACTCGAATGTCCAACCCGGTGGCAAGATGGACGGCCAAGTCACTCCAGCAACCATGTCCTAAAGAGAACCTGTAAAATTATGCCACAAGCAAGGCTGAGTATACTAATACTCAGCTAGACTTACCCGGTGTGAGGAGTCTACTCCTGTACCTCTAGACATGCAGTTGTTTGGCTGAGGGGTTTGGTTGCCAAAAGCACTAGTTGAGTATATAAATCGAGTTTTAGCTTTGTCAAGTTTTAGTTTGACTCTCTTAAGACTTGATGTATACCTATCTAATCATACATGGTATCAAACATTTAGCAATCTACAACTTTTGCCAAGTCATCACATTTCCACTTGTTACTCAATGTAGCAGCATGGATCAAGCAGTCTCATTAGCTGCAAGAAGCAGACGATTCGAATCGAGTTTTTAAACCTTGCAAGGTAAACCTAAACACACGACATGGCGAGGCACTCCGTCCCCACACATATCAACCGTCCCCATCGATTCCCCGTCAGCAGAGAGGGGCTCACCGCCTTGGCGTACAATGCCTCACTGACCCCGACTGCCGTCGTGCAGTGACCGCACTTGTACCCACCATAACCGGAATGGGAGATCACGTCTCAGGTCGCGTGAGGAGGGCAATCTGCTGCCAGGTTCACTCAGGTACTAGGCTTACCGATTTACCATATTTCTCGGTATGTGCTTAGTACGTTCAAACGCTTGACACACGGTACCACACCTTAATCCTTATTCCAATTTCCGTCTCATAGACAATGCATCCCCATGGACCGTTGTCCACAGACCACCATCATTACGATATCAAAAATGGATACAACCAATTCCTGACCTCGCGTGAGTGCTAGAAAAATCACTTGACTTCTACCGAGATCCCTAATTAATAAAGCAGCTACTCGACCTAGCATACTAGTATCCATCACGAAAGGATTCCTGAGATCATGCAACTAGGGTTTCAAACAACTCCTACACTTAAGTGCACATTCAATCCTACAGTCATTAAGTGTAGTAAAATAACATAATAAATAGGTTATGCATAAAACCGGGGCTTGCCTTCCAAAGCTGGGGCAGGCAGATCCACTAGGGCAGGCTCTGTTGCTGGATCCGAGGCTACCTCCTGAGCAACTCCTTGCTCAGGCACGAGGATGTATTCTCCGTCAGCGAGGTTGCAATCTATCGAATGCAATGAGTAAGAAACATGTATGCTATGATTATAAGAGGCTCTTAGTGGTTTATGCTTACCAATTTAGGTTTGAGATTTTGCCTAAGCATAATGGATTAAGACTTGGATTGCCTCTTAAATGTTTTGGTAGGCACTCAAGGGGTTTTGCTGGTTTGGTTAGGGTAACATTAGTCTCCACTATTAATTTCCCTTTTCTTTTTCTATTTATGCTTTTAGGGTGGGTTTGAACTACAACAGTGATTTAAAATTTTCCAACAATTCTGTAAAAATTACAGTGGGTTACTATTTGTCACTGTAGGCTGTACTATAAGTTTGAGGTCCAGCAAAATTAGAATATGCCCTGGAAAAAATAACAAAAGTTGGGGCAAAGGGGTCACTTTGCACTACAACTCTTATCTAGGGGTGGGTTCTGTACTAAGAGTAATTTTTGCTGGTATCTATAGGTAATAACATGCTTCTGTGCCAAAAATCACAGAAAGTTACTTAGTGGTTATTTAGTTATGATTTTCTAAAGTTTAAAGCTAAAATGACACTTACAACTAACTTGTTATTTGAAAAATGTCAAACAACAGAACTCATAATTTCTCTATATTTATAATAACAAAACATTAGTTATCCCAAGGTTTGGAGTGTTTTCTTCTCAGGGTTATTTTTCTACGATTTTTCTAAGTTTTCCTTGTTTTCCTAAAATAAAAGGTGTCTCATTTCTTTTGTACTAAACAAAGGTATAATAAAATTTTCTAGTGAACTACACTGAATAAGAGAACTAACAAAATGTGGGTGCTCCCTGGTTCTTGTTTTAAACTACATTTTATATTTTCTTTAACCTTAAGCTGAAAATGATTTAAAGGGCAAACCCTACCTTAATTGGGTGTACAGAGGGTTTTATTATTTTTAAACAGGTTAGGAAGTGATTAAGTACTTCTCTGAATTTTCTTAATCCCAGTCTAATAGTGTAGCTATTTTTCTCTATTTTCTTTAGCTTTTGAACAGATAATCAATTAAATCATAACTTTGAAGTTTTCTGCAACACCTAGGAGTTTTATATTTTTCCTTAGTAGTTTACATTATTTAGGATCTGGCAAAATTGGTTTGACTTGATTTGGGTAAACAAAACTAAAGTTATGAATTTTTCAAGTCCTGTTTGTATTTAAATCAGAAATATTAAAAAGGTTTTCTGGAAATCCACTTTGCATCGAAGACCCTGGGTTCTTTCTAAACTAATCCCGTCAGTTATGCCCCTGCGCCACTATTCTCTTGAGTCGTCGACAGTGCGCAAAACCCCCTGGCTTTTACTTCTCCCCCGAGGTCCTTCCCCTTATTTAAATAGTACCCGCGGGAGTAAAAAGGGCGGCGCAGCTTACCGGCGGCGAGGGAGGTCCGGCGAGGGGTGGGGTTGGTTCCGGGAGGTTCTAGCGGTCACAGCGAGGTACGGCTCGACGACGGTGGTGGCCGGAATCAGCCGGTCCACGTGCGCAGGCGGGTCAACTCGTCGGCGGCGAGTGCTCTGGCCTAACCACGGTGGCATAGGTCAATCCAAGGGCACGGGGAGCTTCACGGGGTGTTGATGAGTCGACACGTGCAAGGAATTGAAGAACAACTCACTGTGGAGCTCGGTCTACGTTCACCGGCGGTCGGGTGAAGTCCGGCGATCGTGGACTGGCTTCTCCGGCGAGGCAAAGTTCGATTCCTTGCTCGGGGAGCTTCACCGAGGCACGCAGGGTCTACTCCGAGAGTCGGACGTGGCTGGGAGAGGCTCTGCTGGCCGGTCTACGGTGGCGGGGGATCGGGTGGCGCGGGCATGCCGTGCGCGGGGCAATGCCGATGATCTGGTGCTCCGGTGAGGTCGAGCGCGCGTGGAGGAGTACGGTCGAAGTCCCTAGGGCTTTATAGGCGCGGGCACGGGCGCGGGCAACGGCGCCGGCTCGGCTTTGGCGCGACGAGGGGCACGCGGGGGCGAGCGTCGGGCGTGCTCTAGCGAGCTCAGAGCGCGTCGAACACGTGGCTCTTTGCTTCTGTTCTTGTTCTACCCTCTGCTGAGAGGCCAAAACTTGCGAATCTTGCCCTAAAACCTGTGAGAGATCTCTTCCCTGCACCTAGGGCTACCTAGTTCATGTGAGTTCCAAGGGGAGATGTGGTCGGGTTAGAGAGATATGGGGGTGGGAATTTGTCTTTGTCCTAGCTGTCCAAACCGAGACAAATCTTGTGCCATGTCATGTCAAACGATTTAGGGTTGGGTTCAAACTTTTCCACTGTGTTCTAGAGGTATTTTGGTGCCACTTTGTCAATTGGGTCAAGTGGTTTTGAACTTTGAATGAGGGTGAACACGTTTGATCTTTGGAAAAGGGGTGGTTTTGGACTTAGAAGAATTCTGATTTTTCTTTTATGCTCAACCCTTTGATGAACCTTTTGGGGTTTTTCTAAAATCTTTTTGGGGTCACTTTCTTACTATCATTTGTAGGGTATTAAGTGTACTACATCTTTTATAATTGGCCCAAGTCATGATCATGTGGTTTTCATAGCCTTTTGATCATACTTACTTCTAGTGCTCCACTTGACCAAAGGGGTTTGAATTAGGGTTTGGCCAATTCTCCCCATTATATGTGCATGACAAGCCAAGGTATGACTTATAGGATGGGTTGCACTTAATTAGATTCTTGAGTTCCAAATTTGGTGTACTTTCCCAACTTAAGTCACATGTGGTGATGGGCTTACTTGTGTAGCCTTGAGTGGAAAACTCTAAGTAACACCTGAGGTGTTACAATATCTTGGCCTTTCAGAACAATCATATTTGTGGGAAAGTCCCGTTCAGCCAATGTTACGGGCACATGAAAAGCCACTTCTTTAGTGAATATTTGTCCCTCAGGCGAATGAATTATAACCCCTTCCCTTGATTCATTGTATGGAATGCAATGTTTCTCCACAAACTTCTTGCTTATAAATGTATGTGAAGCACCAGAATAAAAAAGAATGACTGCAGGGTGATTGGCCACGAGAAACATACCCATCATGACCGGCTCTCCTTCCGGCGTCGTGGCCACATGCGTATAATAAATTCACCCAGTTTTCTTCATATTTTTGCCCGCTATATTATTCGCCATATTTCCCTTGCCTTGATTGGAACTTCTCGGGTTCTGCTGATTATTGGAGTTGTTCCTCTTCGGATATGGGCAGTCTTTGATGAAGTGTCCAGACTTCCCACAATTGAAGCAACCAGTAGATGAACTCGGGAGGGCAGGGAAACAAGTACCAGGGGCACCAGACTGATTTGTTGAGGTGGGGCAGTGGCAGAGTGGATAAAGACAAGTTGTTTAAAGGGGTAGGAGGGTGGACGTGGTGAAGAACAGTTTTGATTAAAGGTCGGATCACTAACATTTGTTGCTTCTCAGGCCCTTGGTTGGACCT
The DNA here is from genome assembly GCF_902167145.1 of Zea mays. NCBI lineage: Eukaryota > Viridiplantae > Streptophyta > Magnoliopsida > Poales > Poaceae > Zea > Zea mays. The sequence continues at coordinate 102,815,454 of NC_050097.1, forward strand.
GTCACCTCCATAGCCCTTTGACTTCCCTGGGCCTGCATACTTGGCTTCAACTGTCAGCGCTGTGCTGACAGCCCTGCTATAGGAGAGGTCGAGGCAGGTGGCCATTTTCCGTTGTAGCCGGTCATTAAGGCCCCTCATGAAGCAATTTTTCTTCTTCAGATCAGTGCTGACCTGATCAATGGCGTACTGGGACAAATGGTTGAACTTGTTGAGATACTGTGTTGTTTAAGCTTCATAAATTCTTCTTGTTTCATATGGAGCACCCCTTCTAGAATATAGTGCTCCCGAAATGCCAACTTAAATTCGTCCTAGGTAACATGATGGCCGGCCGGCTGAATAGCCACATAATTTCCCCACCAGGTGCTGGCAGGGCCTCTTAACAGTTGCGCCGCAAATAAGGGCTTCTGAGTCTCCGTGCATCGGAGAAGCCCAAACTTCTGCTCAATTACCCGAATCCATTCGTCGGCTTCATGGGGATCTTCAGCCTTGACGAATAGTGGGTGACGCGTTTTTGAGAAATCCAAATATGAAGTTTCGCGGGGTCCTTGCGGATAAGCTCGCCCGCCTTGCTGCTGATATTGCTGTCCCGCCATTTCGCGGAGGAAATGGGTGTTATCGGCTGTTGCATTGACTAAGGCAGCGATAGCCTCAGCCAAGGTTGGGGGTACTAGTCGCGGATTAGGAGTAGTTTCCCTTCCACTGGAGGTTCCCGCACCATCCTGTCCACAAGTCCTGGACGGCATCTGAGTCAAAGAACATTTGGAAAATATAATATGCCAAAGCACACCATCCATTTACATTACTTAAAAGGTAATGATACAGACTCGAATTTACAACAGGACCACATTACCTATTATACATCATTATATCTAAACTACTCTACTCTAGTTTCTTATCACTTTTAGTAGCTTCCCTGTCGGGTGTAGGGGACCATTCATCAACCAGATTCATTGAAGGAGGGGGCCTGAAAAGGTCCAGTTCCCCACCAAGGGCTTCTCCCACTGTTCCAGAAGGTCCGGGTCCCATTCCGACAGGATCGGCAGGTACGTCAGGGTGCAGTCGTGAATACATTACATGAACTTCCTCATGTAGTGTATTACAGTACACCTGCAAGATGTCCACGACTGTGCTAAGCGCTTACACATGGGCTCGAGCTTTGGCTTCCCTGGCCCAAGCAAGTGAACGTGAGTTAACAGCCCAATCGAGTGCTAAATCTCGTTCAGCAAGTTGGTCTTGCAGATGTCGGATGTCAGTCCTTAACTCGTTTATGCGCTGACCATCCTCGACCCACACATTGTTTCTATGATGCAATTCCGTTCGAAGCTGCTCCACCTGACCTTCCAGATCTCCGATGGTATCATTGCTGCCGCTACTACTATCCTCATGTCTTGGGGCTAGTTGATGGCGAGGCAGGCCAATCGGTCCGGTGGATTTGCGCGCGGTTTTCCTTGTGCGCAGCGGCATATCTCCATAAGGGGGAAAACCTTATTAATATAGTTTTTAACATGATGCATGCATATTTATAGAATCAACCTTAGTAGATTCACAAGCTTCTATATATTGCACTCTACTATCTTGTCTTAATATAAACATTTCAGCAGGTAGTTAGATAAGAAGGAAAGAAATTTTTTTGGTATGTCTTTGAAAATTCTTTTTGAAAATGCCTCATAACATCTGCAGCGATGGGCTTTGCTCCGATACCAGCTGTGACAGAACCTTTCAAGTCATTAGGCCCACCTACAGTTATCCTTGTCCAACGGACCTCAAACAACCATGTAGGTGCACCTGATCACTTGTTAAGTTCGGAATATGTATTCTTTACCTTGCCCAAGAGCGTTTCACCCGTCACGCAGACATTACAACACATCGAAGGTACGAAAATGCGGAAGCAGTTACAATAACTTACTTTATTTTCAAAGTAAGAAAGAGTAGTATTATTACAGACTAGAGCAAAGATATAGAGATAAATGTCTAAAACCACTTGTCACACCTGGTTTTAAGGGACAAAGTCGGGTGCATCTCATACATGCGCCAAAGAAGACAACATATATAACAACAGAGTGTATAGAGATAAATGTCATAATATAATCAGAGTACTTATTACATAGCGAAAGACTTACAAAATAAAAGATAAATATAACAGGATCTAAAATCCATCCTTGGCGCCAGAAAGTCAACTGGGAGACGCCACCTAGATCGAATCGAACTCCTCGCTGTGTGGCTCCACTTGAACCACCTGTTCTTCTCCTGTGGAGGGGTGTGAGACAGCAAGAGTGAGCTCACATACGTTCATAGCTCAACAAGTCGTGGGGAATAATGTGCATGAACTCACCAAAGGTGGGAGTTCATGTTAAGTGTAAGGCTGATCAACAAAATAGAGGCTGAAGCTGAGCATTGCTTTTATAAGTTGGTCAAAATTTTATTAGTAGTTACTAAGTGTAAGTAAATACCAAACCTTAATAATAATAAAGAATGTAATAGTAAAATAAACCCAAATGCGATGCAAATGTCAAATTAAATTTAAGTTCCATAAATTAATCATGTGAGGGTCCGAGCTGCTCATGACCGTGAGCACGGCTAGTATACCAGTTTTACACTCTGCAGAGGTTGTGCATCTTTACCCACAAGTCATGTTACCCTTCTGCCAAGAGACGACCAATCCCATACACCTCTACCGAGGAGGCGAGGCAGGGTTACACTACGAGGCCTTTACACAGTTCCACTAGCTTCAGAAATCCCGCTATAGTTTATAGGAAGCTCCAGTGCAGGAATCCCTTGCCTGACCGCCATCACAGCAAAATCAACCCAAGAACCTCCCTACACTGACCACTCCCCTATTGCCCTTGCCCCTTTCGGGTAAGGAAGTCATCCACTAGCTTTCCTAGTTAATCAGTCAAGGGCGTCCCATTAAACCCTTATGGTAGCACTGTTTTCCCGGGTGGTCGCTCCATGTTCCCATTAACATAATGATCTTAACATGAATAGTAATAATAAAAAGGTAATAAAAGAATAATCATGAATAGTGTATCTCCATACCCAAATCCACATAAAGCAATAGCAGGTACTACCCAAAAATATTTCAGGGGTAAACAAGGTATAAAGATAACAAAAACTGGGGTAACCTATTGGATCCCATCAAAATTAACCTATGCAGATCATTATAATTAACAAGAACATGGCTGGGAAAAAGTAAGTGGTCAAGGGCACAACTTGCCTTCAATGAGCTCCTGCCCAACAACTTCTATCTGCTGAACACCAGGATCCACGGTCACAGGTTCTTCTACTCGCCACAATACAAACATACATAGTATATAAAGAAAATTAACATCACACCAAACATGTAAAACAAAATACATAATAATAATCTACACATTAAAATAAAATCCTAGGAACAGAAATCATAATTTTTGGAGTTATAGATTTTAAGATATGAATTTTGAAAGGTTTTATGTATTTAATACAAGATTGATTAAGAGATACATTTTAATATGGTTTTCATGTCAAAACAGTGGTACTAGATGATGAACAATAAAATTACAAAATTATAGGAACTGGAATGGACCAATTTGGAGTTCATATGAATTTTCTACAATTTAAACAAGTTTCTGCATTTAAATATGTACTAAAAACTATTTTCTAAATGATTTTCCTGGTTTTTATCAATCATCTGGACTGGGCGCCAATTAAACAGAAATCTAGGGCCAAATTCAAAAGATCTACCAGACTCGGATCACAACCATCCGGACTACGGGTTAAATATCTCTAAAGCGGAGGGCTCATAAGCAAAACGGTCTATGCGAAGGGGTATCTGTTGATATGGGCCATCAGATCTGAGTCAACGGCCATGATTAGGTCGCTGAGGTTTACGAATCGGTACGCTCTACTGACCGTTGGATCAAAGATCCACGGTCCACCGCGCTCGACAACCCACTCACTCACGTGACCGCACGATGGTGGATCTGTGGCCCGTATTCAATCACGCGAAGGGATGTCTTCAATCTAATCAGGGTCGTTCATCAATGGATCAACGACCATGAGCGCATCATCACCACACTCCAGCTCCGGCCATCGGCGATACCCCCGCACGGCGGCGCCCATGACCGGCGGAGCCAATCCCCGTATTCACGCGCTCAATTTTTTAATTCGGCTCAGCTACTTATTGCGGAAGGTCTAATGAGTATGGGGGTAAACTTATTACCAGGAATAGATGACTCGGCGACACTGGCCACGGTGCACGGTGGATCCGCGGAAAAACTCAATCACGGCGAGAAATCCACGACACTGTGATGCTCCCACGCGCCTCCCGCCGCTCCGCGTGTCTTCGTGGAGGGTTTCCGAGGCTCCGAAGCCCCACACCATGGTTCGGCGGTGAACACAGGCGTGGTTCAACGATGGCGGCGATGTGATGGCTATGGCGGCACTGGATTCTCTCTTTTTGGGTCGGTTGCGGACTCAATGAGGCAATGGAACGGAGGAGAGGTTAGGGCTCCTGGGATTTTATCCCCCAGTGTGGTCAAAGGCCGAGCGCGCAAGAATCGTCGGCGTCGTGCCCGCCATGCGCGACAGTCCGTTGCAGCGAGCTCGCGGAGCTGTTGTAGCAGCTGACACACGGGTCCTGTTTGTCAGTGCCTTGGGCGCTCGTGGAGGCAGCTGATCCGGGGCCACCAGTCAGCGCCACCGAGAGGGCGGTATCAGTGTCGCGCGCACAGCGGGTGTAGTGGGCCGAATGGCTGAAGTTGGCCCAGCTAGGTATCTTTAGCCTTTTCTTTTATTTCCCTTTTTCCTATTTTATTCATTTTCCTTTCATTTGAATTTCTAATTTGAATCTGAGTTTTGTTAAGAAATTCACCTTTGAGTCAAATATATAAACTCAGTCTGTGTAGGAATAATATATATATTTTTTATACTTATTTTTATTCCACATAATATTCGTTTGCTTCTCTTTTCTAAATTCTAGTGTCTCCTTTTATTTTCCAAATTCTATTTTGGGAATCTAATTTATTTCTTCTTCAAATTATTTTATGTTGTCACAAAATGCACACAAGACAAAATCCAGCATGATGCATGATTTAATTGAGTGTCTTTTGTTACTTATTTATTTGTGTAAGTAATGTGTCCACATGAAATGATAAACATCGGTAGTACATATAGATGTAGAGTGATATAATTTCACTTTTAGATCTTTCTTACAAAGTGGGTATTACAAATCCTACCCCCTTAAAAATAATCTCGTCCTCGATATTTAGGAAGATCTAGGGAAAAGATGGGGAAAATATATGTGAAGCTCTTCTTCTCTTTCCCAAGTAGCTTCATCTTTTCCGTGGTGACTCCATTGCACTTTGCCCATCTTTATGACCTTATTTCTTGTGACACGAGTTAGTGTATCAAGAATCTTGATAGGATACTCTGCATAGGTCAGATCATCTTGAACACTAAGGTCCTCCATTGGTAGCTGCTCTTCAGGTACCCTGAGACATTTCTTCAGCTGAGATACATGAAAGACATCATGAACATCTGCAAGGTGATCAAGTAACTCCAATTGATATGCAACCTCTCCCACTCTCTTTAAGATCAAGAAGGGTCCAATGAAGCGAGGGGACAACTTCCCTTTGACTTTAAATATTCTCATACCCCGGAGTGGTGACACCTTCAAATAGACATAATCTCCCTCCTTAAACTCGAGGAGTCTTCTCCGGGTATCAGCATAGCTTTTCTGCCTTGACTGTGCAGTTCTCAAATTCTCCCTTATTTGCTGGACTTGCTCCTCTGCTTCTTGTATAATCTCTGGTCCAAATAACTGCCTTTCACCAGTTTGATCCCAATACAGTGGAGTCCTGCACTTTCTGCCATACAAAGCCTCAAACAGTGACATCTTCAAACTGGCCTGGTAGCTATTATTATAAGAGAACTCCGCATAAGGCAAACTCTTATCCCAACTTCCACCATGTTTAAGAGCACAAGCTCTTAACATATCCTCTAGCACTTGGTTGGTCCTCTCAGTCTGCCCATCAATCTGTGGATGGTAAGCCGAACTAAAATTCAATCTTGTATCCAAGGACTCATGCAACTTCTTCCAATACTGAGAAGTAAACTATGATCCCCAGTCTGACACAATCTTCTTTGGAACACCATGTAGGCATACAATCCGTGCCATGTACAACTCTGCTAACTTGGCTCCTGAATATGTGGTCTTCACTGGAATAAAGTGGGCTACTTTAGTTAGCCTGTCCACAACCACCCATATAGAATCTTACCTAGCAGATGTGCGGGGTAATCCAACAATGAAGTTCATGCCAATCTCTTCCCATTTCCACTCAGGTATCTTAAGCGGGTGTAGTAAACCAGCAGGTCTTTGATGTTCTCCTTTCACCCTCTGGCAAACATCACATAGAGCAACATGTGAAGCAACATCCTTATTTAGTCCATACCACCAATACTTCTGCTTCAAGTCCTGGTACATCTTAGTACTGCCAGTGTGGATAGAATAAACTGAGTCGTGTGCCTCCTTCAATATGGTTTCACAAAGACTATCGATATCCAGAACACAAATCCGATTCTTGAACCATACAGTGCCTTGCTCATCCTCCGTGAATTCTGAACCTCTACCTTCCGTAATCAGATCCTTAATCTCTTGAATTTTTGCATCACCAACTTGACCTTTACGAATTTCTTGCTCCAAGGTAGGTTCCAATTCAATGGTAACCCCTTCCGTATGTGTAACAATTCCCAAGTTGAGCCTCTCAAAATCTTTTGCTAATTCATCGACTAGCTGGACAACAATAGCAGAAGGAACATGCTCCTTCCGACTCAAGGCATCTGCAACCAAATTTGCCTTGCCTGGGCGATAGTGAATCTCCAAATCGTAATCCTTAATAAGCTCCAACCAATGGCGTTGCCTAAGGTTGAGATCCTTCTGAGTGAATATGTACTTCAAACTTTTATGATCCGTGTATACTTGGCACTTAGTTCCCATAATGTAGTGTCTCCAAATCTTAAGTGCATGCACAACGGCTACCAGTTCTAAGTCATGATTGGGGTAGTTCAATTCATGTTTCCGCAACTGACGAGATGCATAGGCGATCACATGTCCTTCTTGCATGAGCACACATCTCAATCCTTGGCCACATGCATCACAATAAATGTCGAATCCCTTATGTAGATCTGGCATAATCAACACTGCTGGTGACATCAATCTCTTCTTTAATTTATCAAAGCTTTATTGGCACTTCTCATCCCACTTAAATTCTCTTCCTTTCTCTAGAAGCGAGGTCATAGGCTTGGCAATTTTAGAGAATCCTTCAATAAATCTCCGATAATATCCTGCAAGCCCCAAGAAACTCCGAATCTCAGTGACGGTAGTGGGCACGCTTCATTCCATTATCTCATTCACTTTAGCAGGATCCACTACTATTCCTCCATTAGAAATAATATGTCCAAGGAATGGCACCTTGTCAATCCAAAACTCGCACTTGCTAAACTTGGAGTAGAGTTCATTATCTCTTAGCTTCTGTAGCACCAACCTCAGGTGTTCCTCATGATCACTTTCACTCTTAGAATAGATAAGAATATCGTCGATAAATACTACGACGAATCTGTCCAAATACTCCATGAACACCTTATTCATCAAATTCATAAAATAAGCTGGTGCATTAGTTAATCCAAACGACATAACAGTGAACTCATATAATCCATATCAGGTTCAGAAAGTTGTCTTGGAAATATCCGATGGCCTAATCTTCATTTGGTGATAACCTGATCGGAGATCAATCTTCGAGAATACCCTTGCACCTCTCATCTGATCAAATAAATCTTCAATGCGGGGTAATGGATACTTGTTCTTCATAGTGACACCATTAAGGGACCTATAATCCACGCACATCCCTTGCAATCCATCTTTCTTCTGTACAAATAAAATCGGTGCTCTCCAAGGTGAAGACTCGGACAAATGTACCCAGCCTCTTGCAACTCCGTTAAGTGCTTCTTGAGTTCTTTTTACTCTTCTACAGACATCATATATGTCCATTTAGAAATAGGAGCAGTTCTAGGTAAGAGGTCTATGACAAACTCAACTTCCGTATCTAGTGGCATCCCTGGTAACTCCTCTGGAAAGACATCCGGAAAAATCTCTAACCGCACGGATGTTGCCACCAACAAACTTCTCATCTACTAAGAATGTCGCTAGTCTGATGGTGGTAGTTACTGCAATTGCAAGTTCGAATCTTTGCACTTTGTAACTGGTGAGTTCTACGGTTCCCTTAGCATAGTGTATAAACTGCCTTTGCCTTTCTTAACCATGACATACTAAGGATCACTTCTATAGTGCTCTCTTCTAACACTATAGGGGTAGCCCATCTGGGTTAGAAACACAGGGTACAAGAGAAAGGATTGTAGACAAGGCATGTAATTACGAGGCATGTTACTTTGGAAGATTTATTAGCTAAGTAGATTAGTGTATCACCTTCTAACGCTAATACATTACATTATGGTGGTACATGATAAGATGCTCGACTATAATGTTTCAATCAATCAAAGAAGCAAATCAGGCATTGATCATCAAAACAATCAACCAACATTTTAAATAGAGAAAATAATTTTAATTTTTGTCTTAGGTCTCCTATCTCTTAAAAAGGTCATAAATGTAGGATTCCAAGGTGTGAAATCCATCTTGTCTTAGAGTAGAAAAGGTAAGAATCATCAGAGTAGAACAGTAGAAGGTGAGACAGGATCAAGATAAGTATAGAGAGAATCAGAGTAAGGTAAGTATAGAATGAATCAGAAGTAGTAAGTAGGGAAGGGTTTTGTCCATTTCTATCTAGGTTTCGTCCTACAGTTAACATTTTGTCTGATACCACTTCTGTCACACCCGATTTTAAGGGACAAAGCCGGCTGCATCTCATACATGCGCCAAAGAAGACAACATATATAACAACAGAGTGTAAAGAGATAAATGTCACAAAATAATCAGAGTACTTATTACATAGCGGAAGACTTACAAAATAAAAGATAAATATAACAGGATCTAAAATCCATCCTTGGCGCCAGAAAGTCAACTGGGAGACGCCACTTAGATCGAATCGAACTCCTCGCTGTGTGGATCCACTTGAACCACATATTCTTCTCCTGTGAGGGGGTGTGAGATAGCAAGAGTGAGCTCACATACATTCATAGCTCAACAAGTCGTGGGGAATAATGTGCATGAACTCACCAAAGGTGGGAGTTCATGTGAAGTGTAAGGCTGATCAACAAAATAGAGGCTGAAGCTGAGCATTGCTTTTATAAGTTGGTCAAAATTTTATTAGCAATTACTAAGTGTAAGTAAATACCAAACCTTAATAATAATAAAGAAAGTAATAGTAAAATAATCCCAAATGCGATGAAAATGTCAAATTAAATTTAAGTTCCATAAATTAATCATGTGAGGGTCCGAGCTGCTCATGACCGTGAGCACGGCTAGTATACCAGTTTTACACTCTGTAGAGGTTGCGCATCTTTACCCACATGTCATGTTACCCATCTGCCAAGAGACGGCCAATCCCATACATCTCTACCGAAGAGGCGAGGTAGGATAACAGTATGAGGCCTTTAAAAAGTTCCACTAGCTTCAGAAATCCCGCTACAGTTTATAGGAAGCTCTAGTGCAGGAATCCCTCGCCTGACCGCCATCGCAGCAAAATCAACCCAAGGACCTCTCTACACTAACCACTCCCCTACTGCCCTTGCCCCTTTCGGGTAAGGAAGTCATCCACTAGCTTTCCTAGTTAATCAGCCAAGGGCGTCCCATTAAACCCTTGTGGTAGCACTATTTTCCCGGGTAGTCGCTCCATGTTCCCATTAACATAATGATCTTAACATGAACAGTAATAATAAAAAGATAATAAAAGTGTAATCATGAATAAAGTATCTCCATACCCAAATCCACATAAAGCAAAAGCAGGTACTACCCAAAAATATTTCAGGGGTAAACAAGGTATAAAGATAACCAAAACTGGGGTAACCTATTGGATCTCATCAAAATTAACCTATGCAGATCATTATAATTAACAAGAACATGGCTAGGAAAAAGTAAGTGATCAAGGGCACAACTTGCCTTCAATGAGCTCCTGCTCAGCAACTTCTATCTGCTGAACACCAGGATCCACAGTCACAGGTCCTTCTACTCGCCACAATACAAACATACATAGTATATAAAGAAAATTAACATCACACCAAACATGTAAACAAAATACATAATAATAATCTACACATTAAAATAAAATCCTAGGAACATAAATCATAATTTTTGGAGTTATAGATTTTAAGATATGAATTTTGAAAGATTTTATGTATTTAATACAAGATTGATTAAGAGATACATTTTAATATGGTTTTCATGTCAAAATAGTGGTACTAGATGATGAACAAGAAAATTACAAAATTATAGGAACTAGAATGGACCAATTTGGAGTTCATATGAATTTTCTACAATTTAAACAAGTTTCTGCATTTAAATATGTACTAAAAACTATTTTCTAAATGATTTTCCTGGTTTTTATCAATCATGTGGACTGGGTGCCAATTAAACAGAACTATAGGGCCAAATTCAAAAGATCTACCAGAATCAGATCACACCCATCCGGACTGCGGGTTGAATATCTCTAAAGCGAAGGGCTCATAAGCAAAACGGTCTATGCGAAGGGGTATCTGTTGATATGAGCCGTCAGATCTGAGTGAACGGCCATGATTAGATCGCTGAGGTTTACGAATCGGTACACTCTACTGATCGTTGGATCAAAGATCCACGGTCCACCGCGCTCGACAACCCACTCACTCACGCGACCGCACGATGGTGGATCTGTGGCCCGTATTCAATCACGCGAAGGGATGTCTTCAATCTAATCAGGGTCATTCGTCAGTGGATCAACGGCCATGAGCGCATCGTCACCACACTCCAGCTTCGGCCAGCGGCGATACCCCCGCACGGCGGCGCCCATGACCGGCGGAGCCAATCCCCGTATTCACACGCTCAATTTTTTAATTCGGCTCGGCGACGCTGGCCACGGTGCAGGGTGGATCCACGACAAAACTCAATCACGGCGAGAAATCCACGACACCGTGATGCTCCCACGCGCCTCCCGCCGCCCCACGCGTCTTCGTGGAGGGTTTTCGAGGCTCCGAAGCCCCACACTGTGGTTCGGCGGTGAACACAGGCGTGGTTCAACGATGGCGGCAATGGGATGGCTATGGCGGCACTGGATTCTCTCTTTTTGGTTCGGTTGCGGACTCAATGGGGCAATGGAACGGAGGAGAGGTTAGGGCTCCTGGGATTTTATCCCCCGGCGTGGTCAAAGGCCGAGCGCGCAAGAATCGTCGGCGTCGTGCCCGCCATGCGCAGCAGTCCGTTGCAGCGAGCTCACGGAGCTGTTGCAGCAGCTGACACACAGGTCCTGTTTGTCAGTGCCTTGGGCGCGCACGGAGGCAGCTGATCCGGGGCCACCAGTCAGCGCCACCGAGAGGGCGGTATCGGTGTCGCGTGCACAGCGGGTGTAGTGGGCCGAAATGGCTGAAGGTTGCCCAACTAGGTATCTTTAGCCTTTTCTTTTATTTCCTTTTACCCTATTTGATTCATTTTCCTTTCATTTGAATTTCTAATTTGAATCTGAGTTTTGTTAAGGAATTCACCTTTGAGTCAAATATATAAACTCAGTCTGTGTAGGAAAAATATATATATATATTTATACTTTTTTATTCCACATAATATTTGTTTGCTTCTCTTTTCTAAATTCTAGGGTCTCCTTTTATTTTCCAAATTCTATTTTGAGAATATAATTTAATTCTTCTTCAAATTATTTTATGTTGTCACAAAATGCACACAAGACAAAATCCAGCATGATGCATGATTTAATTGAGTGCCTTTTGTTACTTAATTATTAGTGTAAGTAATGTGTCCACATGAAATGATAAACATTGGTAGTACATATAGATGTAGAGTGATATAATTTCTCTTTTAGATCTTTCTTACAAAGTGGGTATTACACCCCTCCCAATAAACAGTAAAAGTTTTATAGGAGGACACTTCGTCCCGCAGCTTCAGTCTTGGTTTTCCTCTTTAGGCACCACCTTGGAACAAAAGCAACAAAAATTTGCTGCTTCTTCAGCTAAAACAACATGGGACAAAGCCCTGAGTACGAAGTGTACTTTCGCAAGTCTTACCCGTCAAAATAAAAGACTCAAGGATACGCTGGCTTTAAGGGAGTCAGGTAAGGCTTATCGAGAATCAAAGACTCTATTTGCAGAAATGCTTACTAGTAGTGGATCCTTAAAAATCCAGTTTTAATTGTCAGATTAAGTAAAGTTACATGTATCTAGAGTTCTTTCTACCCTAGTTCAAGCGCTTGACCTATACTAGCCAAATTCTTATCAACCCTTCTTATTCACTGGAATGCTACGTGTAAGTCAGTGACCAAGTCTTCATGTCCGCGAAGTTACGGCGATCCGAATCGATTATACTCAGCTGAGGATCTCCAATCACATGACATATGTAGCACTTAACCCTTGCATATGTCAAATCGCCACCGGGGTTCTTAAGACCAGATCAGGTCCACGCCAAACGAGAGCACAGATACACCACCGTCCAGCCTCTTGCCACGGAGGGTACACGCTACTCTCGCCATCTCTCCACTCCCATTGTGTGTTATCTTATTCTGGTATTAGTCTGCCTAAGGCAAAGCTTACCCATGATGAGGCATGTGACCAGTTAAAGGGTCCTCGGTCAGCAGGCCTACATCGAGACGGTCCTTAATCGACTCAGACGAAGACACTACACCGAGACTCACTTCTCGTGCAAGTCACCCGCCCGGTCTCAGCTTTATCATTTCAAACCCAAAGTCTGGTACCTGGCAGAGGTACATCTTTTCCGATGTTGAACCCATCATGGCCATGATGGATCCACCATCATGTTTTAATTTTGAAAACATCCCACCCACTTTGAAGCATCATCCTTTGTCAAAACCAAAACATTTTGTTTTTCTAGAGCAAAGCTAAGCATAAGAAAAACCTTTTTGTAAATCAAGGGATTGAGGAGAAGTAATCAAATCCAAGGAAGGAAATGCAGCAACTGGTTTAGCACACAACTCCTATCACCTAATGCATTAAGTAAGTGGGAAAGATTTTTAAAAAAGCACACAACTCCTATCACCAAATGCACCGGGGCTTGCCTTGTGTGACAGGTGAGTCAGGCTCTGCTCCACAGATATCAAAGTAAAAGCAGTTTCCTGCCTAAGGTTCTTCAGGTGGTGGTGGTGTAGTCCTCGCTTCTTCAACTTCTATCTCTTCTCGTTTTCTATATATAACCATATATAATCATGAATGCTCATGTAATGCTCGTGAAAACGCAAAGATAAAAGTATATTATCTAATGTCTTGAATATAACTTTGCTTCACGGATCTCCGGGAAACTAGGGTTTTTGGAGTTTATAGTGAAGTTCATAGGGCACGGGGTTAGGGTTTTGGGCTCTAGGTACCAAACATGGTCCAAATCATGCCAAAATTTACCCAAGGCTTCTAAATAATATTTAAAGCTTATCTAAAAAGTTTGATGATTTTTGGGTTTATTAATTACTCTCTAAAATTCTAGAAGTATGGATTTTGGCTATTTTAAATACCCTATAATTCCTTATTTGAACTAAAAATCATGAAACTATTTTTGTTAAATACTATAGAAAATTAGTAGTCTTGAAAAATTGGTCTAGTATTTTTAGCATTTTTTTACAATTTTCTAGGAATTTATAAAGCTTGGTAGAAAAGAAAAAAAGAAAACTGTGAACAGTTCTGGGTTGAAACTGGCCCAATACGGCCCACGTCTAGGCGAAATGTGCCGCGCGCGCTCGTGATGGTGGTTTTGCAGAAATGCCCCTATTGGTTTGAATAACTGAAAAAGGGTCACGGAGCTATTCCCGTGTCTCACTGACACTTGCAAAAACACCCCCGCGCTTCTATTCCTTCACAACCCGAAGTCCACGATGTCGCAGGCGGAGAACCGAGCTCCGGCGAGCTCATACCGGCCGGATCACTCAACTACCGGTGCTCTAATTCGGCTGAGACCTAATCTAGCCCTTAACAAGTGTTTCCCCTTGCTTAATTGCTGGATTGGAGTTCTACATCACCCTGTCCACGGTGACAGCGGGCACAACGGACAGCACGACGTGTTCCTGGCGATCTAAGGGGTCCTAGCCTAATCGGCTGGGTCGGGGAGCATCATGGACACGCAAGGACACTGAAACAAAATAGCAGAGGGCATGAGCGGACCTGGAGTAGGATGACCATGGCGGGGTTGTAAGGTGCGGAATTTCGGACCGAATTGGGGGAAAACCGAAATTGGGGCTTGCTGGTGAGTAATTGGGGGCACGGCTTGGTGGATCAGTGCTTGATTACCCTACGGACCCGTCGGTGTGCTCAATTTATAGTGTGCTTGAGCGGTGGTGTTTAATTTGGGCGAATTGCGCTGGCGGCCGAGAGGGGAATGAGTCACGGCGGCGATCTACCGTGGCAATTGCGGAGCGACTAAACTACGACGGTCACTGGATGGTCATTATGGCTCATACCAATGCGATAAACTTCCTAAGGCGTGGCGCCCTCACGGTGAATGGCGAACACGCCGGTGATAGCCGCTCGACCACGTCACCGGTGTGCACTGATGAACCATCAAGCACACAGTACATCCCAGCTCATCCGCGACAAGATCTTTCACCCCATGATTGTTATCCACGTTTAATTCGGCGTGAATCACGACGATAGCATGAATCCGCGCGTGTGTTTGCCGGTGGTGAGGTCTCTAAGCTGGCGATCTGATCAGTATACTGTGCCATCGCGCAGCAAATTCAGTTAGTCTGACAGAGCATACTTGGGGTTTCAGTCCAGGGCTTAGGTCCCCTAACTCCATGGTTTTTGCACTTTCACTTGGGGTTTCAGTAGTCTGACAGAGCATACTTGGTGAACTATATGACTTAAGGTACCCTAACTCCATGGTTTTTGCACTTAGGTCCAAAAGTGAGCAATCATTTGCATATAACCCCCTAGGGTTTCAGTCCAGGGCTTTCCAGGGTTCTATTTAGGGTTTTTGGTACTTCTAGGGTTTGGATGCCACATCAGTCCATTAATGGTGACATTTTATGATCATTACTAATAAGTTTTGAAGTTTTCTCTTGTTTAGGCTTTGTTTATTCTTTTAAGCCTAGTTTAGGGTTAAGTACTCTACTCTAGGGTTTTACTCATGACATGTCACATCAATACAACTTTGTTTGAAATTTTTGCCTAGTGAATGCACTCTAGGTGTGACAAACACATGATATGCCAATGCTTATGATGTTATGCTCAAGTTTTAGTGGCAGTAACACTAGGGGTGTTACATCGCCGCCCTTCTTCTTGTAGTACCTCTTCTTTTCCTTCTTCTTCCCTTTCTTGTCGTCGTCCCTGTCACTTTCACTAAACATTGGACATTTAGCAATGAAATGACCGGGCTTACCACATTTGTAGCACACCCTTTTGGAGCGGGGTTTGTAGTCCTTCATCTTCCTATGCTTGAAGATTTGATGGAAGCTCTTGATGATGAGCGCCATCTCCTCGTTGTCGAGCTTGGAGGCGTCGATTGGAAGCCTACTTGGTGTAGACTCCCTCCTTTCTTCTTCCGTCGCTTTGAATGCGACGGGTTGCACCTTGGGTGTGGAGGTGGCGCCTTGCTCCAAGTTGACAATATGTTTGGAGTCTTTGATCATAAGTTCAAAGCTCACAAACTTGCCAATAACTTCCTTGGGAGACATTAGTTTATATCTAGGATCCCCACGTATTAATTGCACTTGAGTAGGATTGTGAAAAACAAGGGATCCTAGAATAACCTTGACCATTTCATGGTCGTCCCACTTGGTGCTTCCGAGGTTGCGCACTTGGTTCACCATGGTCTTGAGCCGGTTGTACATGGCTTGTGGCTCTTCTCCTTTGTTGAGGATGAACCGACCGAGCTCCCCCTCGATCGTCTCGCGTTTGGTGATCTTGGTCACCTCGTCCCCTTCGTGCGTGGTCTTGAGCACGTCCCAAATTTCTTTGGCGCTTTTTAACCCTTGCACCTTGTTATACTCCTCTCAACACAAGGAGGCGAGGAGTATAGACGTGGCTTGGTAGTTAAAGTGCCAAATTTGGGCGGCCTCGTCCGAATCATAGTCCTTATCCCCCACCTGTGGTACCTGCGCTCCAAATTCAACTATATCCCAAATGCTTTTTTGGAGTGAGGTTAGGTGATGCCTCATTTTATCACTCCACATACAATAATCTTCACCACCAAAATATGGTGGTTTGCTTAAGGGAACGAAAAGTAAAGCAGCGTGCTTCGAAATACAGGCATAACGAAGTGGCATCTTACTATACTTCTTGCGCTCATGGTGCTTAGAAGCGACGGACGAGTCAGAGCTTGATGAGGTGGAGGGTGACGAAGAGTCAGTCTCATAGTAGACCACCTTCTTCATCTTCTTCTTCTTGTCACCCTTCCAATGTGTCTTGTTGGAGGAAGAGGATTCCAATTTATGCTTGTGGCCGGACTACCTTGAAAGGGTTGTCCCCGAGCTTGCGGGCTTGTCGTCGGTCACGATCTCCTTCTTGGCGTGTTCTCTCGACATCACTTCGAGTTGTTAGACTCTTAATGAAGCACCGGGCTCTGATACCAATTGAAAGTTGCCTAGAGGGGGGTGAATAGGCATAATCTGAAATTTACAACTTTATACACACACTACAAGGCGGGGTTAGCGTTAGAACTTAAATTAAGTCTAGGAGAGAAGGGAAAACAAATCGAATGGAAATCAAGCGAATGAACACGGTGATTTGTTTTACCGAGGTTCGGTTCCAAAGAACCTAATCCCCTTTGAGGTGGTCACAAAGACCGGGTCTCTTTCAACCCTTTCCCTCTCTCAAACGGTCACTTAGACCGAGTGAGATTTATCCTAAATCAAACGGGTCACTTAGACCCCGCAAGGACCACCACACACTTAGATGTCTCTTGCTTTTATTACAATTCACTTGGGAACAAGAATGAGGAAGGAAGAAAGCGATCCAATCAACAAGAGCACAAATGAACACGAACACACACTCTCTCAAGTCACTAGGTGGTTGGAATGAATTTGGGACTTGGAGAGGCTTTGATCTTTTGAATTGTGTCTAGGATTGAATGCACTAGATCTTTATTGAATGAGAACTTTAGAAAACTTGGATGCTTGGAGTTGTGGTGGTTGGGGGTATTTATAGCCCTCAACCACCAAGAAGCCGTTGGGGAAGGCTGCTGGCGATGGGCGCATCGGACAGTCCGGTGCGCCACCGGACAGGTCCTGTTCACTGTCCGGTGCGCTGCCACGTCACCCAACCATTAGGGTTCAGAGCGAAGTCGACTGTTGGAGCTTTGTCTCCTTGCGGCACCGGACAGTCTGGTGCCACACCGGATAGGTCCTATTCACTGTCCGATGTGCCTCTGGCTCTGCGGCTCTGACTTTGCGTGCACTGTTCTTCATTGTTGCTCTGTCAGCGGCTTTTGTAGTCGACCGTTGCGCGAATTAGTCGTTGCTCCGCTGGCGCACCGGACAGTCCGGTGGAACAACGGACAGTTCGGTGAATTATAGCGGAGTGCGCTTGCGAAAACCTAAGAGTGCTGGATGGACTCAGTACGGTCCTAGTGCATCAGACACTATCCGGTGGCTCACCGGACAATCCAGTGCGCCAGACCACAACACACTTGGTTTCTTTTGCTCCTTTGAATTTGATCCCTAACTTGAATATTTATTGGTTTGTATTGAACCTTATGCACCTGTAGAACATGTATTCTAGAGCAAACTAGTTAGTCCATATATTTGTGTTGGGCGTTCAACCACCAAAATTAATTGTAGGAAAAGGTTAACCCTATTTCCCTTTCAACTGCCAAAGTTCTTCACTCTCAAATTGGCAGAAATTTGCTAACATATGTTGATGATATCATAGTAAAGAGCACAAAGCAAGAAAACCACGTTGCTGATTTGCAAGAGACATTTCTGATTTGCAAGAGACATTTACCAACTTCAGACGGGCCGATCTTAAACTAAATCTAGAGAAATGCGTCTTTGGAGTGAAGAAGGGCAAATTTCTTGGTTGCTTGGTATCAACAAAGGGCATCGAAGCTAATCCAAGTAAGATAGAAGTCATACTTCGAATGGAGCCACCGAAGTCAAGAACGAGTGCCCAAAGATTGATAGGAAGGCTGGCATCATTGAACAGATTCATTTCAAGGTTAGCAGATAGGAACTTGCCATTCTTTTAAGTGCTGAAGTCAGCCGAAGTCTTTCAATGGGGACCAAATCAGCAAAAAGCCTTCGAAGAACTGAAATAATATTTGATAGAGTTGACAACCTTAACTCCACCTTCGTCAGAAACTCCATTGCTGCGGTATATAGCTGCTTCCCACGCTGTGGTTAGTGCAGCACTGGTGCAAGAGAAGCAGGAAGGCCAGGCAAGAAAACAAGTGCCAGTCTACTTCATTTCCAAAGTGCTTAGCGCATCAAAGAAAAATTATACAAAGATAGAGAAGGTACTATATGCTGTGCTAATGGCTTCCAGGAAGCTCTGGCAATATTTTCTAGCATACTACATCATAGTACTTCTTCGCAAACTCTCATGGACATATTGAGGAATAGAGAGGCCACAGGAAGACTTGGAAAATGGGCTCAAAACTGAATGAATTCACTATTGATTTTGTTCATAGATCTTCGATCCAATCCCAAGTGTTAGCACACTTCATTGTTGATTGGACGCCAGGGGCTCAGGACGAAGAGAAAATAACCGATGCCGAAGCCTGGACAGTATTTTGTAATGGGTCTTAGGGAACCTTCGACGCAGGAGCAGCAGCTATCTTGATTTCACCATCAAAAATCAAAACCTATTATGCAGCAAGATTGGACTTCAATTGCACAAATAATATTGCAGAGTACGAAGCCCTTCTCTTAGGGCTCCAAAAGCTTAAGGCAATGGGAACAAGAAGGGCAATACTTAAATCCGATTCACAAGTCATCTCAGGTCATGTTGACAAAAGCAGCAAAGCAAGAGACCCGAAGCTAGAAAAATATCTGGATGTAGTCTGAAGGATGGAAGCCTCCTTTGAAGGTTTTTCTGTAAAAAATATCCCGAGAGGACAAAACAAACACGCATATTTGCTAGCTAAATCAGCGGCACATGGGCTTCTGTTACCTTCGAAAGTTTTCTTTGAAATAATAAAAGCACCTTCGGTTGAGCTCATGGAAAGAGCGGTACTCACAATTTCACCAGTACATAGTGAAGATTGGAGGACTGAGATTGTATCTTTTCTCCAAGGCAACTGTCTTTTGGATGATGAAGTTTACAATAAAAGAATGGAAGAAAGGGCAAGACCATATGTAATCATAGAAGGGGAGTTATACAAACACGAAGTCTGCTCTCCATTGCTCAAGTGCTTGTCCAGAGCCGAAGGTCAAGAATTGATGAAGGAAATACATGCAGGATTATGTGGGGCTCATATTGGATCTAGGCCTCTGCTGGGGAAGGTTTTCAGACAAGGTTTTTACTAGCTGAAGGCAGCTTTGGATGCACAGATTTGGTTCAAAAATGTGAAAAATGGCAAAGATGTGCCAGAGACCAGAAACAACCTTCGTCTCTAACCTAGCTAATACAGCCAACTTGGCCACTGCAAAGGTGGGGCCTGGATTTGTTAGGTCCACTTCCACCAGCACAAGGCAACTTGAAATATGTTGTGGTGGCAGTGGAGTACTTTTCTAAGTGGATTGAGGCAAAGCCCTTAGCTACAATAACTTCGGCCACAGTACAGAAATTCTTCTAGCAAAATATTGTTTGTCGCTTCGGCGTGCCGAAGGCATCACCTTTGATAACGGAACTCAGTTCAATGTTGAAACATTCAAAACCTTTTATAACCAGATTGGTACAAAAATACACTTCGCATCAGTGAGGCATCTAGAGTCAAATGGACTGGTAGAAAGAGCAAATGGAATTATAATAATAGGAATAATGAAGTCAATCTTCAACCAACCCAAAGGGAAGTGGCCAAACAAACTAATAAAGGTGGTGTGGAACCACAACACCGATGTATCAAGGTCAACAGGATTTACCCCGTTCAAGCTTCTGTTCGGTGATGAAGCAATAACACCAGAAGAAGCAAGAACGGGTTCAATAAGAACCTTAGCTTCGACAGAGGATGAAGGTGATTGCCAAATAACAAAAGACACCATAGAAGGGACTAGACTGCAAGCAAAAGAACACATCAATAAGTACCAAGCCAAAACAATCAAATGGCGTGATAGAAAGGTAAAATGAAAGAATATTAAGCCATAACATTTGGTGCTTCGTAGAGTGGCCAACCCTGATACAGTGGGGAACCTTCAGCTCAAGTGGGAAGGTCCCTTTTTGGTGGTATCTTCGTCAAGACCTGGATCTTACAGATTGAAAGACATGGATGGCAACGACATACCAAGGTCTTGGAATGAGGATGAGCTTCGACGATATTAGGTGTAAATAATGTAATTTTCTTATTTTTCCCTATTGCACCCTTTTCCTTTCAAGAGGGGAGAAAGGTTTTTTTAATGGGGCCATAGGTTGTAATTTTCATTTTTTGTTTAGCCCAATGCAATACAAGGGCCAAATTCCCCCACATGTAAAATGTAACATCAGGGACCGCACCATCGAGTGCAAGAGGCCATGGAGAGGCTCAAAAGTCGCCCCTAAGGGGATGCAGAGCTAAAATGTCACCTAAAGCGGTGAAGAAGCTACAAAGTCGTTCCTAAAGGGACACAGAGTAAGTTACGAAGCTCCAAAGTTGTTTCTAAGGGAATGCAAAGCTAAAATACCACCTAAATCAAAGGTGAAGAAGCTCCAAAGTCGTTCCTAAGGGGATGCAGAGCTTAAATGCCACCAAAGTAAAAGGTGAAGAAGCTCCAAAGTCGTTCCCAAGGGAATGCAGAGCTTAAATACCACCTAAGTAAAAGGTGAAGAGACTTAAAAGTCGTTCCTAAGGGGATGCAAAGTCTGTGGTGTGTTTTTGGCATACATTTGCATATTTCATCACATCATCCTTTGCATTCATATGAACATACATGAGACATTCGTAGGCTCATCATCATGGAAAGACAGGAAATGACTGTCCTTGATGAGAAAATGCTTTGTTGCATACGAAGATGCTTCATCTACAATGAAAAATGCTTTGATGCGAACGAAAAGAAGGGAAGGTGTTTTTTGCCTTCGGCTCAAAAGACTACAAGCATTGGTTTCGTCCACAACAAAGCAGTTCACACATGAGCGAAAGGTAAAATGGTATTACAAGGTATTAACAAATATTTATAATAATATGTCCAACTGACAATTACAATTTTTTTGCCATATGATACAAAGAGTTTCTAAGTCTTTCTACAGATAAATACAAAAGGAGATTCTAGAGTTTTCAGTATTTCAGAACAAGCTTTGGCTTAGCGACCTTCGGTGCCATCATTCTGCAGAAAAACAAGGTATAAGGTAATCGGAAATTGAATAAGGAAAAATCAAGGTAAAAGGCCAAGGTAAATTTTTATACTGAGTTAAGTAGCTTTCCTGCTTCATCCCTGTTGGGACTATGCTTCGTCGCCGAAGGTCTGGTAGGAAGAAACAGCTTCGGCTGAAGCTGTCCGCATGTGATGACCGAAGGTTCCTCTTCATGAAGCTTCGGTATTTACAAACCGACATAAAAGTAGAATGACCTTTTAGTCCATAAATGTTTGAGTCGCTGTTGAAATCCCTTATGAGGGGCATAATTGTAATTCCTCACAGGCTGCGCCCTGTGCCTATAAATAAGTGAACAATACCCCTATACTGTTCACGCAATCTGGTAATCACTGGCACATTACGCTGGAATTATTGTTTTCTGCCAAGACGAAGGTATAAATGTATCTAAATATTATGTTTTAATATTTGGGTTCATATAATAAAATATGTGAATAATGTTATTTGTTTTCGGTATGTCTTCCTATAATGTTTCGTGTTTTATATTTTACTTCATATGGTTTTTCAAGTCTGATCACGAAGGTATGACCTTCGTGATATTTTACTTATGGCCTTCGTCCGAAGCTCATTAAATCCTTGGGGATATAATGCTTCAGCGGACGAAGGGCATTAATATTTAACATTTTATGTTGCCTTGTTCTTAATTCATAGCATTTGAGAACAAGTCCCCAACATTGGCGCCCACCTCCGGTCAACTCACTTCCACTTTTTGAGTTGATGGCTTCGATTAACGATCAAGTTGGAGCTGCTTCAGCCCCGAAGCTGGTGCTCCCGATAACAGGTGGTTCGTGCTCAGAACCAGCCAACAAAAAGCAGAAGAAAGAGGCGCAGAGAAGGGTACAACATGTTGGAGTGCAGGGACCCTTCATCAAGTCAAGATGGTCCCACGTTCCAATCACCTTCTCCCAAGAGGACCTTCAGCTCAAGGATTTTCCTCATAACGATGCTATGGTTATTTCTTGCGTTATCAAAGGGTTTCTGGTCCACAATGTTTTGGTTGATACAGGCAGTGCAGCTGATATTATATTTGCTAAGGCCTTCAGACAAATGCAAGAGCCAGAAGATAAGATTCATGATGCTACGCACCCTCTCTGTGGCTTCGGAGGAAGACAGATTGTAGCACTGGGCAAAATCACCATGCCAGTGACCTTCGGATTCATCAACAACACCAGAACTGAGCAAGTTGTGTTTGACATTGTTGACATGGAATACCCTTACAATGCAATAATTGGTCGTGGCACCCTCAATGCTTTCGAAGCAATTCTTCATCCTGCTTACCTTTGCATGAAGATACCTTCGGATCAAGGACCCATTGCTATTCATGGAAGTCAGGAAGCTGCCAGAAGGGCCGAGGGAAACTGGTCTGACTCAAAAGCAATCCATAATATAGATGGAGCTGAAGCTTGTGAACAGTACAAATTCAGAAGGGAGAAAGCAGCTTCGGCAGATCAGTCGAAACCCATGCTCTTATGTGAAGACATAGCAGAGCAGAAGGTGCTGTTGGGCTCCCAATTATCCGAAGAACAGGAGAAAACCTTGATAAGGTTTTTGTTCAACAACAAAGATGTTTTTGCATGGTCAGCCAATGATCTTTGCGGAGTTAACAGGGATGTTATTGAACACTCGCTCAATGTTGACCCATCCTTTAAACCCAGAAAGCAGAGGCTTCGGAAAATGTCTGAAGACAAGGCCGAAGGAGCTCGGAACGAAGTCAAAAGACTCCTCAGTGCAGGAGTTATCAGAGAAGTAAAGTACCCAGAATGGCTAGCTAACACTGTTATGGTAAAAAGGCCAATGGCAAATGGCGAATGTGTATCGATTTTACAGATCTCAACAAGGCCTGTCCGAAGGACGAATTCCCATTGCCAAGGATAGACTCCTTAGTTGATGCAGCAGCTTCGTCAGAACTCATGAGTCTTCTAGATTGTTATTCAGGCTATCATCAAATTTGGATGAAGAAGGAGGATGAGCCGAAGACCAGTTTCATAACCCCCAGTGGAACATATTGTTACCTTCGGATGCCCGAGGGGCTCAAGAACGCTGGAGGAAGTTTCAGCCGAATGACTGCGAAGGTTCTTCAGTCTCAGATAGGCAGAAATGTGCTAACTTATGTTGATGATATCATTGTAAAAAGCACGAAACAAGAAAATCACATTGCTGATTTGCAGGAGACCTTCGCCAGTTTTAGACAAGCTGGTCTAAAGCTGAATCCAGAAAAATGTGTCTTCGGAGTAAAGAAGGGGAAATTTCTTGGATGCTTGGTTTCAACAAAGGGAATTGAAGCTAATCCAAGTAAAATTGAAGCTATACTATGAATGGAGCCACCAAATACAAAAAAGGGGGCCCAAAGACTGACAGGGAGGCTAGCATCTCTCAATAGATTCATATCCAGATCAGCAGAGAGAAATTTACCATTCTTCGAAGTGCTGAAATCAGCCGAAGTCTTTCAATGGGGACCAAGCCAACAAAAAGCCTTCGAGGAACTGAAGCAATATTTGATAGATTTAACAACATTAACTCCACCAACACCAGGGGCTCCTTTGTTATTATATGTGGCAGCTTCGCACTCAACGGTAAGTGCAGCACTTGTCCAAGAGAAGCTTGATAGCCAAGTCAAGAAGCAGGTCCCAGTATATTTTGTATCTGAGGTTCTCAGTTTATCGAAGAAAAACTATACAGAATTGGAGAAGGTGTTATATGCTGTTTTGATGGCATCCAGGAAGCTTCGGCATTACTTTCAAGCATACAATATTGTTGTTCCTTCTTCGCAACCGTTGAAGGATATTATGAGAAATAGAGAAGCTACTGGACGGATTGGAAAATGGGCTGCAGAGCTCAATGAATTTTGCATTGATTATGTGCATAGATCTTCGATCCAGTCTCAAGCGTTGGCAGATTTCATTGCTGACTGGACGCCAGGGGCTCAGGATGAAGAGACAAATAAAGATGCCGAAGTATGGACAGTGTTTTGTGATGGGTCTTGGGGAACCTTCGGAGCAGGAGCAGCCGCTGTGTTGGTCTCACCATCCAAAGTTAAAACTTGTTATGCGGCAAGACTCGATTTTAATTGTACAAACAATATTACTGAGTACGAAGCCCTGCTTTTGGGCCTTCGGAAGTTAAAAGCAATGGGAATCAGAAGGGCCATTCTTTAAACTGATTCCCAGGTTGTTTCGGGTCATATCGACAAGAGTTGTAAGGCTAAAGATCCGAAGCTTGAAAAATATCTAGACACGGTCCAAAGGATTGAAGCTTCCTTCGAAGGATTTTCTGTCAAAAATATCCCTCGAGGACAAAATGAGCATGCTGATTTGCTAGCTAAGTCAGCAGCACATGGGCTGCCCTTACCTTCGGATGTGTTCTTCGAAACAATAAAAGCACCTTCAGTGGAACTTCTTGAAAGAGCAGTCCTCAATATATCTCCTGTTTATAGTGAAGACTGGAGAACTGAGATCATCTCGTACCTTCAGGGTAACTTCCTTTCAGATGACGAAACTTATAACAGGAGGATAGAAGCAAGAGCTCGTCCATATGTCATGATAGAAGGGGAGTTATACAAGCATGGAGTTTGTGCTCCATTACTCAAGTGTTTATCCAGAGCCGAAGGCATAGAATTGATGAAAGAAATACATGCAGGCCTGTGTGGATCTCACATTGGATCTAGGCTGTTACTTGGAAAAGTTTTCCGTCAAGGGTTTTATTGGCCGAAGGCAGCTTCGGATGCAGCGGAATTGGTTCAAAAGTGCGAAGGTTGTCAGAAATGTGCAAGAGATCAAAAACAACCTTCGTCTCTAACTCAGCTGATACAACCCATCTGGCCATTGCAAAGGTGGGGCCTTGACTTGTTAGGTCCGTTACCACCGGCCCAAGGAAACTTAAGATATGTTGTAGTGGCTGTGGAATATTTTTCTAAATGGATTGAGGCAAAGCCTTTAGCCACAATAACTTCGGCCACCATTCAAAAGTTTTTTTGGCAGAATATTGTTTGTCGTTTTGGAGTATCAAAGGCCATCACTGTAGATAATGGAACACAGTTCGACTCCGAAGCTTTCAGAGAATTCTGTGATCAAATTGGCACGAAGATCCATTTTGCATCAGTCAGGCATCCGGAGTCAAATGGACTTGTTGAAAGAGCCAATGGCATCATAATGACAGGAATAATGAAGTTAATCTTCAATCAACCCAGGGGAAAGTGGCCAGATCAATTAATCAAAGTGGTATGGAGCCACAACACAACAACATCAAGGTCAACAGGCTTTACTCCATTCAAATTATTATTTGGTGACGAAGCAATAACTCCGGAGGAAGCTAAAACTGGATCAATAAGACTAGTAGCTTCGGCAGAATCAGATTCTGAAGCTGATCATTTTGTGGAAAAAGATGCTATAGAAGGGATCAGGCTTCAAGCTGTGGAGAACATCAATAAATATCAAGCCGAAACAATCAAATGGCGTGATAGAAAGGTTCGGTTAAAGAATATTGAGCCACGACATTTGGTGCTTCGGAGAGTGGCTAACCCAGACACAGTGGGCAAGTTGCAGTTGAAATGGGAGGGACCTTTTTTGGTAGTATCTTCGTCAAGACCCGGTTCATACAGATTGAAGGATATGGACGGCAACGACATTCCTAGATCTTGGAATGCGGATGAGCTTCGGCGATATTATGTATAACTCGTTGTAATTTTTTATATTTTTTTATTTTTCTTTCATGGCACCCTTTTCCTTTCTGAAGGGGTGAAAGGTTTTTAATGGGGCCATCACATGTAATTTCCTTTTTTAGTTCTATAAGAGCAAAATCCCCCAAAGATGTAAATGTAAAAACTGAGAACGCACCATCGAGTGCCAAAAAGAAAAAGGGAAGAAGCTCGAAAGCCGTCCCTAAGGGGATGCGGAGCACGATGAAGCTACTAAAGAAGTCGCTCTAAAGGGAGCGCAGTGTAAGTTTTCTGCTCCAAAGTCGTTCCAAAGGGAATGCAGAGCTTACAGCGAAAAGTCAACGCTGATACCGCCGAAAGTAAAAGGCGAAGAAGCTCCTAAGGGAGGCTTACAGCGAAAAGTCAACGCTGATTCCGCTGAAGTAAAAGGCGAAGAAGCTCCTAAGGGAGGCTTACAGCGAAAAGTCAGTGCTGATATGTGATTGTTTCTAAGGAAATAACAGTTGTGATTATGGCTTCGGATATGTGTTTGGACATTCATTTGCACACCACATTACATCATAACATTTGCATTCATAAACATTCATCAGGCATATGTAGGATAACCATCGTCATAGCATAAGTGGTTGCTTCGGCAAAAAGGAAAAAAACTATCTTTTGTACTTCGTTGTGTACGAAAAGAAAAGCTTCGGCAAAAAGAAAAAGCTGTTTTTTATGCTTCGCTGTGTACGAAAAGAAGGGAAGGTGTTTTTTTTTCGCCTTCGTCTCAAAAAGATAATTTCGTCCACATCAAAGAACCTCATACATTAATGGAAGGGTAAGAGCATATTACAAGGTATGAACAAAATTCATTAAGAACTGTTTAGCCATGTTTACAAAAGTTATTTCAAAAGTTTCTTGAGTTTTTCTACAGTCTACTTCTACTGATCTTCATGGGGCCTCAGCTTTGGCGTCGTACTCTAAGCATCGGTCTCGGCTTCGTCATCCTACATGAATTAAGTTGTTGAGAGTCAAAACCAAGTTTGAAGGAAAAGGTAAGCACAAGGTATGATTTCTTACTGGTTCGAGATGACTCTGAGCTTCGTCTCCAGCCTTTTCTCGCCCGCCTTTTGTCCATATCATCTTTACAAATCTATTAGAAATGCTTCGGGCGAGGTCAGGAATATCATCTAAAATTGATGGTGATAAAGTGAAATTGGGCCTATTAACAATTTTTCCATGATCGCAGCCGGCTTTTAGAAAAGCTGCAGCAGTGCCCCGAGAAGCTACCCAGGCACAGAAGTCACCGTGCCCGGCTATAACTTTGTCAAGCTCATCAATTTCACCCTCAATATGTTCGAAGGTCTTTGGTAAATCTTCAGTTGACGGGGTGAACTTCCCACTGCTAGCCCCGACTGAGTGGAAGATTTTTCTCAGTCGTTGAATACATTTATTGCTAAACTCCAAACATTTGTCTTGAAGGCCTGCCAATAATTTTTTCAAATCTGAACTTTGTTGGACTTCAGCTTCAAGTTTTGCATTGAGTTCTTGCTTTTCTTGTTCAAACTGTTCAGATTGGCAGAGAAGCTTCGTATGCAATTCTGCTATTTTAGCTTCGGCTTCTGCCAATAAACCTTCAGTTGTCTGAAGCTCGAAGTTTTTCTTTTCAATAGTAGCTGATTGCTCTTTTAATTTGCTCTCTAAATTTTCAATTATAACCTCGTGTTTTTTGTCTTCCAGATCCTGCTGCATTTTCAAAGCTTTACTCAACAGCATACTCTGCACATAAACAACTGTAAGGAAAATGGACCCCGGGCCTTTTGGTTAATTGAGTTTTGGTGTTTGATGAACAACACAATCCGTGAACTAATAAGGTTTCTAGTGTTTGTGTTTGTAGTTCACAGGATGCGAAGAGGATTGGACCAAGGCAATGAGGATGCAACACCTCAAATGAAGACATAAAAAGATGCATAGAAGTCCAAGACTCAAGAACAAAAGAAGCCCATAGAAATCAGCAAAGAAACCTGAGAAGAGGGCTGTCAGCCAGCGCCTGGTGGCGCACCGGACAGTGCACAGTACCTGTCCGGTGTGCACCGGACTGTCCGGTGGGACAACCGGACGGTCTGCGCAGAGAAGCCGCAGGCAGGCGCTCTCGGGCTGTAGCACCGGACTGTCCGGTGTGCACCGGACTGTCCGGTGTGCCAACGGGCAGACGGCAACGGTCGAATCCAACGGTCGGATCCAACGGTCGACTGCTACAGACGCCAACGGTCGGCTGACATAGGCGCACCGGACATCTACTGTTCAGTGTCCGGTGGTGCACCGGACTGTCCGGTGCACCCGACGACAGAAAGCTGCTGCTTTCTGTCCAACGGCTAGTTGAGGGTGTGGAGGCTATAAATAACACCCCAACCGGCCATTCTCTAGTGTGAGAGCCCAAGCAACATTCCAATACACATAGTGCATATTTCCAAGTGCTCAAACACCCAAGTGCTTAATAGAATCACTCGGTGATTAGCGTAGGTGCTTTGCGAAGTGCTTAGGTTAGTTAGACCGCTTTAGCGCTTGCTCTAGGTGAATCCTAGTTAGTTGAGTGAGTTTAGATAAACCTCACAACCCCTCGGCTCTTGCGCGAGCCGTTGTAATTGTACCGAGTGGGGCGAAAGTCTTGCGAGACCGTGACAACCGTGTTTGTGTCACGGCCGCCACCGTGTACCGGAGGGAACGAGGCCCGCGGCGTTTCGGCCGGAAGCTCGATAGTGGAGACGGCGGGGAGCGTCCGAGAGGAGCCGGAAGCGGAGCACCACTTGCGCGTGGAGAAGGCCCGCGGCTCTCTACGGAGTTACTCGACCGAGGTGCTTGGCCCTCGCGTGGGCTTCCCTTTGCGTAGGGGCACCAACGAGGATTAGTCGGGACCTTGCGCGGTTCCGGATACCTCGGTAAAAATACCGGCGTCATCCACGAGAGTTTGCTTCTCTACTTAGCTCTTTACATTCCGCATTTATATTAAGCATTTAAGTTTCAATCTTGTTGTCATACTTATTTAGTGTAGATTGAAACTTAGCCTTTGCGGTAGAGATTGCAACACTTAGACAAAACCAAGTTTGCACATTCTATTTTTGATTCTTGCATAGATTTTGCTCTAGGGATTTAATTGTGGCCAAGTTTAGTAAAAGTTTTAGAAGTCCTAATTCACCCCCCCCCCCTCTTAGGCGTCACCCGTTTCCTTCAATTGGTATCAGAGCCTGGTTTGGCTCATTTGAAACATTTTAGCTTCACCGCTAAAAGAGCCGACGCTTTTTAGAGGAAGGGATGGATACCCATAGGCCACCTCACTTCGACGGCACTAACTTCCCATATTATAGTGCTAGAATGGCTTGTTACCTAGAGGCAGTTGATCTAGGTGTTTGGAGAGTCACTCGTGACGGGATGAAACCCCTCAAGAATCCCGAGAAACCCACCACGAGTGAGGAAAAAGAAATTCATTTAAATGCTAGAGCCAAAAATTGCTTGTATGAATCTCTTAGCATGGATATTTTTAATCAAGTATTTACCTTGAAAACTGCTAATGAGATTTGGCTAAAATTGCATGAGCTCCATGACGGCACATCCAATGTCCGTGAGCAAAAACATTGCCTAGTCTTAAATGAGTACAATTCTTTTGCTATGAAAGATGATGAGCTTGTTAGAGACATGTATTCTCGTTTGAATCTAATAATCAATGAGCTCAACTCTATTGGCATTAATAAGCTAGGAGATGCGGACATTGTGAGGAAGATTATCTCCCTGCTACCACAACAAAGATATGGGAGCATCATCACCATCCTTCACAACATGGAGGACTTGAGCAACATGACCCCAACCATTGTGATTGGGAAAATCGCGGCCTTTGAGATGTCGCGAAAAATGAGTCGGGGAGAGGAGCCAACTTCCTCAAAGCCATATGCTTTTGCATGTGATGAAAGGAAGGGCAAAAAGAAGGCTCCCACTCCAAGTTCCTCAAGCGAAGAAGAGGAAGAAGAAGAAGAAAGTGATGATGATGAAGATAATCAACCATGCACATCATCCTCCGAGGACGAAGAAACAATCCGACGCGTCGGAAAGGTAATGAGGATGATCCGCAAGATTAATCTAATGGGTGTGCCCCTGCAGGTCGAGGATCTTCTCTTTAACATTGACAGGAAAAAGCAAAGGAAGAGAGGATGCTTCGCATGTGGGGAGAAGGGCCACTTCAGGGACAACTGTCCAAATATGGCCAAATCCAAAAAGGAGAGGAGCAAAGGCAAGGCGCTCACAAGTGTTAGAACTTGGGATGACTCTTCAAGTGAAGATGAATCTCCAAGGACGCGCAGCCACCGGTCCTCGTCACGATCATCACGGACATCACACAAATGCCTTATGGCAAGAGGTAACAAAAGCATTCCATCCTCTAGTGATGAAAGTAGTAGTGATGATGAAGGTGAGGGAAAGGCCTCTCTAGATGAGCTTGCAGAAGCAGTAGAATTTTTTCAGGATGTTTGCACTAAGCAAAAAGCTCAACTTAAA
Source organism: Zea mays (assembly GCF_902167145.1). Taxonomy (NCBI): domain Eukaryota; kingdom Viridiplantae; phylum Streptophyta; class Magnoliopsida; order Poales; family Poaceae; genus Zea; species Zea mays. The sequence goes on from NC_050097.1 coordinate 102,846,190, forward strand.
AATTTGAAAAATAAGTTGGTTAGCTCTCAAAATGATTACAAAGGTTTGCTAGAAAAATTTGAAACTTTTGCAAACTTAAATAGTGAGCTATCAACTAAAATTGAGCTGTTAGAATCTAGTGCTCCATCCACTGCTACCGATGATAGCCTTATTAAAAAGAATGAAAAACTTAAGGCTAAGTTAGCTAGCTCCCAAGAAGCTATTGAAAATTTGCTAGAGAAAATGGAAATTCTTAGCATACACAATAATGAGCTAACTACTAAGCTAGAAAACATTGGTAGCACCCCTGCAGCATCTTTAGTTGAAATACCTGAAATAATTAAGAAAGATGCTTCTACTTCCTGCTTTGATTTAATTGATGATTCTAACCCCTGCAACCAAGTCGTTGTTGAGAATATTGTTGTAGAGACATGTACGGATAAGGTTGCAAAGGAAAATGAACAATTAAAGCAAGAAGTGGCTCGCCTTGGCAAGGCTTTGTATGACAAGAAAGGCAAAGCCAAACAAATCCAACCTCCACGGGATAACACCACTGCGGGAGTGAACAAGCCTATGGAGGGAGAAACTGTGATTTGTAGGCTATGCCACAAGGAAGGCCACAAGTCTTTCCAATGCAAGGTGATGACCGGGGATAAACAAAAGCAAAAGCTCAAGCAAAAGCCATCAAGCAAAATCTCCAACACCTACATCAAAAAGGTGAACAAAAAGGATGCTACACCATATTTGATCAAGAAGAAAAAGAACGGAAAGGTGATAGCAATCAAGACCAACAAGCAAGCCAACAAAGGAAAGAGGGCCAAACGCATCTGGGTGCCAAAGGAGATAATTTCAACCATGAAAAGCACCAAGAAGGTTTGGATCCCGAAAGGGAAGTGAGTGGACCAAAGGTATTCGGGAAATTTGGAGACTTGGCTAAATTGGGATGTATATCATGGGATACATCATATTGGATCAAGTTTATTGCCAAGTGGGTTAGTGAAAATTTTGGACCCAAATTTCCCACCCATGACTAAGGTAACTAGTTTTATTGTATTCTTCGTTTTTAGATATGCGTATCTATTTACCTTTTATCTAGTTTACCTTTCTTGCCTAGTATTACATTTGTTATGTACTCTTGTCTAAAATCATGCATACTAGGTAAATCATATGGTAGGATTGCTTGTTCTTAATTCATACTCTTAAGCAAACCTACATGGCTCAAAATGTTTAGTTAAGAATGGCACATTGCTTTTATATCACTCCATAGTAAATGATGCATAAATTGAAAATTTTTGATTTCTACAAGTGTATCATTTAACTTATATGTGCCAAAGTTAGGATTATGGATAATTTGCCCCTCTTGATATCAAATCAGAGTGCATGTCTCCTACAAGTATTCAAAACTTGTATGCACACTTTTAGGGGGAGGTTACTCTATAATCTAACACTTTGAGACTAACACCTTTTCAAGTCTATTTCATGTGATAGTCTCATTGTAAGGAAAATGAAGTCCCCTGAGAAAGACAACAATCTTCCACTGCAAAATCTCCAAGAACTCTCATGTCTCTCAAGCTCGCCATTGATCTTCAATTGGTATCTTTTGAGACTACTTTCAGTATCATTTGCATGTCTTCTCCAATATTTGATTAGACTATATTTCATATCATATGCTTCCATGTTGCTAAAAATGCATAAGTAGTTAACTCATATTCTGTTACCTATGCATAAGGGAAGTCAGTCTTTTCAAATCATGTCTTGCACCTCTAATTCTCACATGCTTTTTCCTAAGTAGAGGATCTCTGTCAGGGGGAGTATTTCTTCATCTCTAAAGGGGGAGAAAAACTCTTTCCAAAGGAGAATACTCATTTAGGAGAAATAATCTTTTGAGGAACTCCTACTCATGGTATCTTTCATGATCTACAAGTGGTATCCTTCATGGCTTAATTTAATATACTTCTAGTGATATCATTTGTTGAGGGCAAGCTTTTATTTACTTCCTACATGCCTTTAATGTCTTCCTTTTCGGTGGTTGATGCCAAAGGGGGAGAAGTTTAGGGGCCAAAGCAATGAAAACTATATCAAACACCAAACACCACCAATTTAAAATTTTATATCTACAAATGACTTTTTAAGTGGTTTTGGTTATTTGGTCCAAAAATAGGAAGTAAGTGAATTATGGAGTTAGGGGGAGGCTTAAGTCCATAATGTCACATTGTGGGGACAATCATGCATTCTAGCAAGTAGATTGCACTTTTTAATTCAAATACTTGTATTATTTGCTTGCTTTGGTTGTGTTGTCATCAATCACCAAAAAGGGGGAGATTGTAAGGAAAATGGACCCCGGGCCTTTTGGTTAATTGAGTTTTGGTGTTTGATGAACAACACAATCCGTGAACTAATAAGGTTTCTAGTGTTTGTGTTTGTAGTTCACAGGATGCGAAGAGGATTGGACCAAGGCAATGAGGATGCAACACCTCAAATGAAGACATAAAAAGATGCATAGAAGTCCAAGACTCAAGAACAAAAGAAGCCCATAGAAATCAGCAAAGAAACCTGAGAAGAGGGCTGTCAGCCAGCGCCTGGTGGCGCACCGGACAGTGCACAGTACCTGTCCGGTGTGCACCGGACTGTCCGGTGGGACAACCGGACGGTCTGCGCAGAGAAGCCGCAGGCAGGCGCTCTCGGGCTGTAGCACCGGACTGTCCGGTGTGCACCGGACTGTCCGGTGTGCCAACGGGCAGACGGCAACGGTCGAATCCAACGGTCGGATCCAACGGTCGACTGCTACAGACGCCAACGGTCGGCTGACATAGGCGCACCGGACATCTACTGTTCAGTGTCCGGTGGTGCACCGGACTGTCCGGTGCACCCGACGACAGAAAGCTGCTGCTTTCTGTCCAACGGCTAGTTGAGGGTGTGGAGGCTATAAATAACACCCCAACCGGCCATTCTCTAGTGTGAGAGCCCAAGCAACATTCCAATACACATAGTGCATATTTCCAAGTGCTCAAACACCCAAGTGCTTAATAGAATCACTCGGTGATTAGCGTAGGTGCTTTGCGAAGTGCTTAGGTTAGTTAGACCGCTTTAGCGCTTGCTCTAGGTGAATCCTAGTTAGTTGAGTGAGTTTAGATAAACCTCACAACCCCTCGGCTCTTGCGCGAGCCGTTGTAATTGTACCGAGTGGGGCGAAAGTCTTGCGAGACCGTGACAACCGTGTTTGTGTCACGGCCGCCACCGTGTACCGGAGGGAACGAGGCCCGCGGCGTTTCGGCCGGAAGCTCGATAGTGGAGACGGCGGGGAGCGTCCGAGAGGAGCCGGAAGCGGAGCACCACTTGCGCGTGGAGAAGGCCCGCGGCTCTCTACGGAGTTACTCGACCGAGGTGCTTGGCCCTCGCGTGGGCTTCCCTTTGCGTAGGGGCACCAACGAGGATTAGTCGGGACCTTGCGCGGTTCCGGATACCTCGGTAAAAATACCGGCGTCATCCACGAGAGTTTGCTTCTCTACTTAGCTCTTTACATTCCGCATTTATATTAAGCATTTAAGTTTCAATCTTGTTGTCATACTTATTTAGTGTAGATTGAAACTTAGCCTTTGCGGTAGAGATTGCAACACTTAGACAAAACCAAGTTTGCACATTCTATTTTTGATTCTTGCATAGATTTTGCTCTAGGGATTTAATTGTGGCCAAGTTTAGTAAAAGTTTTAGAAGTCCTAATTCACCCCCCCCCCTCTTAGGCGTCACCCGTTTCCTTCAACAACCTTCGTTAGAAATGTCTTCGTTATTAAAAACAATAAAAGTCAAGGGAAAAGTAGTTCACCTTGAAATTGGAATAAAATAAACTACCAACGATATGTTGTCGTCGGTAGCGGCTAATATCCGTTTCTAGCTTCGGAAAACCGATACTCTTTGATAGAGTACCGATAATCTTAGCTCCAGTTTGATCCCGGATACAGTCTAATTTTTCATCGTCAATACCCCCGAAGAGGAGTGCTCCTGGTTTATATCCGCAAGATTTGGCATATTCTTTGAGCTCTTCTATTTCAGTTTTTGATAGTTCTTGTCCAACTAAATTTTGAAATATGAAGGCTTCGTCCTCCGAAGTTTCGTCAGAGATTTCCTTTTCTTTCCCAGACACTGCGGCCATGGTCTCCTCGGCGGCAGTCGTAACTTCTTCTGTCAGTATTTTGTCGATATGTTCGATTGTGGTTTCCAAGTTCAAATCTTCGGTTGAGGTAGCTTCGGTAGCCGCGATCTCCGAAGGTGCGACTTCAATATTTGTTATTTCCTCAGCCGCTGATATCTTCCGAGCTGAGGCTCTCGGTGGTGTCTTGTCAATGACTTCTGTCACTGCGATGATTCTTTGTCTCTTTGTTTTAGTTGTTTCCTTCGTTTTTTCGGGCTCCTTTTCCTTTTGAAAAAACTTCGTCAGTTGAGGCCCTAATGGACTTAGCTTCACAGGCAGGGATTCAGTCATTACCTTCAAAATCTCTTCCACGTCAGTGGCAGAGCGTGATGCGGGAGTCTCTTCTTCGTCGGATACTTTTCGCTTCGGAGATGATACTTTTCTCTTCTTCGGAATTTTCTTCTCTTTTGGTGGTTCTTTCTCATCTTCATTTAAAGCTTCGGCTACCCTTTTCCTTTTCCGGCCGTCGACGCCTTTATTCAGTTGTTCGTAGTCAGGGTATTCAAAACCCAAGGCGCCCAGCACTCGATTCAGTCTTCGCTTCGGACGGGTACCGAAGGCCGCAGTCATCAACTGATCTTCTTTTTTGGAGTAGTTACCGAGTATTTCATTGCACATTATTTCAATTGTGTCCAGCCACTCTTGGCAAGGTGTCTTAAAGTATTTCTTAAACTTGTAATAGTAAGGTAACCGCACAAGTTCCCCTTCTTTCTTCTCCCCCTTTAGCTTCGGCATTTCCCATTCTTTTAAAGTAGGAAAAACCCTGAAGGCCAAGAACTCTTGAACCAGGTCTCTTGTGCCGATATGCTCTGAAATAATTTTAAACTCAGCCAGTGCAGCCCAAGTGGGACCTTCTAATGACATTTGGCATCGCGGTCTTGTTTCTCCGAAGATCAATTCAAGAGGGCTTTGTACCAACTTCTCTTTGTCTTCGTCAACTTTCACATAAAACCATTCCGACTTCCAGCCTGCCGGCCATTTGCTTCGGTAGCTGATTACAGGAAATTTTGTGGTTTTCCGATAAGCAAAATTATAGCAACCAAAGTTATCATGCAATCCATCTTTTCTAGCCTTCGTCTGGTAGTGCAGCTCATGAACTCGACAAAAGCTGTCGGCAAACGGCTCCACCGCCTGGCTTCGGAGGGCTCAGATATAAACACCAAGCCTAACGATAGCGTTAGGAGTCAGCTGATGAAAGTAGATCCCAAACTTCTTCAATACATCTGTAATAATCCCATGGAGGGGGAATCTCAACCCAGCCTTTAGAAAGCTCTTGAAAATGACTATTTCATCCTTCTCTGGCTTCGGGGTAGTTTCTTCTCCCCCGAAGCGAAGTAGCTTCTTCTGACTCTCACTGAAATAACCCGACTTCACCATCTTGGAGAAATCAACCTTAGAGACAGTCGACTTTCCGAAGTCCAAGTGGCTGGGCTTACTTGGCATGGCAATTTGATAATCATCTTCGGAATCAGTTTCCTCAATGTCTCCTTCTTCCGCTTCGGCAGTTGCCTGCCCTGCTTTAGCAGTGGGGATTTCTTCCGTGATTACCAGTCCGGATCGTTGCATCGCTTCGAAGATGGGAACAGTCTCCGATCCTTCAGCTTCGCCTCCCTCACGCTCAACTCTAGCGGTAGAACGCACTCTAGCCATTTAATTCTGGATTCTTTGGGGACTAAATATTTTTCTTCCGAAGCTTTTTTCTTCTGACGAAGTAGGCTTCGAGCTGGAGCTTCGTTTGATTTCGAGAGTCAAGCTTCGGCTATGGTTAAAAATTTTGGCAGCAAAACAGTGCAAATAGCAATGAATGCTGTGGTAACTTCACAACTACCCGTCTGTTTATATAGTGATGCAGGTAAGAAGGTGAATCGCCAGGATTTCTACACCAGGCGAACAGCTGCTTGCACCCGCTGCGCGGAGGACCGCAGAGACCAAATGGTAACTCTGCAAGGTGGGACCGCTACGCGCTCGGAAACTGAATCGTTTCTCGACAACGAGCTCAGGGAAGGTGTTTTTTGGACCTTCGGCTTCCCGAAGCCTAAGATACTTTTTTCACGGATCAAGCTCGTTACGAAAAACAATCTAGCACCGCGAAGGGGCTACTGTTGGGACTATGCTTCGTCGCCGAAGGTCTGGTAGGAACAAACAGCTTCGGCTGAAGCTGTCCGCATGTGATGATCGAAGGTTCCTCTTCATGAAGCTTCGGTATTTACAAACCGACATAAAAGTAGAATGACCTTTTAGTCCATAAATGTTTGAGTCGCTGTTGAAATCCCTTATGAGGGGCATAATTGTAATTCCTCACAGGCTGCGCCCTGTGCCTATAAATAAGTGAACAGTACCCCTATACTGTTCACGCAATCTGGTAATCACTGGCACATTACGCTGGAATTATTGTTTTCTGCCAAGACGAAGGTATAAATGTATCTAAATATTATGTTTTAATATTTGGGTTCATATAATAAAATATGTGAATAATGTTATTTGTTTTCGGTATGTCTTTCTATAATGTTTCGTGTTTTATATTTTACTTCATATGGTTTTTCAAGTCTGATCACGAAGGTATGACCTTCGTGATATTTTACTTATGGCCTTCGTCCGAAGCTCATTAAATCCTTGGGGATACAATGCTTCAGCGGACGAAGGGCATTAATATTTAACATTTTATGTTGCCTTGTTCTTAATTCATAGCATTTGAGAACAAGTCCCCAACAATCCCCGACCAATTCACGCTCGCCCTTTGCCCAAATTTGGGTAATAAATCTATTTCCTATACTTCGGGCCTCGGTTGGAACGTCAACCAAATCCGATGATGAAAGATTAAAGTTCGGCTTGTTGATAGCTCTCGCGTGATTGCACCCGACCTTCATGAATGCTGCAGCTGTGCCGCGTGAAGCCACCAAAGCATAGAAATCTCTGTGCACAGTAATAACTTCATCAAGGGCCTCAACTTCATTCTCGATATGCTCGAAGGCCCCGGGATATCTTCGGTAGAAGGGACAATTTCTTCAGAAGTGGCTCCGACTGAGTGAAATATCCCCTCAGTCGATTAATACATCGGGTGGCAAAGTCGGAGCACTTATCTCGAAGGTCCTTAACAGTTTAACTTAGCTTCACATTCTTTTCAGCTTCGGCTTCGACCTCAGCTTTCAGTTCCTTCATTTCGTGGTCGAAACACTCTGATCTCTTGTTCAAGGTTGCTCGAGCTTCGTCTAGCTCTTTGCTCAGCTTATCATTCTGAGAACGCGCTTCCGCGAGGGAGCATTCGGCTGAATGCAGCAGACTGTCTTTTTCTTTTAAAGAATCTTCAAGTTTCTTAATTTTATCTTCTAAGCCTTTAATAATAACTTCATTTTTTCTATCTTCAGCATCCTGCTGCATTTTCAAGGCTTTTCTTAATAACATACTCTGCAAAACAAGTTAAAATTAGAATACTCAAACCGCTACGAAGGTAATATTAAAAAGTTTAGAGAAAAACCTCACCTTGAAATTGGAATAAAACAAACTACCGACAATATGTTGCCGCCTGTAGCAGCTAATGTCAGTCTCCAACTTCGGGAATCCAACGCTTTTGGATAAGGTGCCTACAATCTTCGCCTCGGCGCGGTCGCGAATGCATCCCAAGATTTCTTCATCGACCCCACCGAAGAGTATGGACCCCGGTTGGTAACCACAAGACATAGCGAATTCTTTTAACTCTAACTTTTCTTCATCAGAAAGTTCTTGGCCACCCAGGTGCCGAAGGTCAAAATCCTTCTCTTCCGAAGGGGCATCATCAACTTTCTTCCCTTTATCAGGCATTGCGGCCATGCTTTTCTCGGCAACCACATCTGCCTTCTCCGCAACCACATCTGATATAAGTTTGTCAATTTCTGACATTGTGGCTGCGAATTCTTCAGCTTCGGCTCCGCCAGCATCTTCAGCGTCGGTAGGAATCACTTGCATTTGCTTAATCGCTTGCATTACATTCACAATCTATCGCTTCTTCTGCCCTCCAACCTTCTCCTCCGCGGCCGAATGCATTTTCTTCTTCTGTAAAAGGTTTGTCAGTTCCAATCCCAAAGGACTTAGCAGCTTGAATGGTGGGGATTCAGTCATTACGTTCAAAATTTATGACACCTCGACAGTAGAAGGCGACGAAGGGCTCAAGGTTTTCTCTGGCGCTTCATCTACCTTCGGTTCGGCAGAAGGTATCTCTTCAAGTTTCCTTTTCTTAGGAGCTAGTGCCTTCTTCTCTGGCGCTGCTTTCTTCAGAGCCTCTTTGTCCGCCTTCACGGACCGGGCAGCTTGTCTGCTCAGAACGCTGACAACTCTTTTTCTTTTCGCTCCCCCGGCCCCCTCGTCAAGTCTTTCATAGTCTGGATACTTCATGGACGGAACGTTATCTAAGCGAGTGCGAACACACATTCAACATTCTTGGAACAGAAAGAAAATAGTACACCATACAAGGGAAAACGTGTGTAATCCAAAATAGCGCTCACTTCTACGGTCACACGAGAAAAAGAAATGCCGAGATCGAAGCTATGATTTAGAAGTTATCGTGTCTACATTATACAAATATGAAATAGACCATTTAATTCGACACACTCACGTTATTCGACATCTAATAAATGCAACTAGAGCTATCGACTAGTTGTAATTAATTTATTATGCTAACAACTTTTAGTTAAATGAGTAATTTAAATAATGTTAGCGACTCTAAGTGAGACAAATTAACGGAGCGAGACAAAATACGTCACGCGTGAAACAACACGGCAGCACATGCACAGTACGTGCACAACACAAGTACGGCACGTGGGCCGACATGACACACAAAAAGTAATAAATAGACAACATGATTAAACTATCCAGTTACTAATAAAGAATATTTCAGTTAAGGTTAACCACGCTGGTGTTTAATTATAAATGTGCAAATCAAAATCCTAAATTAGATTTAAATTGAAACATCATTCAAGTATCCATCGGTCAAACAAATGTTTAAATATATTAAAGAAACTGTGCAACAGCAGAGAATAATACTCCTAACATGTAGACAATTTTAATATGAATATAACGCAACTTAAACGGAATGACGTTTTTCATAAAAGATATCGTGATTTTAAATTGAAATAAATTTCTGCACACAGTTTTGAATCCGTCCAGGGTTTTTTCACAAAATGACCTTCTTCTTCCTTCTCGTTCCTCTCAACCATGGAAGAGAAAGGGGGAAGGGGAGGCCGGCTGGCCGGGCGCGGGCCACGCTGGCCGCCGCAGCCGCCAGGGAGGACGGGGGCTACACGGGGGGGGGGGGGGGGGGGAGAACGGGGGAGGGGTGAGGGAAGGGAGAGGGAGGTCATGCGCGAATGGGAAATGGAGAAACAAAGAAACCCTAGGTGCAATATTGGTGGAGGGCTCACCAGAGGGGATGACCTTGCCGGAGCCGAATACAATTTTGACGATTGAGGATGAATCGTCGATCGAATCGACCAATCAAAGGCACTAGGACGAAGCTCTCGATGAGACGAACGTAGCGGTACCCTCAGATTCCGCCGACTACGAACGGATCAAAAGTAATTGCTTGCGGAGTTGTCGTAGGAGTTAGAACCGTTCCGAAATTCAGCGACCAATTCCGGGAGTTTCAGATCTAGATTGGGGGGTGGGGTTTCGAAATTCGGAAAGGGTTCGACGAGAGGATTCCAGCCATATATATATATTTCTAGGGTTAGAGAATATTTTATTTTTCGTAATTATCCTATTTTTAAACTAAAAGTAATTTCATAAAAAGGCTGAAATCGTTTTTAATATCCTAAAATACTCGAAGGCTATATTTATGTGACTTTGTATAAGAATTTATTATCATCCAATTTTTGCGCGTGATTCCTGTCATCCAATTTTTGCGCACATGCATTGGTAACGAAAATGTCAGCCAAAATCTGCGTGCATGCAATGTAAACTCCTACGATCTGGCATAATTTTTGGATCTACATAAAAAATAGTAATTGCATGCAAGTGGCTCCCATAATTTCAAAACTGCCATAAAAATAGGATCGTGAGTACAACAAACCAGAGTTATCAACCTCTCTCACATTGATTCGGTATTTACGCTCATAACTTAAGGGTTTTATGCACAAAACTAAAGTTTTTAGCTCGATCCTAGAGATGCGTCTACTAGTGTACCGCATGGCATATTTTTATGCATGTCTAAAAACCGTCCCTAATTCCCACGGGGCTATTGTTGGGCCCATATTATGATTTTTTTCATCAATGATGATACATGTTGTAGTTATTTATGCAACTTTGTATAAGAATTCATGCTCTATGTGACACCTGCCATCCAATTTTTGCGTTCATGCAGTGAAAACGAAAGTCATGCAACATTTGCGCGCCCATGCAATGGAAACTTTCACGTTTTGCCATAATTTTTGAATCTGCATAAAAATATGAACTGAATGCATGTGTTTGGTGGCTATCATAAATTTCAGATCTGCCATAAAAATAGTAGTGACATGCATACAGCTGATGAGGGGGTCACGCCCGACCGCAGTCATGCGCTGGTTGTTCGTTGGGCTGGATCAGAACGCAATACAAAAGGTCGTTGGGCCTTTTCTGTAACATTTGGCACCTTAGGTGCTAAATAGCTATATATTTGGCACCAAGTCCACATGCAACCGGCATGGCGCATGCACCACCGGAGCACCAATTCGGATGCATGCACCATCACCCACGCTCATGTAGCCTCGTGCAGGCTGCATCCTATATATATATATATATAATTTTCATATTGTTTTTCATTATATTTTCTGATTAAAAGATTTAATCATCGAGCCGATTTCATATTTGTGTTCCTAAGATTTTTGTGAACAAAACTAGACCATAAATCCTATATATATTAAATTTTTTATTTTGTAACAATGACTGACAATGATAATATAATGTCTGACACCAATAAGTATAATGACTGGCCTTGAATTTATTACAGAATGACTGCATTGATCTATAGCGAAATGAATGACCGAGACTAAAGAGGAATGATTGAGTTTCCATAGAATGATATCAGGACCATAACAAAATAACTGATTATCTCATGTATTCCTATGAATGACTGGAGCTAAAAAGATGCAATAATTAAGTATTCAAAGAATGAATCAATATGTTCATTTTCTTTCTTGTAATGCATGTTTTTAGAATGACTGACTCACTAAATAACTGCTATCTCAATAATTCTTATGAATGACTAAGACAAAAGATGGACAGACTAAGTATTTATAGAATGACTGAGTTTGTTAATTAATTGTTATTTATAGAATAACTTCTATCTCAGTAATTCGTATGAGTTTGCTATCTCAGTAATTCTCGTAATAGCTGTTTTTTATAAGTCCGGCTCATCAAATGACTGTTATCTCAGTTTTACTTATGAATGATTGAGGCTAAAAAGGTGGAATGATTGAGTATTCAAAGAATGATTGAGTTCGTTCACTTCTTTTCTTGTAAAACCTATTATTTTAGAATGACTGAATTGCTAAATGACTGGTATATTAGTAATGTTCATGAATAACTGAGGCTAAAAGATAGAATGACTGACTTTGATACACTCTAATATAATTATATTAAGTGGGACCTAGTTTTGAAGCTTTCATCACAATGAACACAATGGTTAATTTATTTTTCAATTTTAACACTCGGTTTAGTATATATTATTTTTTTTTAAATCGCCACAAGCTAGTTAAATGCTGCTAACTGGATCAATCGTGAGGTGCATGTGTGCGCGCGTGTGTATATATATATATATATATATATATATATATATATATATATATATATATATATATATATATATATATATATATATATATAGTATATGTATTTAGAGCCCTGAGATCTGGTTACCTACAGGAAGCCCTGACCATGTACCGACCAGGTGCGTAGACCGCATCGGACCATTTTTGGCGTATTGTACCTAACTGCTTACACCAAATTATAATACGAGTTATGCTGATGTGTGTATCAGTTTATGCAAATATAGTCTGCGCACGATCCGGGTATCCAGGCCCGCGAGAAGATTGTGCTCCCGCAATAAGCGCATCCGTACTAGTCACCACACAAATATTGGTTTTACGATGTTATATGTTTCAGTTTATGAAACAGTAATGCACGTGTCGGTCTATGGGCCATCACGTAGTTTTCATCCCGTATATTACGTGCATCGGGCCCATGATCCCACCAACACGCTCGCAGTTATCCAGTCCCACGTCGCCACTATAAAAACACCCCACCGCCGAGGCAGGCGACCGACGGCGGCGCTCTACCAGGAACGAGCGACAGCGACGCTCCCGAGGCGGGCGGGCAAGCGGTGACGGCTCTCTCGAAGCGGACGGACGACGGCAGGGCACCCTAGGCCCGGTGGCAACGACGGTTGTCCCGTCCGTCTCTGCGATGGCCACCGCCGCCGCCGCTCCAGCGTCTATGGCGCCGTCCCTTACGCCCAAGGTCAACGACAGCAGGAAGGCGGTGGAGCCCGTGGACGCGTCAGAGCTAGAGAAGCACATGCTAGCGGTGGACGACAGCTCCGTGGACCGCGTCGTGATCGCCAGGATCCTGCGCGGCTCCAGGTACAGGGTGACCGCCGTGGAGTCGGCGACGCGCGCGCTGGGCCTGCTCCCCGATGTCAGCATGATCATCACCGACTACTGGATGCCTGGGATGACCGGGTACGAGCTGCTCAAGCGCGTCAAGGAGTCGGCGGCTGCTCAAGCGTGTCAAGGCTTAATTTATATATAAAATTTGTTGTAGTCGTGTATGATCTACTTGATATTTTGGCATACTATGCACAAAAACAAGTGCCTTCTATGACTATCGTGATTTATACATTTTCAAACAAAATTTTACGATACCTCTTATTGCATTTTACGCTTCCACTAAAAAGCAAGTGACACATTCGTCATTACAAAACAGATCGTTGATTTACGCTAAAATCCGTATTCATTTACTTTGTTTCATATCACGTTTTACGCTTAAATCCACCTGAGCTAGAACCTGAGCACAATCGGAGCGCGCATTTTTCACGCCGTAATTTAGGCCCATTCGTCGTTACGAAATAGATTGATGATGTACACTAAAATTTGTACCCATTTACGCTATTTTGGTTCACGTTTTACACTGAAATTTGACCGAGCCAGAATCCGTGCACGATCGAACGTGCGCAATTTTCACGCCGTAATTTTTGGGCTCCATTCGATGTTACGAAACTAGTCACGTATATACAATTGCATATATGGGCTGACGTCTCGATATTGCATGGTTTATGATGTTAAGTTACATGTCTTTATGCAGTCGTAAACGCTGAACAAACTGGCAAATTCGTTCCACGTGATTCGCACGTCAGAAGATTCTTTTTGCATGGTTTATGCACATTAATCCGTATATATATGCATTCGTATAATGGCTGACGCATATCGTCCTGGCTCGTGGCTGTCACATGCATCGTATACCCTGATGCAAGCATGTAGGTGGTGGGCTGACCGAGTCCTGGCTGGGGCTTTTCCCTTACTAATGGAAGCCCAGGGCTTCCATTACCTCGATCCTATATATATATAGTTTATATATTTAGATCTTCAAATAACTAGAAGAAACTCTGGCCCAACGGTGCCATCCGATTGAGCCGCACCAGGTTTGGGTGGCTATAAAAACACCCCAGGATACTAGGTATTAGGTTTTAGCGGCGGCGGTGGCGCACTCAGTCGAGAAACCTGCGGAGACGCTCACGAGGTGGGCGGGCAAGCGGCTCCAACGCTCCCCTAGGATCGAGCAACGACGACTCTCCCAAGGCGAAGGGGCAAGCATCCATGGCACTCCCAAAGCAGACAAGTGGTGGCGACACACCCAGGCTTGATGGCAACAACAGTTGTGTGAGGTGTTGTAGGCTTCGACAGATGTGGTGGCGGCCATGGGAGACACAGGTGGCTGCGACGGTCGCGCGAGGCGTGGTCGCCTCCGGCGATGGCGACCACGTGAGGCGTGGGTGGCTCCGGCATCCTCCGATGATCATCTCCTCCGATCTGGTGGCCTCAGCGGCGTCCTCCAGCGACGACCTCCACTAATCCTTTATTTATGTATGTGGCTGTTGTTTAAGCCCATACTAAGATTTTTTTCATTAATTATGATGTTCGGTGTGAGTATTTATGCAACTTTGTGTAATGATTTATGTTTTCATGATATCAACCATCCAACTTATGTGTGTATGCTGTGAGAACGAAAATGGCATTAAAAATTTCTGTGCATGTAATGGAAACTCCCACGACCTGCAACTTTCTGTAATGATTTATGATTTATGTTTTCGGGTCTGCACGAAAATAGGACCGCATGCATGGGTCTGGTGGGGACACGCCTGAATGCCTGTACCTTGTGGAGGGACGACATACAATCGATGTTGGTCACTTGTTCTCAATTGCTATACACAGTTGAAAACAAGGCAACACAATGTTAAAAAGATAACTTACCTTCGTCCTGAAACAGTTATCCTTCGGGATAACTCCTTTGAAGACGAAGGTTGATATTTTAATCAAGTAAATCATACGTCAGTATATAAATGAATATACAGGGAATGTAAAGAAATTAAACATGTTAGCTCATCTCATATATTTCAATATCCCATTTCTCTCCTTTTATATGATAAATTTACAATCGTACCTTCGGTTCTACAAAGTGAGTTAGAACGAAGGTGCTCCGGGGAAGAGATTACATGATGTAATTATTCAGCCCACCAAAAAGGTACTTTGTGCAGAGCATTGTTCATCTATTTATAGGGGATCGTACAACTCCATATGAAATTATAAATATGCCCATAAGACTTGTACATATGATTTACAAAATGATGCGAGGGCAATATTGACTTCTGCCTATAATATCTTGGACACGGAATCGTGAACACCTTCTCCTGGCACTGTTCACCTTCGTTTCCATATGTTGTTGTGACGAAGCTTAACGTCTTCGTCTTTGTCCTCATCCTGTTCGGAAGGTATTCGATACCGAAGCTCCTGCAATACTTAAAAACATACTAACAACCAATAGTTAAGTGTGTTTTTGAGGACCTTCGAAAGGTGACGACCCCCAACAATCGCGTACATATTTTTATGTCACTTTGTATACATATCTATGCCAACATTAAGAGGTTTGCAACAATTTTCATGTTGAATCAGTATTTTACGCTCCTAACTTCGGGTTTTTATGCTCAAAACTGAATGTTTTTACGCTCGAACATGAAGATGTGTCCATCAATTAACAAAATACCAATTTTTTACGTTGTGTACCGCATTGCATAAATACCTACACTTTGTAGTATACTTAGTATCAGTGTATATCATAAAGTGGTTGTATCCAGCCCAGCTGCCTTGCTATTATAGCAATCCTATATTTATGGAGGAAATACAACATTTAAATAAATATTTTGTTTCCATACATCTTAGTCCATTTCCTTTCATCGCACATTCCTGTCATTCTAAATTTGTGAGCATAAACAAATTTTTACGCAATGTACCAAGTTGCATAAATACCTACACCATGTAGCATTACTAGTATGAGCATATATCATAAACTGATTATAACAAGCCTAGCTGCATGCTTGTTGGAACGATCCTATATTTATGGAGTCATCCATTTTTTGCGCGCACGAAGTGGAAACAAAAATATCATGCAATATTTGCGCACATGCAATGAAAACTTCCACGATCTGCCATAATTATTGGATCTAACATAAAAATAGGATCTGCATGCATGCGTCTGCGTGTGTATATAGGTCCAGGGGCTGAGCGAGGTTTTTATGCCATCTCTATAAACTATTTATGCTATTTCTGTAAACTATTAATGTTATTTACAAAAAAAAACAGAACTACAATTTATGCCATGCGTCCCCGCGAGGGGTTAGGATGTTGGACCGAGGTTTGACTGACGCATGTGGAGGAGATTTGATCCGGTGCACACAGATGTGGGGTGTGGGTGGACGTGCCGGTGTGGTCCGGTCCAACCAGGTCGCATGGGTGTTCAACCAAAGCTTCCTCTACCATTTGGAAGCCCACATATATATGAACACTATTCATCACATGGACCATCTTGGAGTGGGCGCTCGCCCCCTCGACCGCGCGGTCCCCTCCCGTGCGGCTCTGCTCCCACGCGGCTCATCCTCGCACGGCTTGCGCCCCGCATGGCTCCGCCGCGCGTGGCTCTTTTCATAAACACATTAAGTCATTCCAATCAAAATTAAGTAATTATAGTAATATTAAGTCAGTTTTTAGAAAACGTTAAGTTATTTATTGTTTTTAGCCATTTTTTGCGGGTTTTCTCAGACATTTCTTATATTATTAGTTATGTCATTCTAGCATCAAGACAATATCTAAGTCATTTTACCATACTTTAAGTCATTTTAATGTCTAGATAACATAAATATTTAGTCATTTTTTAGAAAACATTAAGTTATTATTGTTTCATCCATTTTGCTGGGTTTTATTAGACATTTCTTATGATATTAGTTCAGTCATTCTAGAAAATATTAAGTCATTCTAGTGTACAAACAACATTTAAGTCATTTCAAAGACTAATATTTATGTCATTTTAGGCTACATTAAGTCATTTTAAGCGAGATGACTCGGCTAGACGTGTGAGGGGTGGCTCGGTCGGCTCGCTTGGCGGGTGTGGGGGAGCTACGCGGGGGCGGCGCGTGTCGGCAGTCGGGTGGACGCGCTAGGTTGGTTCAGATTATGGACCGTTGGATCCATCACCTAGGGTGATGAATAGATCTGTTATAGCATGAGTCTAAAGTTATATATCTTCCGGCTATGTTTTTGGATACTAATCACTGCCTTACATATAGCGATAAGTAATCATCACTGGCTCACATGAGGTGATTTTTCGGTAATTATTTTGCTGTGTGTTCTAGTGTAGTATAGTCTTATCTCAAGACAAAATTCTAGCAAGATTTTTTGTGTAACCAGTAACCTTACATATACGGCAAACTATGCTTTTTTTGTTCATCTATTGAGCTTCCATAATGGATTTATTTCATACAATAGATAGTACTGAACTGGTATGTTAACATTGATCTTAAGTACACAACACAAACATCAAATACACAATTCAGTGACAAACTACCAGCAACACGCATAATAACAGTTCACAGATACAAAAGGTTACAGTGACACTTCATGTTCTGATTTGCATGCATTCTGATAGACTTTTAGTGTCCACCAGGATCCTGTGTAGTATCATGAGAACTGTAAATCAAAGACCGGCAAGGATAGCTCCCAAGAGGACACACATGATCTATGGAGTCACCGGCTGGGGCCGTCCTTCCATCAGTATTTATGAGTTTGCGACCCTCCTTGCCATGCATATCGTTGTACATTCCATCTCCTTCTATTTTCTTTGAAATACAACTACATGAATTGATGGTAATAATAATTCCGATGATCACAAACACTTTGATCTTCATTTGCATTTTCTCTGTTGACCGGCCTACAAGTAATTTGCATATGTCAATCAATGCATTACTTCTATAATTTTCAATCAACATAAAATGAGATTTTGTAACTATTTAGGTGATGTTTGGTTTATAGGGACTAATTTTTAGTCTATCTTTTTTATTCTATTTTAATCCCTAAATTACCAAATATGGAAACTAACACTCTATTGTAATTTATGTATTTGACAATTTAGAGATTAAAATGGAAAAATGAAGAGACTAAAAATTAGTCACTAAAAACCAAAGTTTTTTGGGACTAATTTATAGTCCCTTCATTTTATTCCATTTAATTCATAAATTGACAAATATGTAAACTACGTATTTAGCAATTTAAAGACTAAAATGGAACAAAATAGAGGTACTAAAATTTAGTCTATAAAATCAAACAGCATCTTACTCATAAAATATGAAAAGTTACCCGGGCTTTAAATAGTCGGTGAGGAACTTCTAAATGCCTCTGCTTGAAAACTTCGCTTGTGCACAAAATTCTGATATGAAGTCGTGCTACTTATAGGGATGGAAAAGTAGTATTATTGGGATTGAAACTAAATCCCCAAATATGAAAATTAGATTCACCACCAATAAAGTTACCAGACAACTGAAAGTGGGTAAATTTTTTTCAGAATTGACGTGTGATGACACTATCAATAAGGATTTGATGTTTTTCTAAATTTTATAATGAAAGCAAAAAAAAATCTAGTACGGTAAAAGAAATTCTTATGTACCATTTATTTGCCTGGTCAAAGTAATGGTGCATTGGTGCAAAAGAAAGTTTTACTATAATTTGTCTAGTTCATGTTTATGTAGTTGTACTTCCAAAATGATTTTTACATGAACTCTGTTGTAAATTCTAAAAGTTAAATGAGAACCTACAATATACTTCTTTTATTTGTTTCAGAATAATAAACACCACGGGCGAAGATAGGATTTAAGTTTAGGGTAGGGCAAATCAGATTGAAATGGGCTACTAGGATATATTTTGCATTATTTATATGGTGATTAGTAAAAAAACTAGTGGCTTCTATAGAATTAGGTGAAGATTAGAGGGGACATTGTCCCCTTTCCCGCCCACTGGTGTTGCCTTGCTTACTTGCACTACATCAAAATCGCTCAATGGTGACATGGCTGTATGTGACGCTAGATAAAAACACGTTTACAATGAGTCAGTAATAAAATTATCTTTGTGACATTTATTGTAAAAACGTGTCAATAGCAAAATGTGGTAATAATACAGTGACATATTTTATTTTACGTGTCTCTATTGTGATATGTTTAGTGACGCGTATTTAAATCAATGTCACTAATACACATATATTAGTGATATGTATATATATAAACATGTCACTAGTTTTAGACGTCTGATCTGTTTAGTGATGTGTATATATAAACACGTCACTCGCTTCAGACACCAGATCTGTTTGGTAACATGTATTTAAAATCAATGTCACTAATACATAAACATTAGTGGCGTGTGTGTATATATATTCATACATATATATATACATATATATATATATACATGTCACTAGCTTCATCCTTCGCGTCGCAGTTAAAATTTGAATTTTTCAAACAACCTCACATAGAAATGCCACCAAAATTAAAGTTTGAGGTCTTGAAAAGTTATGAAACTTTGTAGTTGACAACGTTCTGATTTTATATCATCTTCTCATAATAAAATATGTTTAAAGTTTTCAAATTTAGAAAATCAAAATTTGTAAACAACACCGGATGACGAAACTACAAAATAAAAGTTGTAGACATGGAAAGGCTATGCAACTTTGTAGTTGAAAGATTGAATTCATTTAGTGCCACAAATAATCAATTTACACTCGATTTGTTAAAATTTGTTGGTAGAAAAAATGTAATATAGACACAAATGAGTTGGTGGTGTTGTGGTAGATGAGCTCATGCATGACAGGGAGGCCATGCTCACGAGTGGTGCAGGGCTGCTTTGTAGGGATTAAATTTTTTCCTAGGATTTATGTGGTTAGTGTCTTAGTGACACTGGTTTATACATACACGTCACTAAGTATGCTTCTATTAGACACATGGTTTATAATTACACGTCACTAAGGAAGTTCTGTTGGTGATGTCTTTTTTCGTATCACTGATAAGGTTCAATTAGAGACATAATATCTGAGACATGGTTTACATTTGTCACTAATTAACCTAGAAAAACGTCACTAAATGCATGTTTCTGACGTAGTGTTGGAAGTTTGAGACACGGAGAATTGTGATCAATATTTTATTTGATTTGTAAGTGTTGGTTCTGAATCGGTGCAAAACACTAGAGTTTGTTCCGCTTGACAGGCTCTCCGTGGCGGCACGGATAGTCCGCGGCATGGGGCCAGATGGTCCGTGACCCTTTGGTAGAAGTGGGTCTTCCCTGCATTGAGCCAGATGGTCTGCCCCTAGGGCCGAGCGGTCCACACGTGCGTAGGGGCGACGAGAATCGCCAACAACAACTCGATCGCCCCCCAGGAGGGACCCTGTCAAGGAGAAGAGATCCTAGACTTTGCCTTGGGGTTGGCAGGCTACCCATGCCTCAAGATGACTTAGAGTCAAAGAGAGGTGAAGATGAAGATGGAATAAGACTAATTACTGTTGTTCCTAAGACAAGAAAGTAAAGGCATTGATAAATAGATTGATTGGTTCGATTGGTGATGCACGCAATAGGTCGAACACCTTCATATATATATATATATATACATATATATATATATACATATACATATATATATATATGGGGGAGGTCTAGACCCGTTCCTAGGCGTATCCTGAAAAGCTCCACGTTTTTAGATGGATAATCACGCTCGGAAAAGGGAGAAGTCACGCCTGATCTGATCTAATCGCGGGCTGTCTAGGCCACAAGGTGAGACTGTCCGACCTTCCCTGGTGTTGTATATGGTGATCAACCCATGGCCCCTACCTATTTGGGAAGCTAAGCAAACCAAAAGTACCTAGTATAGGCTATTATGAACTCAACGTGAGAACATCGATTTTCTAAGCTTCTTGCCACACACTGGATGATATATCTTCAGAAAATGACCATTCAATGCCTTCAATAACTCATCACCTTGCAAAGTCTATATTATGTATGCATTACCAAAGATTACCCGTGTCACCTATAAGGCCCTTCGCAACTTGAGGACCATTTTACAAACTTTTGATCTCTGCTCCTAATTGGCAACACTGTCTTCCAAACTAGATCTCCAACTTGAAATGATTTAGCCTTTACCTTTTTGTTGTAGGCCTTGGCGAGCATGATCTTGTCTTTCTCAAACTCGTCCTTTAGATCCATCAGCCTTGAGAGCACCTAGAGGGGGGTGAATAGGTGATCCTTTAAAATTCAACACTAAATAGCTCAAACTTAGTTATGAAATGTTAGTAAGTTTAAAACCAAGTTGCTAAATAGAGAATGCTTCACTTGATTGTTCCTTTAGGATGAGTATTGAACTTTGGAACAATAGCACAAGTGATTAAGCGAGAACTCTAGAAGAAAAACCAATCACAATGAAAAGAGACACGAGACACGGCGATTTTATCCCGTGGTTCGGCCAATGCCTACTCCATGTTGTGGTGACCTCCTTCGGTCAAGGATTGCACTCAATCCCTCTCAAGTGATCCGATGATCAACTTTGAGTACCACATTTTTCTTCCTTAGTAGTCCTTTCCCATTTGTGAGAAATCACCACAAGTTGGAGCCTCTCACCCTTCCAATGTTTATCACAACAAGAGACACAAGAGTAAGGGAGGGAGAGAAACACACACAAGAGATTAGAATCACAGCAATCACACACACACAAGTCAAGAGATGAGCACACAAACACAGCGCATGGAGTTCACGACTCAAGAAGTGCTCAAGTCTCAAATACGATGATCCAAGTGCGCGTTTGCAGAGTCTAGGCGTCTTAGAATGTTCAATGGAGGCTTGGTGTACTGCTCCATGCGCCTAGGGGTCCCTTTTATAGCCCCAAGGCATCTAGGAGCCGTTGGAGCTCCATTTGGTAGGCAACTCTTGCCTTCTGTTTGTAGGTGCACCGGACTATCCGGTGCACACCGGACAGTGAACAGTACGAGCATAGTACGCGGCAGAGAATCCCCTGATTGGCAGATTTCCTTTTCTGTGGGACACCGGACTGTCCGGTGTGGGGCACCGGATCGTCCGGTGCGCCATATGACTGTTGGTTCTTGTTGACGTGGCAGGTAGCCGTTGCACGACTGAAGCACCGGACTGTCCCGCGCCTCGTGCGGACTGTCCGGTGATGTATAGCCGACGTAGCCAGGGAAAAACACGAGAGCAACGAGTTGCGCAGACCATGCATTGGACTGTCCGGTGAACAGCGCCGGACCGTCCGGTGCTGCGCAGTCAGTACCTTTTTCTTCGATTCTTTGTTTGTCTTCCTTTGACTCTTTTGGCCTTTACTTAGCTGAGTCGCTGGCACTTAGACAAGAGTGTTTAGCATATAAAACAATTGACTAAGTGTCTAGATCTTACCTTTATTCTTTATTTGTGTCTCTTTAATACTTGGCACTCATCACCTTAAAACAATATGTGTTGGGCATCTTATCACCAAAACATTTATAGAAATTGCCCAAGGGCACATTTCCCTTTGAATCTCCCCCTTTTTGGTGATTTATGCCAACACATTTAAAAGCAACTTAAATTGCAATATCATTCTCAAAGAGTGCAAATTGAAGACTAATTTAACTCACATAGGATTTGGCATATTTGGATCACTTTTGCCACCACTTGGTTTATTTTCATAAAAGAAATTATTTTTCCTATTTCTATATCAAAAACACTTGTTTTGGAAAATCAAGAGATCTTTCAAGAGTAAGTTTGATCAAATGCCACAAACTCCCCCTTTTTCCCATAATCAAACTTCTCCCCATAAGAGAACAACTTCTTTTTGCAATAAGAGGGTTTTGATCAATCATAAAGATTCTAGCTCTAATATTTTTGAAATTCACAAGTGGTTGGCTGATCCATTTGCTTTGGCCTTAATTTCTCCCCCTTTGGCATTAAGCACCAAAACAGGAGACCTTTGTGGCCCTTTAACCTCATTGCCTCACCAAAATGTCAAATAAGAGCAAAATGGCAATGAGAGCACAACAAAGAACTTGGGACAAGATACATTTATACAGGAATGTAGTGGAAGCTCTTTCTTTGTCCAAGTTCACTTTTCCCTTTCAATATCCCTTTGATACTATTTCAAGAATACTCAACAAATAGGTTAATCTCAAGGGAGTCAAGTTGTAGCGCATCTCCCCCTAAACATTTGCATAGGGACTTGTGAGGTATGGGGATGACTTGTACAACTTGAGCACCAAATATAAGCAATTAAAGACAATAAAGCTGAAAGTAACATGATCAAAGGCATAAAACACATGTATGCTATAGATCAATCCAAGTTACGCGAATCTAAGACATTTAGCTCACTACGCAACCTGTAAAAACTTTTCTCATCTAAAGGCTTGGAGAAGATATCGGCTAGCTGGTTCTCGGTCCTAATATGATAAATATCGATATCTCCCCTTTGCTGGTGGTCTCTCAAGAAGTGATGTCAGATGTCTATGTGCTTAGTGTGGCTGTGTTCAACAGGATTGTCCGCCAAGCGGATTGCATTCTCATTGTCACATAGGAGTGGGACTTTGCTCAGATTGTATCCAAAGTCCTGTAGGGTTTGTCTCATCAAAAGTAGTTGCGAGCAACACTGTCCTGCGACAACATACTCGACTTCAACGATGGATAGGGCAACAGAAGTTTGTTTCTTAGAGCTCCAAGACACCAGGGACCTTCCCAGAAACTGACAAGTCCCTGATGTGCTCTTCCTATCTACCTTGCACCCGGTATAGTCGGAATCTGAGTATCCGATTAAGTCAAAGGTAGACCTCTTTGGATACCAGATTAAGCAAGGCGTAGAAACTAAATATCGAAGAATTCGCTTAATGGCCACAAGGTGACACTCCTTGGGATCGGATTGAAATCTAGCACACATGCATACACTTAGCATAATATCCGGTCTACTAGCACAAAGATAAAGCAAGGATCCAATCATAGACCGGTATGACTTTTGATCAACGGACTTACCTCCTTTGTTGAGGTCCAGATGTCCGTCCATTCCCATCGGTGTCTTCGCGGGCTTTGCATCCTTCATCCCAAACCTCTTGAGTAAGTCTTGAGTGTACTTTGTTTAAGAGATGAACGTGCCTTCCTTGAGTTGCTTCACTTGAAATCCAAGGAAGTAGTTCAACTCGCCCATCATTGACATCTTGAACTTTTGCATCATCACCCTGCTAAACTCCTCACAAGACTTTTGATTAGTAGAACCAAATATAATGTCATCGACATATATTTGGCTTACAAAAAGATCACCATTGCAAGTCTTAGTAAAGAGAGTAGGATCAGCTTTCCCAACCTTGAAAGCATTATAAATTAGAAAATCTGTAAGGCATTCATACCATGCTCTTGGGGCTTGCTTAAGTTTATAGAGCTCCTTAGAGAGCTTGTAGACGTGGTCGGGATACATGTCATCCTCAAAGCCAGGGGGTTGTTCTACGTACACTTCCTCCTTGAATGGTCCATTGAGGAAGGCACTTTTCAAGTCCATTGCAATAGCTTAAAAGAATGGTGAGCAGCGTAGGCTAACAATATTGGAATTGATTCTAGCCTCGCCACAGGAGTGAAAGTCTCCTCAAAATCCAAACTTGCGACTTGGGCATACCCTTTTGCCACAAGTCGAGCCTTGTTTCTAGTCACCACTATGTGTTTGTCTTGCTTGTTGCGGAACACCCATTTAGTTCCCACAACGTTTTGCTTTGGACGTGGCACCAGGCTCTACACTTCATTTCTCTTGAAGTTGTTGAGCTCTTCCTGCATGGCCAACAACCAGTCCAGATCCTGCAAGGCTTCTTCTACCCTGAAAGGCTCAATAGAAGAAACAAACGAGTTGTCACACCTAGATTTAAGGGACAAAGCCTGGTGCATCTCGTATATGCGCCAAAGAAGACAACACATATAATAACAGAGTGTATAGAGATAAATGTCACAATATCATCAGAGTACTTATTACATAGCGGAAGTCTTACAAAATAAAAGATAAACATAAAGCGAACTAAAGGCCATCCTTGGCGCCATAAAGTTGACTAGGAGACGCCACCTAGATCAAGTCAAACTCCTCGTTGTGTGGCTCCTCTTGAACCACCTGTTCTTCTCCTGTGGGGCGTGTGAGACAGCATGGGTGAGCTCACACATGTACATCGCTCAACAAGTTGTGGGGAATAATGTGCATGAACTCACCAAAGGTGGGAGTTCATGTGATGTGTAAGGCTGATCAACAATAGGGGTTATAGTTGAGCATTGCTTTTAATAAGTTGGTCAAATTTTATTAGCAGTTACTAGTAAGTAAATACCAAACCATAATAATAATAGAACAAAATTAATAATAAATCCCATGCAATGCAAATGACAATTTGAATTTAGTTCCATAATTTAATCATGCGAGAGTCGTGAGTAGCTCTTGACCGTGAGCTTGGCTAGTATACCAGTTTTACATTCTGCAGAGGTTGTACCCTGTACCCACAAGTCATGTTACCCATCTGCCATGGGGTGTACGGACCCCATACACCTCTACCAAGGAAGCGAGGCAGGGTAACACTACGAGGCCTTTACAAAGTTCCACTAGCTTCCGAAAACCCCCTACAGTTTATGGGAAGAGGAATTGCAAGAATCCCTCATCTGACCGCCATCGCAGCAAAATCAACCTGAGAACCTCCCTGCATGCCTACTCCCCTACTGCCTTTGCCCCTTTTGGGTAAGGTAGTCTTCCACTAGCTTTCCTAATTAGTCAGCCAAGGGCGTCCCATTCCACCCTTGTGGTGGCACGTGTTTCTCAAGTTAAGCTCCATGTTCCAATTAAAGATAATGATCTTGACATGAGCATAAATAAAATAATAGAATAATTGGAACATGGATATAATGAAATATTAACCCAAAACCATATAAAGCAATATCAAACAACTCAAATGATTCAAGGGTAAACAAGGTAAAAGATAATCAGACTAGGGTGACCTGTTGGGTCCCATCAAAATTAAACCTATGCATGAATAAGTGATATTAAAGAGCATTATTGGGTAATAAATGTTATCAAGGGCACAACTTGCCTGACACTTGAGATTCCAGGTACCAGGATGATTCTCTAGATCCTCGTGACCTCACTGCTAGTCGTAGCAATACAAACAAACAGTGTATAGACAAAATTAACATTACACCAAATATGTAAACAAAATACATAATAATAATCTACACATTAAAATAATATCCTAGGAACAAGAATCATTAATTTTGGAGTTATGGATTTTAAGTTATGAATTTCCAAAGGTTTTATATATTTGATACAAGATTAATTAGGATATTAATTTTAATGTGGCTTTCATGTCAAAATAGTTGCACTAGTTGATAAACAATAATATTACAAAATTATAGAAACTGGAATGGATTAATTTGGACTTAATATGAATTTCATATAGATTAAACAATTTCTAGCAATTCTTTTTACATTAAAAATTAATTTCCACATTTATTTATTTAATTTCTCGGGTCTCTGGTTTGCGCGCATAAAACAGAATAGTACAGGGTCCCTGAGGAAATTGTACCGAGACTAATAAGTATCCCGAGAGGACGGCGAGTTAATTTCCAAGATCCATAAGGGCTCTTATGCAAATTGGTCTAGTCGAAGGGGTATGGGGAGATTCAGACCGTTGGATCGTGCATCCACGGATCAGATTAGATCCCGAACCATTGCGCAGCCAGGGCCCTTGGATTTGAATCGAACCACCAGGGTTTTAAGTTGTGCAGATTGCATGGCAGCCGCTCGATCAAGAATCTACGGTCTGAACTAGATTGCGCGAAGGGGGTACTTTATTATAATCTGAGCCGTTGCTGCCACGATCAATGCCCCGGAGCTTATCTTCTTCCCTACGTTGAGCGCACGGCATCCAAGGACTCCACCGTGGCGGCACATGTGCCAGCGCAAGCCAAATCCCCCCCCCCCGTTGTACAATCCGACGTTTTGACCAAGCCAAACTGAAGAGGGAACACTAGCGGCCATGTGGGCAGGGCACTTACCAACAATGGACACAACGACTAGGTTAATTTTGGCGAACGGTGGCTTCCTCCCGGTGGTCGGATGGCGGCACGCGGCCCGGTGGTATGATGTAGCGACCCACTCGGTGAAGCCCAGCAATCCCTTCCTGAGGTACTTAGTAACACCCTTGGACACGACCCCAAAGCTGAGGAGGTTACGGATGCGTGGGCAGCGACGACGGCTCTCCACTACCCTCTGTTCTTGTGACCACGGTGGCCCTCGGCGTTCGGGTCACCAACGATCAGCGTCGATATATGGATGGGGCAAGGCGAACAGGTCAAAGCGGTCAAGTTCTCAATTTATATGGCCCGAGGGGTGGCAACAACCATCCCGAGATCAATGGATTCCGTTGGGAGTCCTGGTCATGGAGAAACAAACTCGGCGAGCAGGCGCTCCTGGAGTCTGGCCAAGGGGTCCCACACTGCATTGACTTGGGCGCGGGAGAATCGCTCGCGCATGCGGGCGCGGCGTGGGACACTGATGACCCAGGCCCACACGTCATCGACTCGAGCCGCGCGAGACATCCAAGTGGCTGACACATGGGTCCCATGAGTCAGAGATTCATCCCATCGCGAGTGAGATTCAGGCACACGCGCGGAGAGCCGGCTGCGGTGGGGGCCCGCATGTAAGTCACCAGGCGAGCACAGGTGAAGAGATGGGCTGCGCGGGAGTAAGGGGATGGGCCGGGTGGTGGAGCTTTTGGCCCAAGTGAACATGTGTTCTTTTCTTTTTCTTATTTATTTCCTAATCTCTTTTCTTCCTTTCCAAATTCATATTTCCATTTCAAATTTAAATCCCATTCTTGTGTCAAATTTACCCCCAAATTAAAAGTGCAATTTGAACATACCCAAAAATGAGATGAATTAATTTATTTATATTTTTATTTTGGTGTTGTATAATATTCTTTTCTTTCCTTCTCTATTTCTTTTATTATTTATTTTCTGTTTTATTTTCCTATTTTCCTTTCCAAATTTCCAATTCATTTCAGATTCAAATTTCCAAATTCCAAATATCAATCATCTCCCTAATGAAAATATAACATCTACTACTTATATTAATATTATTTTTCTTGTCACTCATTTAGGGGAGGAATAAATTGTCCATAAACATTTTCCTTTTTAATTTTCTATTTTATATTTGATTTACAAATTGCAAGTTCGAATCCAAAATAAAGTTTAAGAATTCAAATTTTTAATACATACTCAAAAACAACTATGATGCAATAGATATATATTTAGTTTAATTAACTTATTTGTTTAGTAGATGTTTGAGTTATGAAACACACTCATATTACTTTCTTTCTTTTTATAAAAAAATAGTATTTTGAAGGTGGGATAAGAATTAAAAGTTACTTCAAAATTAAATATTCATGTAAATAAATGTTTATGGTGCGTCATTTAATGATATGCATAATCATTTAGTTGAATAGAAAACTTTTCTATTACTTCTTTTCTAAAATAATTCTTGGTTTTCAAAATTCAGTTCTCAATTTTCAACACTCAAGTATAATTTGAGATATCTGAATTTGCTATTTTATTTCTTCATTTATTTTTTTATTATTTTTTTTCTTATACAAATTTTGGGCCTTACAAATTCTACCCCCTTAACAGAAATCTCGTCCTCGATATTTGTAAGAAAAGAGTATATAACCATGTTATCTGAGAACATATGCACAAACAAAATCTCAGCATGATGCATAATTTATTAGCAACACATGGGGTCAATTAGACCTTATTATTCCTCCTAAAATAGTATCATACCAACTACTAATTAAAGTAACAGTTAGGTCTTACAAATAGTAATATATATATATATATATATTTATGTAGCTTGGTGGAGCTGGTGGTGGAGGTAGTGGGTCTTGTTGTTGTTGTCTTTCCAATCGTGCTTGCCTCATTTCTTGATGCAACTCCAGCCGGTCCTAACGTATTTCCTGGTGTTCTTGCCTTATTTGATTTTGCATTTCGTTCACCATGTTTGTCATTTGCTGTAGTACCAACATTTGGGCGGCAACCACTGGACCGGTTCCAGCCGGTGGAGGATTTGGAGGATTCAGTTCTGTTTGCTGTTGCCTGATAATCTTCCTTCCTAGCACTGTCCCTCGATGTTAGAAGCATATGGTAAGATAGTTTTGCAAGGGAAAATTATTTGGTAGGAAGAACGAATAGGCTAATAGCTGGTCATGAACTGAAGATTCTTTGGCAGGGCTTAATCTGTAGTTTTATATCAAGCTTGGGATAACTAGTCGTATAAGGTGAATGTCCAAAGGTAAAATAGAATCTGTCATGATGAGATAGATTACACGATGTAGGTCAAAAGTTTGTTTGATGTTAGGTGAGGTTAGACAGATTATACAATCCATCATGACTCTATGGTTAGCTCTTCTGCTCATGGTTGAGTTGGTCTACACCTGGCTATTAGGGTATAATCTCTTCTACCAATATCACTAATCTGTTCCAGTAGACCACATTAGATTAGATCACATTAGATTCTATAATCCTATTTTAGAATACCATTTAGTTGAGCATGTCAAGCTGACTTTATCTTTACGAAGTTCAAGTATATTTTTTATCTAAGTGGAACTTCCAATTAGTATATATTTTTATACACCTAAAAGTTCACGTCACTAGGTGTGGCATAGAAAACAAGGATACATCAGGTTTTAGCTATTAGGTGAATGTAGAGAAGATTTGGGGGTAAGTTAGGTAAGGGAGACTTTCATTCCGGGTGGTGGATCTTGATTCATCTGAAGATCTGTTTCTACTCATATTCTTCATTGTCGAGGTTAACCTTGTTCTTGGGTCTGATTCAGGGACTATTGGTCGTGGTGTTAGATGCCATTATCCAAGTTGGGGTAACAATTGCGGGTACACAGGGTAGGTGGAGTAAACAGAGTTTTACTTTTCTTTTTGGATGAATGGGTTGGGCAACCTATAACATAAGCTAGGTCGTGGTTTCACGGACGAGTTGGTCTAAGACACCAATTTAGATTTAAAACCCATTTATAGGAATATGGTCTAATCTATGTTACCAGTATTAACTCACTTGTTTAATTAACTCCCTTTAGATTGGATCATATTAGATTAGGTAGGGTCTAGATTAGATTGGATATAACTAGATTAGACTAGTTTAAGTTAGATAGATCTACCAGTGTAGGATATATATTATTAGAATATGCTAGAATCTTTTGAGATGAGATGGATTATATGATGTCGGTAGATCAGATTCTCTTGTTAGGTTAGAACAGAGGGGTTATGCAACTATCGGGTGGTTAAGGTAGTTGCATGAGGCCAAGTTGGTCGGTCATTCTTAACTAGTGTAGAGTGAATTAAGTTAAAACATGTTCTATCGGAGTAGAATCCCATTTATTTCATCAGTATTATCCTTCTTGTTAAACAACTTACATTAGATTAGCTCTACTTTTAACCTTCGTTAGATTAGATTAATCTATCACCTTAGTCCAGATCTAAATATGACTAGCTTCGACTAGATAAGATCCAATTAATTTAGGTTAGATCATGATCATGGTGGGGTAAGTCAAGTGATTTGGATAATATGAATCCTTCAAGATAAGATGAGTCTTACTAAGATAAGAGAGTATCTTTTAAGATAAGATGGGTCTATTAAGCTAGATATTTTAATGGAAGATAATCTAAGTTGTTTAGTTATCTCATGAATTTTATTTATTTATTTTTATGCCTATACATATATGTAGATGTAATAGTGGACATTACTCCACGACTCATCACACTCAATCAAAGATCCAAATCACACAAGTATCATAAGAACAAACACTCAAGCGTATAGATACCTATAAAAATAGTTTTATTTTGTTCCTAAGAGTAGGTCTCCTATTCCGAAAGGTCACTTTAGGCACAAGATTTCAAAGTGTGAAATCCACATTTGTCTTTAGAAAGAAAAGGTAAGAATAATTAGAGTATAGCGGAAATAGATGAGAAAAGATTAAGAAAAGTTTAGAAAGAATCAAAGTAGCAAAGGTAAGTAAGTAAAGGTTGTCCAATTCTATCTAGGTTTCGTCCTACTCTCAACATTTCCTCTGATACCACTTCTGTCACACGCGGATTTAAGGGACAAAGTCAAGTGCATCTCATATATGCGACAAAGAAGAAAACACATATAATAACAGAGTGTATAGAGATAAATGTCACAATATCATCAGAGTACTTATAACGTAGCAGAAGTCTTACAAAATAAAAGATAAACATAAAGCGAACTAAAGTCCATCCTTGGCGCCATAAAGTCGACTGGTAGACGCCACCTAGATCAAGTCAAACTCCTCGTTGTGTGGCTCCTCTTGAACCACCTGTTCTTCTCCTGTGGAGGGGTGTGAGACAGCAAGGGTGAGCTCACACATGTTCATCGCTCAACAAGTTGTGGGGAATAATGTGCATGAACTCACCAAAGGTGGGAGTTCATGTGATGTGTAAGGGTGATCAACAATAGGGGTTATAGCCGAGCATTGCTTTTAATAAGTTGGTCAAATTTTATTAGCAGTTACTAAGTGTAAGTAAATACCAAACCATAATAATAATATAACAAAATTAATAATAATTCCCATGCAATGCAAATGACAATTTAAATTTAGTTCCATAATTTAATCATGCGAGATTTCTGAGCTGCTCTTGACCGTAAGCTCGGCTAGTATACTGGTTTTACACTTTGAAGAGATTGTACCCTGTACCCACAAGTCATGTTACCATCTGCCACGGGGTTGAACGGGCCCCATACACCTCTACCAAGGAAGCGAGGCAGGGTAACACTACGAGGCCTTTACAAAGTTCCACTAGCTTCCGAAAACCCGCTACAGTTTATGGCAAGCAATTGCAAGAATCACTCGTCTGATCGCCATAGTAGCAAAATCAACCCGAGAACCTCCCTGCATGCCTACTCCCCTACTGCCCTTGCCCCTTTCGGGTAAGTAGTCTTCCACTAGCTTTCCTAATTAATCAGCCAAGGGCGTCCCATTCCACCCTTGTGGTGGCACATGTTTCACAAGTTAAGCTCCATGTTCCAATTAAAGATAATGATCTTGACATGAGCAAAAATAAAGTAACAGAATAATTGGAACATGGGTATAATGAAATATTAACCCAAAACCATATAAAGCAATAGCAAACTACTCAAATGATTCAGGGGTAAACAAGGTAAAAGATAATCAGACTAGGGTGACCTGTTGGGTCCCATCAAAATTAAACCTATGCATGAATAAGTGATATTAAAGAACATTATTGGGTAATAGATGTGGTCAAGGGCATAACTTGCCTGGCACTTGAGATTCTAGGTACTAGGATGATTCTTCATATCCTCGTGACCTCATTGCTAGTCGTAGCAATACAAACAAACAATGTATAGACAAAATTAACATTACACCAAATATGTAAACAAAATACATAATAATAATCTACACATTAAAATAATATCCTAGGAATAGGAATCATTAATTTTGGAGTTATGGATTTTAAGTTATGAATTTCTAAAGGTTGTATATATTTGATACAAGATTAATTAGGATATTAATTTTAATATGGCTTTCATGTCAAAACAGTGGAACTAGTTGATAAACAATAATATTACAAAATGATAGAAACTAGAATGGATTAATTTGGACTTAATATAAATTTCCTATAGATTAAAAAAGTTCTAGCAATTCGTTTTACATTAAAAATCAATTTCCACATTTATTTATTTAATTTCTCGGGTCTCTGGTTCGCGCGCATAAAAACAGAATAGTATTGGGTCCTGCGCAAATTGTACCGAGACTCTGAAG
Organism: Zea mays; assembly: GCF_902167145.1. Classification (NCBI taxonomy): domain Eukaryota; kingdom Viridiplantae; phylum Streptophyta; class Magnoliopsida; order Poales; family Poaceae; genus Zea; species Zea mays. The sequence goes on from NC_050097.1 coordinate 102,878,781, forward strand.
TATTCCGCGAGGACGGCGAGTTAATTTCCAAGATCCATATGGGCTCTTATGCAAATTGGTTTGGCCGAAGGGGTATGGGGAGATTCAGACCGTTGGATCGTGCATCCACGGATCGGAGTATATCCCGAACCGTTGCGTAGCCAGGGCCCTTGGATTTGAATCGAACCGCTAGGGTTTTAAGTTGTGCAGATTGCACGGCAGCCGCTCGATCAAGGATCTACGGTCCGAACTAGATCGCGCTAAGGGGGCACTGTCTTCTAATCTGAGCTGTTGCTGCCACGATCAATGCCCCAGAGCTTATCTTTTTCCCTACGCTGAGCGCGCGGCAGCCAAGGACTACACCGCAGTGGCGCCCAGCAATCCCTTCCCGAGGTACTCAGTAACACCCTTGGACACCGCCCCAAGGCTATCGAGGTTATGGATGCGCGTGCAGCGACGGTGGCTCTCCACTACCCACTGTTCTTGTGACCACGGCGGCCCTCGGCGTTCGGGTCACCAATGATCAGCGTCGGTATATGGATGGGGCAAGGAGAACGGGTCAAAGCGGTCAGGGTCCCGATTTATATGGCCTGAGGGGTGGCAACAAAAATCCCGAGATCAATGGATTTCGTTGGGAGTCCTGGTGATGGAGGAAGAAACTCGGCGAGCAGGCGCTCCTGGAGTCTGGCCAAGGGGTCCCACACGACATTGACTTGGGCGCGTGAGAATCGCTGGCACATGCGGGTGCGGCGTGGGACACTGATGACCCGGGCCCACACGTCATCGACCCGAGCCGCGCAAGACATCCAAGTGGCTGACACATGGGTCCCATGAGTTAGAGATTCATCCCACCGCGCGTGAGATTCGGGCACGCGCGCCAAGAGCTGGCCGGCTGCGGTGGGGGCCCACATGTAAGTCACCAGGCGCGCAAAAGTGGAGGGATGGGCTGCGGGGAGTAAGGGGGATGGGCCAGTTGGTGGAGCTTTTGGCCCAAGTGAACAGGTGTTCTTTTTTTATTATTTATTTCCTAATCTCTTTTCTTCCTTTCCAAATTCATATTTCCATTTCAAATTTAAATTCCATTCTTGTGTCAAATTTACCCCAAAATTAAAAGTTCAATTTGAACATACCCAAAAATGAGATGAATTTATTTATTTATATTTTTATTTTGGTGTTGTATAATATTCTTTTCTTTCCTTCTCTATTTCTTTTCTTATTTATTTTATGTTTTATTTTCCTATTTTCCTTTCCAAATTTCCAATTCATTTCAGATTCAAATTTCCAAATTCCAAATATCAACCATCTCCCTAATGAAAATATAACATCTACTATTTATATTAATACTATTTTTCTTGTCACTCATTTAGGGGAGGAATAAATGGTCCATAAACATTTTCCTTTTTCATTTTCTATTTTATATTTAATTTACAAATTTCAAGTTCGAATTCAAAATAAAGTTTAAGAATTCAAAATTTTAATACATACTCAAAAGCAATTATGATGCAATAGATATATATTTAGTTTAATTAATTTATTTGTTTACTAGATTTTTGAGTTATGAAACACACTCATATTGCTTTCTTTCTTTTTAGAAAAAATAGTATTTTGAAGGTGGGATAAAAATTAAAAGTTACTTCAAAATTAAATATTCATGTAAATAAATGATTATGGTGCATCATTTAATGATATGCATAATCATTTAGTTGAATAGAAAACTTTTCTATTACTTTTTTCTAAAATAATTCTTGGTTTTCAAAATTCAGTCCTCAATTTTCAACACTCAAGTATAATTTGAGATATCTGAATTTGCTATTTTATTTCTTCATTTATTTTATTATTATTTTTTTTCTTATACAAATTTTGGGCCTTACACGAGTAATGCTCACAAAAATTGGCTAAACGTGAGCGAGTTGTTACTCCCTAGCTGATATCACCTAGAATTTGATCCAATGGGTGATTCCTTTGGATTGTGGACCGAACTAGAGTTGGAGGAATTTGTGACGCTTCTTCCTCCTTATCCTGCTCTTCATGTGCTCCCCCTTGATCCTGCCCTTCCTCTTGAGGTACTTGTTCACCATCTTGAGTTGGGGGCTGCACCAGTGTAGAGGAGGAAGGTTGATCTTGCTCTTGTGGTTCCTGTGGTCGCACGTCACCTATCGCCATGGTTCACATTGCGACCGTCGGAACCTCATCTTCATCTACATCAAGATCAACTTGCTCTCTTGGAGAGCCATAAGTTTCATCAAATACAATGTCGCTAGAGACTTCAACTAATCTTGATGATTTGTTGAAGAACCTATACACCTTTGCATTTGAGTCATAACCTAGTAAAAACCCTTCTACAGCTTTGGGAGCAAACTTTGAATGCCTACCTTTCTTTACCAAAATGTAGCATTTGCTCCCAAATACATGAAAATAGGAAACATTGGGTTTGTTACCAGTTAAGAGTTCGTATGAGGTCTTCTTGATGAGGCGATGCAAATAGAGCCGGTTTATGACATGGCAAGCTGTGTTCACAGCTTCTGACCAAAACCACTCAGGCGTCTTGTATTCTCCAAGCATCGTCCTTGCCATATCAATTACTGTCCTGTTCTTCCTCTCTACTACACCATTTTGTTGTGGTGTGTAAGGAGCGGAGAATTTGTGCTTGATGCCTTCCTCCTCAAGATATTCTTCGACTTGAAGATTCTTGAACTCAGATCCATTATCGCTCCTTATCTTCTTTACTTTTATCTCAAATTCATTTTGACCTCTCCTTAAGAAGCGCTTTAGTGTTCCTTGGGTTTCAGATTTATCTTCCCCCGATGCTGTGATAGGCAATGAGCCCGAAGAGATCCATATGTAGGAGTTCTAGTGGTCTTGACGTCGTCATCACATTTTTTCTATGATGATTACTTCCCACCTACTTTCCAGCTTGGCACGCTTGGCACGCTGCTCAAGGTCTGTCTTTCTCAAAACAGACATCGGTTAGTCCTAACACATGTTCTCCCTTTAGAAGCTTATGAAGGTTCTTCATTCCAACATGTGCTAGATGGCGGTGCCAAAGCCAGCCCATATTAGTCTTAGCGATTAAGCATGCATCTAGATCGGCATTCTGTTTTGAGAAATCAACTAAATAGAGTTTGCCATCTAATACACCCTTAAAATCCAATTTACCATCATTTCTTCTAAATACAGATACATCAATATTTGTAAATAAACAGATGTAGCCCATATGACACAATTGACTTACATACAATAAATTATACCCTAGCGATTCTACTAAAAACACATTTGAAATTGAATGCTCGGTCGTGATGGCTATTTTGCCTAAGCCCTTAACTTTGCCTTGGTTTCCATCTCCAAAGATGATAGTATCTTGGGAATCCCTATTCTTGACGTAGGAGGTGAACATTTTCTTCTCCCCCGTTATGTGGTTTGTGCATCCACTATCAATAATCTTGCTTGAGCCCCCGGATGCATAAACCTGCAAGGTAATTAAGCTTAGGTTTTAGGTACCCAACTCTTGTTGGGTCCTACAAGGTTAGTTACAATAGATTTTGGAACCCAAATGCAAGTTTTGTCTCTCTTGCATTTAGATCCCAACTTTCTAGCAACTACTTTAGCATTTTTACATGACAATACAAAAGAAGCATGACATGTTTGATAAATAGTAGTTGGACTAGTGCACACTTTCCTAGGCACATGAGAAACAACATGATTATGCCTAGGCCTACTTCTACCATGAGCATGAGAGGAGCTAGTTGCAAACATGGCATGAGAATCATGATAAGCAGGTAAATTAGTATGATTATAACACCTATCATGATGAGCAACATTGGAAATGTTCTTGACATGAGCATAAAGATAAGCATGGTTCTTTTGGTCATGTGAAGAGTAAGAACTACTAGCCATAGGAGCCTTCCCTTTCTCCTTGTTGAGACTGGAAGTCCTTTGGCTTGTTAAGTTCTTGGTTTCTTTTCGGAAACCAAGTCCATCCTTAATAGAGGGGTGTCTACCAATGGTGTAGGCATCCCTAGCAAATTTTAGTTTCTCATAATTATCTTTGCAAGTCTTAAGTTGAGTATTAAGACTTGGAACATCATTGTTTAACTTAACAATAGGAGAAACATGTTCATTACAAGCATCAATATTAACATCTTTACATCTATTGCAGATTACAACATCCTCTACACATGAGCTAGCCACATTAAGTTTTTCTAGCTTAGTGTTTAAATCAACATTCAAACTCATTAGACTAGAAATAGAATCATGACAGGTAGACAATTTAGAAGTCAACAGTTCATTCTTCTTAATTTCTAGAGCAAGAGATTTTTGAACACTAATAAACTTATCATGTTCCTCATAGAGTATATCTTTTTTCTTTTCTAGAAGTCTATCTTTTTCATTAAGAGCAGCAATTAATTCATTTATCTTATCTACCTTAGATCTATCTAATCCTTTAAAAAGATCACTATAATCTATCTCATCATCATCAGAAAGTTCCTCATCACTAGAAGAAGTGTACTTAGGTTTATCTCGTGTATGTACCTTCTTTTCCATAGCCATGAGGCATGTGTGACGTTCATTGGGGAAGAGGGAAGACTTGTCGAAGGCCGAGGCAGCTAGTCCTTCAACATCGGAGTCGGATGAAGAGCGGTCGGAGTCCCATTCCTTTCCAATGTGTGCCTCGCCCTTCGCCCTCCTGTAGTTCTTCTTTCTTTCCTTCTTCCCTTTATTTTCTTGTGCCTGGTCATTGTCATTATTTGTACATTGTGCTATAAAATGACCAGACTTAACGCACTTGAAGCAGTAGTGCTTTCCCCTTGATTTGTTCTTGTTGGGATACTCCTTGCATCCCTTCAAGTCAGTCTTGAAGCGCTTGATGATGCGCGCCATCTCGTCCTCGTTGAGCCCGGTAGCCTACACTTGTTCCACCTTGCTAGGTAGCGTCTCCTTGCTACTAGTTGCTTTGAGAGCAACGGGTTGCGGCTCATAGATTGGAAGTGGTCCGTTTAAGGCATCATCCACATACCTTGCTTCTTTCACCATCATACGCCCACTCACGAATTTTTCGAGGATTTCCTCGGGCGTCATCTTGGCGTACCTGGGGTTCTCGCGAATAAGATTTACAAGATGGGGATCAATAATAGTAAATGACCTTAGCATGAGTCGGACGACGTCATGATCCGTCCATCTTGTGCTTCCATAGCTTCGAATTTTGTTGATAAGGGTCTTGAGCCTGTTGTACGTTTGTGTTGGCTCTTCTCCCCTTATCATAGCGAATCTCCCCAGCTCGCCTTCCACCAGTTCCATCTTGGTGATCATGGTGGTGTCATTACCCTCGTGAGAGAACTTGAGGGTATCCCATATTTGCTTGGCATTGTCCAAGCCACTGACTTTGTTATATTCATCCCTGCATAGAGATGCTAGCAAAACAGTAGTGCCTTGGGCATTTTTATGTATTTTCTCATTGATAAATACAGGATTATCAGTACTATTGAAACACATTCCATTTTCAACAATTTCCCAAATACTAGGATGGAGGGAAAATAAGTGACTACGCATTTTGTGACTCCAAAATGAATAGTCCTCTCCATCAAAATGTGGAGTTTTCCAAGAGGAATAGATAGTAAATGGGCATTCGAATTGTAAGGGATGCGAGAATAATCAAATGAATAATTTTGATTAACCGTTTTCTTTTTCGACGAAGAGTCTTTGTCGTCGTCATCCCTTGGTGAAGAAGAGCAGGCGTCGCTGTCGTAGTAGATGATCTTCTTTATGCGCCTCTTCTTCTTTCCATCCTTCTTGTGACTTGAGCATGTGTCAGTGGGCTTGTCATCTCTTGGCACGTCGAAGAGGGACTCCTTATCTCTGTCGTTGATCACCATCCCCTTACCCTTAGGATCCATCTCTTCGGGCAGTTAGCCCCTAAATGAAGAGTACGACTCCGATACCAATTGAGAGCACCTAGAGGGGGGGGGGGTGAATAGGTGATCCTTTAAAATAAAACACTAAATAGCCCAAACTTGGTTATGAAATGTTAGTAAGATTAAAAGCAAGTTGCTAAATAGAGAACTCTTCATTTGATTGTTCCATTAGGATGAGTATTGAACTTTGGAACAATAGCACAAGTGATTAAGCAAGAACTCTAGAAGAAAAACCAGTCACAATGAAAAGAGACACGAGACACTGTGATTTTATCCCGTGGTTCGGCCAATGCCTACTCCACGTTGTGGTGACCTCCTTCGGTCAAGGATTGCACTCAATCCCTCTCAAGTGATCCAATGATCAACTTTGAGTACCACGGTTTTCTTCCTTAGTAGTCCTTTCCCATTTGTGAGGAATCTCCACAAGTTGGAGCCTCTCACCCTTAAAATGTTTATCACAACAAGAGTCACAAGAGTAAGGGAGGGAGATAAACACACGCAAGAGCTTTGAATCACAGCAATCAAATGCACACAAGTCAAGAGATGAGCACACAAACACAGCGCAGGGAGTTCACGACTCAAGAAGTGCTAAATCTCAAACACGATGATCCGAATAAACGGTTGTAGAGTCTAGGCATCTTAGAATGTTCAATGGAGGCTTGGTGTACTGCTCCATGCGCCTAGGGGTCCCTTTTATAGCCCCAAGGCAGTTTGGAGCCGTTGCAGCTCCATTTGGTAGGCAATTCTTGCCTTCTGTTCGTAGGTGCACCTGACTGTCCGGTACACACCGAACAGTGAACAGTACGCGCAAAGTACGCGACAGAGAATCCCCTGATTGGCTGATTTCCTTTTTCTGTGGGGCACCAAACCGTCCAATGCACCATATGACCGTTGGTTTTTGTCGACGTGGCAGGTAGCTGTTGCATGGCTGAAGCACTGGACTGTCCGGTGCCTCACGCAGACTGTCCGGTGATTTATAGCCAACGTAGCCAGGGAAAAACCCGAGAGCGACGAGTTGCGTAGACCATGCACCGGATTGTCCGATGCACACCAGACTGTCCGGTGAACGACGCCGGACCGTCTGGTGCTGGTAGTTAGCACATTTTCTTCGATTCTTTGTTTGTCTTCCTTTGACTCTTTTGGCCTTTACTTAGCTGAGTCGCTGGCACTTAGACAAGAGTGTTTAGCCTATAAAACAATTGAATAAGCGTCTAGATCTTACCTTTATTCTTTATTTGTATCTCTTTAATACTTGGCACTCATCACCTTAAAACAATATGTGTTGGGCATCTAATCACCAAAACATTTATAGAAATTGCACAAGGGCACATTTCCCTTTCAAGCCTCCATAAGCAAAATAGCTTCTTACCCATAAAGAAGCTCAAAAGCAGACACTTTAGTAGCACGGTGTTTGTATATTCTATGAGCCCATAAAGCCTCAGACAAAACCTTGTGCCCATTCCTAGGATGATCAACTATCTTCTTTTTAATAAGGCTAATCAGTGTCATATTACATGACCTGGCCTGACCATTGGCCTGAGCATAGTATGGAGAAGAATTGAGCACCTTAATCTTATATGATTCAGCAAACTCACATACCTCCTTTGACATGAAAGAAGTCACATGGTTTGTAGTCAAAGTGTGGACAATGTCAAATCTATGAATAATGTGCTCAACCACAAACTCAATTACTTCCTTGTGCATCATATTTTCAGAGCAACGACTTTATGTCCACTTGGTGAAATATTATGTGGCAACTAGCATGAACCATTGCCCCTTTGATGATGAAGGATGAATTTCTACCACAAATTCCAAACCCAATCCCCTAAAGGGCCAAGGTTTGATAATAGGTTGAAGTTCGGTGATAGGAAATAATTGTAGATCACCAAACTTCTAACATACATGACATCCTTTTAGGCCAATAGAAGCCAACTCTTCTCAATAGCCACTTCATCTTTGGAGCCGATTGATGAGTACCACAACCCTTCCAGTACTTCAGCCATTGCTAATGTAGCGTCATCAGGCCCAATTACTTAATTAAGACATCATTGGGAGTTCAGCGACATAGTTCATCATTAATCACAACATATTTGAAAGTCACCCGCCGAATGTTCGTATTTGTTCTACTACTTGGATCACGTAGGTATGTAACAAAAGGCGTCCTCCAATCGACCATATCGGCCGCATCCCTAGCCGAGTCGATTAAGGCCACTCTTCTGTCAGTGGCGGACAATCTGCAACCTAGTGTCGGACTGTCCGTGACCAATGCGGACGGTCCGACTACTCCACTAGGATAGTCCACAACCTAGGAACTTAGTGTGCCTCTGATTATCGATTTTTTCATAAACATGGACCTTCCCTCATGTTACCCGATAACCTAAAGCTTCTTGCGCTAAGTCATCAGATGTGGAATTTTCAACTCTAGATATATGCCGAATGTCACATTCATCAACAGAGCGCATTATGTCCCAACATCTTTCAAGGTAACCATTCAAAATATCATCTAAACATTGACACTTCCCTAAATATGTTGGACAAGACAACCAGCTGAGGATCACCAAATACTTTTACATGTGTTACTCCCATACGATTTAAAAGTTCTAAATCGAACAAGAGGGCTTCATATTCGGCTTGATTGTTAGTGCAATGAGCTTTCAATCGGCTAGTGAAGTCAAGAGTGGTATTACTTGGTGAAACAAGCACAATGCCAATCCCTTGTCCTTCATTGCAAACCGATCAATCAAAATACAGAGTCTAGAGAGTAATAGTAAGATATTATATATTTATCTCAAGAATATTATAAATCTAATGTACTATAATAAACCAGCTACAACCTGGCCATTCATAGACTTCAATGACTCATAGGCCAAGTCATTCTTTATAAACGCATAAGCCCACTGTTGGGGACTTGTTCTCAAATGCTATGAGTTAAGAACAAGGCAACAAAAAATATTAAATGTTAATATCCTTTGTCCTTCGAAGCATTATTTCCCTTAGGATATAACGATCTTCGGATGAAGGTCATGAAGGACGTACCTTCATCATCACAGTATACGTTAATGAAAGACGAAGCATATGAAACATGATAACATGAATAATCATTTAACATCATTAATATATCTTTATTATATAATCATGGATAGATAAGAACAAACTTTTAATTACATTTATACCTTCGGCTTGATAGAAGGTGAAAATCCGAGCGTTGCGCACGAATGAATACAGGATCACATGAACAGTACAGGGGTACTGTTCATCTATTTATAGGCACAGGACCCAGCCTGTGAGAAATTACATTTGTGCCCTTTACAAATGATTATAATCATAGTACAAGCTTTCATGGGCTGATTGGTAATTTCATCTTTAAGTCGGTGCATCTGGAAATATACTTCGAAGCTCTCTGATTTATAGCTTCGGCTTTGTGTCCATCTTTCGATAGTGTTTCTTCTTATGGGACCTTCGGCGACAAAGTAGACCCCCAACAGTAGCCCCTTCACGGTGCCAGATCGTTTTTTGTGACGAGCTCGACCCGTGAAAAACTCTCTCAGGCTTCGGAATGCCGAAGGTCCGAAAAACACCTTCCCTTAGCTCGTTGTCGAGAAGCGATTCAAATATTCTGAATGAAAGGCGGTCCCACCATAGAACGGGTACGCGCGATCTGGTGATTCATCTTCTTGGGCACTACGGTCCACCGGTCAGTGGGTACGGGCGACTGTTCGGCGGGTGCGAGCGGCTTGACGATTCACCTTCCCACCTGCAGCACTATATAAACAGACGGGTAGGTGTGAAGTTACCACAACATTTACTGCCATTGTTCTGTTGTGCTGCCGAAAAATTTGACCATAGCCGAAGCTCATTCACCGTATTCTCAATCGAAGCATCGTTTTGCTTTAGCTTCGTCATAAGAGAGAGAGAGCTTTGGAATAAACAAAAAACTTTCAACTTTGCCAAAACGCAAGAAATTCAGCATCAAATGGCCAGGGTGCGCTCGACAGCTAGGATAACCCGTGATGAAGAGGAAACTGAAGCTACTGAGACTGCGCCAATTTCCGAAGTTATGAGGCGGTCTGAACTGGTTGTGACGGAGGGCAGTTCTGACGAGGGTGCACCTGCTACTGAAGCCGAGCAGGCAGATATTGAAGAGGGCGATATTGGTGAAGAAGAGATTGATTATAACACCGCTATGCCATCCAAGCCCAGTCATTTGGATTTTGGGAAATCGACTATGTCCGAAGCTGATATGTCCATGATGATGAAGCTAGGTTACTTCGGGGAAGCCGAAAAGAAGTTGATTCGCTTTGGCGGGGAGGAGACCATCCCGAAACAATAATGATATATAATTGTGTATATATTTAACAATGTCTTCCAAGCATGGTTTATGGACAGGTACCTTCGGACTCAAGATAAAAGCATACACGATGGGAAGAGCATGATCATGACGAAGGTCACCGTTGCTCCGAAGCTACGCGCAAGGGAGCTTCAGCTCAATCGCGGAAAAAGGAACCGACTTAAAGGGGAAAAGGCTATTTAGTCCTCATAGACTTGTCTATAAGTCAATGATAAGTGTAAAGGGCACGGATGTAATTTCTCACAGGCTGCGTCCTGTGTCTATAAATAGATGAACAGTACCCCCGTACTGTTCACGCTGACTTGTAATCACTCGTGCGTCACACTTGTACTTTTTGCCTTCTGTCAAGCCGAAGGTACTTTTGTAATTCAATATTGTTCCTGCCTTTCCATGATTATATAAAATGAATCAATAATGATATATAATTGTGTATATTGTTTCCTATATGTCATATGCTTCTTCTTTTATTTAACATATACTACAATGATGAAGATATGTCCTTTATGACCTTCGTTTGAAGATCATTATATCCTGAGGGAAATAATGCTTCGAAGAACGAAGGGCTTTAACATTTAACATTTTGTGTTGCCTTGTTCTTAACTCATAGCATTTGAGAACAAGTCTCCAACATTGGCGCCCACCTCCGGTGAACCCGTTTCAACCACCTTCGGCAAGCACTGACCTTCGTCATGCCGCCGAAAAAAGCTTCAGCGCCAGGGGCTGCCGCACTACAGCCACTGGACCCAAATCAGGAGACCCTTTCTCTCCGTGAGGCCCGAAGCTAGAAGAGGAAGGGCACTAGTCCAACACTCTAGGAAGAAGAGTTGGATCAAGAAATCAGAAACATGGAGATAATCCATCAGCAAGTACAAAGGAAGAAGGAGAAGATGGCCCGACTGGCTGATCTTCAAAGGTAGATCGACGAAGCCACTGAAGAAGTATGCCATCTTGCTCAAGACGAACAAGATCGAAGGCCCCAACACAGGGAGCTTCATCAAGAAGGCTTGTTCAACGACGATGGATGGTATGATGATTTTAATCATGATACCTTTACCTTTGATGATGCTTCTCCCTTGGCAGTAGAATTGCATGCTATCCCATGGCCCCCATCATACAAGCCACCTCAGCTACCAATGTATGATGGGCATTCAGATCCGAAGCAATTTTTGATGAGTTATGAGGCAACAATATCCTCATTCGGAGGCAATGCGGCTGTCATGGCCAAGTCCTTCGTCATGGCTGTCCGGAACGTGGCCTAGACTTGGCATTCTTCCCTTAGGCCAGGGACAATTACGTCATGGCAGAAGCTCAAGGACATGCTTGTGACCAGTTTCCAAGGCTTTCAGACGAAGCCAGTCACAGCTCAGGCCCTGTTCCAATGTACGCAAGACCACGAAGAATACCTTCAGGCCTATGTACGAAGGTTCTTACGACTAAGGGCACAAGCACCTACAGTGCCCAATGAGATTGTCATTGAGGCCATGATCAAGGGGCTTCGTCCAAGACCTACTGCTCAGTATTTCGCTAGAAAGCCTCCGCAAACCCTGGAGAAGCTGCTTCAGAAGATGGATAAGTACATCCGGGCTGACAATGACTTCCGCCAAAGAAGGGAGGAAGCTTACAGGTTCTCTGAGATGACCAGGGGCTTCGGAGGAAGAGTCCATCCAAGGCATGTCAGGTCAATCCATAACTCTACTCAAAGTGATGACAAAGGAAGTCAGTCTCAGAGGTCACAATATACCTCACAATCTTCGGGGTAACAGCAAAGCTCCTTCAGGCCACCAGCTCCAAGGGGCAGAGGCGCCAGGGGCTTCGGAGGAAGGTTTGGGGATCAACCTAGAAAGATTTACTGCTTATTCTGTGGTGAGGACAAGGGCCATACTACAAGAATGTGCCATGTCACCATTCAGAAACAAAAGAAAATAGCAGAAGCCGAAGCCCGGCAGAACCAGCCGAAGCAGGTCTTACACACTGCTTTGTGTCACTCTCCTTACATACCGGAGTATGTGAACAATCATCCTGCAGCTTCTGTTGCTTCGGCTAGCCATTCACAAGCTTCCTGGCCGCAACTCCCACCTCCGCCACCACTACAACTGACCTATTCTCGAAGCCAGCAGCCAGAAGGGCGCCAGCATTCTCAACAGCAACGGGAATACAGGGAGGAATCCGAAGCCCACACAGTCAACAGTACTGTGCGAGAATCAAAACATATCTATTGAGAGATATCCTACCTATGAAACATTTTTAGGTTTAATTGTCATTTTGTTTTTAATAAAGAACAATCAATGTAAACCTAGTTTTAATTTCTTGTAATAGCTTCGTTCCCATCAGAATGAAATATATCCTCTTCACAGACTCACAAAGCTCAAAAATTGTTGAAGCTCAAAAGACGTTCCTAAGAGAATGCAGAGCTAAAAATCGCATTGCAAGTTTTACCGAAGCTACAAAAAGTCATTCCTAAGGAGCGCAGCGTAAGTTTTGCCGAAGCTACAAAAAGTTGTTCCTAAGGGAGCTGAGTGTAAGTTTTCTGCTCAAAAGTCGTTCCAAAGGGAATGCAGAGCCAAATACCGCCGAAATATAAGGCGAAGCGCGAAAAGTCAACGCGAATACCGCTGAAATAGAAGGCGAAGAAGTTCAAAAGACGTTCCTAAGGGGATGCAGAACTTACACCGAAAAATAAGCAGTGAAGCCGTAAAATAAACGACAAAAAGATTTTGATCGTTCCTAAGGGGACGAAGAGATTGAGTTTCAGCGTGGGTATGTGTCTTCGGCATTAGCATCATTCTTTGCATCATATCATCACATCATATTGCATAGCATCGCATCATACATCAAATCACATCAATGACATGAATTGGAGACGAAGCTGATCTTCGGAGAATGCTTTACAAAAATGAAAAGGTGCCAAGACACAAAATAAGCTGGGAATTACAGCTTCATCAGTTCTGATATGGAGGAAGGGATCTTTTGTTTATGAAGCATTGATGTTTTCACAAAGTGTGGATGTTCTCACGAGGCGTAAAAACTCTTCTTAACGAAGCATGAAAAGAAGTGAAGGTGTTTATTCGCCGAAGGCTCAAAATGGTATGTATACAAAGTTTCATGCATCGCAAAGAACTGATTTACAAACAATTTACATGTTACATTCGAAATTATAAACATTAGAAATTATAGACTTAGTTCAGTAAATGTTACATTAATATTCTAGAAATATTTTTACAATAATTGCTATTCTTCCTTCAGAACTTTTTCTGCAACTTCGTTAAGCAGTTTGGTAACAACTTCGTCGACAATAGCTTCGACCATATTAATGATTTCTATCGCTTTCTTTGTTTCTGGGTCAGCTAGCGGGTCGAACGGTTCCGGTGGAGGAGATAGCTCAACTGCGATAGAAAAAATCAATTAGTTCGAAGCCACGAAAACAAATGACGAAACTAAAAGCCATTAAGCGATACCTATCCGTCTCTCGAGTTCTGCGGCTTTCTCAACTTTTTTCTCTGCTTCTCGAGCATCGTGAATGTCTTTTTTGCTCTTTTTCATTATTTCATGGGGCATTTCTCGGCTACCATTCTCCCAGATATCAGTGAAAAATTTTCCGCCCAGAAAGCTTGCTTCGGCAGAGGGGTCCTTCGTCTCATCCACGGAGAAGGCAGCTTCGGCCTAGGCCAAGGTTTTAACATGATCGCATCTCGTCTTCTCCAAGATGGCTGCAACTTCTCTCGCACCAGAGAATGCACAGACATCCCCACGATCGCTTAAGATTTCCTCAAAAGCCTCGGCTTCACCACTGATCCACTCGATAACGCCTTCAGGTTCGCCTCGTATGAAGTTGTCTTCATTTGAATAGGCGCCCACGTTAGCAAAGCTAGTCTTCATCTTTTCACGCACTCCACAGATTTTTCAAAACATCTTTCCTTGGATGCGCGAAGCTCTGCAACTGTTTTTTCTAAATAATTTTTCCAGTATTCGCTGACATCTCGATTAGCTTCAGCAACAGCGCATTTTACTTTGGCTTCAGCTAATTGTTTCCGAAGATCTTCAATTTCACTATTCTGGGCCTCAGCTTGAGCTTTGGAACTGGCTTCGTCTTCTTTTATTTTGTTTACCAATGAAATTAATATTTTATCCTTTTCAAGGCCTTTGTTCCTTAGTTCAATTACCTCTGAGCGAAGGTTATTCAGAGCCATTGCACACCCTTCATCTTCGATATTTTTCTGTGCCCTGAGGGCATTGCTAAGGATCAAGCCCTGCAAGAACAGTATAGTATTAAGTATAAACAAATAATTCATTTTCAAATACAAAAAATAATTTTCATACCTTTATGCTATTATATGCTAGGCTGTCAGCTAATTCATCCTTTGATAATACTCAGAGGCCATCTTCTAACTTCGGAAATCCGAAGCTTCTTCCTATCTCCCGGCTGACAGATATCTCTTTGTTATCTGGGAGACAGTATAAAAAATCTTCTTCTCCGCTGGCATTAAACACCAGTGCCCCCTTCGGGTATTTCAGTTTTTGGGCATAATGGCGAGCTTCTCGTTTTTCTTTCGAAGAAAGCACCTTTCCCGAAGCATGGCGAATGATGTAATCAATGCTCTCTTCCAAAGCTTCGAGAGCAGGAGTAGCAACCTTTTCAGGCGAAGTTTGCTCTGAGGCTTTTTCTTCTGTTGCTTTCTCTTCAATTTATGAAGGTTTTTTCTCGGCAAGCTCTGAAGGCCTAGCTTCGTCGCTAGCTTGGCTTACTGCAGTTTCAATTTCGACTGGCTTTGTTTCAGCTTCGGTTTGCATTTTTGAAGCCTCGACAATTTTCCCTGAAGGAGTAGAGCTTAAAGCCTTTACTGATTCTAGCACATCTAGTACATTTGCCATCCTTCTTCTTTTGGGAGTTGCCGCAAAACCTTTTTGTGCCTTCGGCACTGTTACTTCTGCCAAAGGGCTTAAAACTTCTAACATTTTTGGTCCTTCGATTTTTGGCTCTACAGCCTTATCAGTCTTCGACTCAGCTAGCTCGGCTGAAGGTACCTTCGGCATTATAGCCGGATCTTCAGTCTTCTATGTAGGAGAGATGCGCTCTTTTGGTTTAGCAGCTGAAGAAGTCTCTCCGCCAAATTCAGACACCACAGCCGGTTCAATATAACGTGGCCGGTGGGTAAGGACTTTCAACTTTTTGCTCTTCGGCGCAGGCTCATCTGGAGTGACCAAAGCAGCAGTCTTGGCCGCAGCAGTAGTTTTCCTCTTTTTCCCTCCCCCCCGCAATGGGTAGCGGTAGTCGGGATAAACGAAGCCAATAGCGTGAAAAACTCGGTTCAATCTCTTTTTTCCTCGACTTCCGAAGGCTGTGGACAGTGCATTATCCTCTGCCTTGGAGTATGATCCAAGCAGTTCATCACTTGTCATCTCGATGCATTTTAACCAGTCATCGTTTGGCTCGTCGAACTTATCCCCATATCTGAAAGTATATTTCAGTCGGACCAGTTCACCTTCACTAGCTTCGGTAATGGTCTCCTTCGGCATTTCCCAGCTCTCTACAAGCGGGCATACTCTGAATGCTATATGTTCTTGAATCAAGTCTCTTGTACCAATGAAGAAGCATACAGTACCATAAGCCTTCTGGCATGCTTCGGCGGCTTTATCGATTTCAACCTTCGGCTTTCGAAGGCCGAAGCGGGACCAAATGGGATGCATAATAACTTCCTTAATATCTTCCCTTGCCTTCAAGTCATTCTTCACGTAAAACCATTCCTCCATCTAGGCCCCAGGCCACCTTTTTCGGTATGTTGGCACCGGATAGCTAGCGTTGGGGCGGGCAGTAAACCCATAACAGCCAAAGTTATTGTGATATTGTTCCTTGCCCATGGCCTTAGTCTCATATGTAAGTTCATGCATACTGCAGAAACATTTCGCGCTTGGCTCCAGTCCCTGGCTTCTCACAGCCCAGACAAAAACTCCCATTCTAACAATAGCTTCGGGGGTTATCTGATGAAGGAAGATCTGATAAATTTTCAACACTTCGACCACAAACCTGCTCAATGGAAACCAAAGCCCAGCTTTGAAGAAGCTTCGATAAATCACAACTTCATTTTCTTCAGAGGCAGGGACGTTATTGTCTCCGCCAGCCCTCACAATAGACATATCTCGAAAGTATCTTCCTCTCATGTTCTCAAGGTGACTTTGCTTGATGGTTGATTTTCGAAAAATAGCATGACTTGGCCTCCAGGGTCGGTCCTCAGAATCTTCGCCTCCACTTTCTGCATCATAACTATCACTGTCACCTGTATCTTCAGACAGGCCTTCCAGTATCTCCTTGGTAATATTCTCTGTATTTGATTTTGCCATTGATTCTAGAAACCCAGCTATATAAGGATTCGCAGCCTTCTTCCGCTCAAAGAGCTCTCCTCTTCGGTTAGCTTCGTCTCAGCAACAACTTTCTTGTCCTGAGACATCTTTTCTTCGAAAATGATGAAAATGTGCCCTTAAATCCGAAATTTAGGGAGCTTGGGAAACTAAGCAAGCATTGGTGAGCAAGTGCTATAAAATTGAGAAAACAAAGCAAGTGGCAAAAAACAACATATCAAAATGTGGTCAGGGTGAGTTCTTATTTATACGCTCGGCACGCCTCGAGTTGGAGGGTCCCGTTTGTCATTGACTGTTGCTATTCTAGCAAAGGGAAGGTGTTTTTTGGACCTTCGACTTAAGGCCTTCGTCCATGTCGCAGTCTGAATTCGTTATCCTAAACAAATTAATACTGCGAGGGGCTACTGTTGGGGGCCTTCGTCCTCCGAAGGTCCTCAAAAACATAATTTAACAATGTCTTCCAAGCATGGTTTATGGACAGGTACCTTCGGACTCAAGATAAAAGCATACACGATGGGAAGAGCATGATCATGACAAAGGTCACCGTTGCTCCGAAGCTACGTGCAAGGGAGCTTCGGCTCAATCGCGGAAAAAGGAACCGACATAAAGGGGAAAAGGCTATTTAGTCCTCATAGACTTGTCTATAAGTCAATGATAAGTGTAAAGGGCACGGATGTAATTTCTCACAGGCTGCGTCCTGTGTCTATAAATAGATGAACAGTACCCTCGTACTGTTCACGCTGACTTGTAATCACTCGTGCGTCACGCTTGTACTTTTTGCCTTCTGTCAAGCCGAAGGTACTTTTGTAATTCAATATTTTTCCTGCCTTTCCATGATTATATAAAATGAATCAATAATGATATATAATTGTGTATATTGTTTCCTATATGTCATATTCTTCTTCTTTTATTTAACATAAACTGCAATGATGAAGATATGTCCTTTATGACCTTTGTCTGAAGGTCATTATATACTGAGGGAAATAATGCTTCGAAGGACGAAGGGCTTTAACATTTAACATTTTGTGTTGCCTTGTTCTTAACTCATAGCATTTGAGAACAAGTCTGAAAAAACTTTTACAAGCTAAGCCCACTAGGGCCACATCTGACAAAACTTTTACAGAAGGAACAGGAGCCCTCGGCAGCGAAGAAGCCTGCTGGGCCGAAAAAATGGAGAATTATTCATGTGATTGAAGCCATTGAAGAAACACCACCGCCGGCCTTGGCGTTAAAAACACCAGCTGTCAAGAGCGCTTCAGCTGCCGAAGCTGCACCCACCGAGGCTGGAACTGCCGAAGCTACAAATCTGGAGAGCACAATTTCTGATATTGATAAAATGCTCCTGAATATGGCTGCGGAAGAAGCTGCTCCAGCCACTGAAGAGACCTTGGCCACAGTGCCTGGAAAAGAAAAGGAGAAAGCCGAAGATACTTTGGAGGAAAAGGACTTCGATTTTTAGAACATAGTTGGTCAGGAGTTATCTGAAGCTGAGAAAAAGGAATTGAAAGATTATGCTATATCCTGTGGTTACAAACCAGGAGCTCTGCTCTTCGGCGGCATTGACGATGAAAGCTTAGGTTGCCTCCGAGACCGAACTGGAGCGAAGATTATCAGTACTCTGTCGAAGAGTATTGGTTTCCCGAAGCTTGAGGCCGATATCAGCCGCTACCGACGACAGCATATTGTCGATAGTTTGTTCTATTCTAATTTCAAGGTAAAAACTTTTCTTCGGCTTTTCATTATTTTATCGACGAAGGAGTTTTCTGACGAAGGATGCTTTTGCACAGAGTATGCTGTTAAGTAAAGCTTTGAAGATGCAACAGGACCTTGAAGACAAAAAACATGAGGTTATAATTGAAGGTTTAGAGAGCAAAATAAAAGATCATGCAACAACTCTTGAAAAGAAAGATTTCGAACTTCAAACAGTGGAGGGTTTACTGGCAGAAGCTGAAGCTAAGATTGCAAAATTAAATAGTGAACTCCTCTCAAAGTCGGAAAGTTTCAAACAAGAAAAGCAGAAATTTGATGCGAAGTTTGAGGCTGAAGTCGAAAAGAGTTCAAATTTGCAAAAATCACTGAAAGAGCTTCAAGGTAAATGTATAGACTTCGCCAACCGATGCGTGCAGTGGCTAAAGCAGGTTTTCAACTCGGTTGGAGCCAGCTCCGAGAAATTCAATCCTTCGGTTGAAGACCTGCCAGGGACCTTCGAACATATTGAGGGCGAAGTTGATGCTCTTGATGAAGTTATAGCTGGACACGGCGATTTCTGTGCCCTTCTAGCTTCTCGGGGCACAACTGTTGCCTTCATGAAATCTAGTTGCACACATGGGAAAATTGTTAATAGATCAAACTTCAACTTATCACTGACAGATTTAATTGATATCCCCAGCCTGGCCTAAAGCATAGGAAATAGAATCATAACGCAAATCTGGATGAAGGGCGGGCGAGACATGGCTTGTGACGAAGCTCGAAGCCACCTTAAGCCGTTAAGAAATTTGTGCCTGTTGCTTTACCTTCTCCTTGAAATTTGCACTTTTCTCATATCGCTTTGATATGTACAGGATGACGAAGCTGAGGAACAGTGAGCCGAAGATGAAGCTGAAGATCTTGCTGCGAAAAATACTCTATGAAAAATATTGTATTATCATTGTAAAAAATATTGTAATTTAAAAATCAGATATTTATGCTGTAAAATTTGTCCATACCTTGTAATATATTTCTACCTTTTCGTCCATGTATGAACTGCTTTGATGTGAACGAAACTTGCATTTTTTGAGCCGAAGGCGAAAAATACCTTCCCTTCTTTTCGTACACAACGAAGCATGAAATTGCTTCTTTTCTTTTTGCCGAAGCCTTATCCTTATAGCCGAAGTTGTGTTTGTGTGATATGATGATGATGAACCTATGTATGTCTAAATGAATGTTTATGAATGCAATGTATGATGTAATGTGACGTGCAAATGAATGTCCAAACACACACATATGAAGCCACAATCATAACCTTCATTCCCTTGGGAATGACTGAAATCTCTTTGCCGCTTATTTTCCGGCTTCACCACTTAATTTTCGGTGTAAGTTCTGCATCCCCTTAGGAACGTCTTTTGAACTTCTTCGCCTTCTATTTTGGTGGTATTCGCGTTGACTTTTCGCGCTTCGCCTTATATTTCGGTGGTATTTGGCTCTGCATTCCCTTAGGAACGACTTTTGAGCAGAAAACTTACGCTGCTCTCCCTTGGGAACGGCTTTTTTGTAGCTTCGTCATGCTCTGCATCCACTTAGGGACGACTTTCGAGCTTCTCCCTGTTTTTCCTTTTTCTCTGCACTCGATGGTGCATGCTCAGATTTTACATTTACATTTTTTGGGGGATTTTGCTCTCGTAGAGCTGAATAAGAGAGGATAAATTACAAACTATGGTCCCATTAAAAACCTTTCTTCCCCTTTGGAAAGGAAAAGGGTAGCATAGGAAAAATAAAAAAGATTACATTAAGTTACACATAATATCGCCGAAGTTCATCCGCATTCCATGATCTAGGAATGTCGTTGCCGTCCATATCCTTTAATCTGTAAGAACCGGGTCTTAACGTAGATACCACCAGAAAGGGTCCTTCCCACTTCAGCTGTAACTTGCCGACTGTGTTCGGATTAGCCACTCTCCAAAGTACCAAATGTCCTGGCTTAATGTTTTTTAGTCAAACTTTTCTGTCACGTCATTTTGTTGTTTCGACTTGGTATTTATTGATATTCTCCACAGCCTAAAGTCTGGTCCCTTCTATAGCATCTTTTGCCACAGAATAATCAGCTTCGTCCTCTGCCGAAGCTACTATTCTAATTGATCCTGCTTTAGCTTCTTCTGGGGTTATAGCTTCGTCACCAAACAATAACTTGAATGGTGTAAAACTTGTTGACCTTGATATTGTTGTATTGTGGCTCCACACCACTTTAATCAACTCATCTGGCCACTTTCCACTAGGTTGATTGAAGATTAGCTTCATTATTCTCCCCATTATAATGTCATTTGCTCTTTCGAGAAGTCCATTTGACTCTGGATGTCTGACTGATGCAAAATGAATCTTCGTGCCAATTTGATCACAGAATTCCTTGAAAGCTTCAGCATCAAACTATGTTCTATTGTCTACAGTGATAGCCTTCGGCACGCCGAAGCGACAAACAATGTTTTGCCAGAAGAATTTCTGGACTGTGACCGAAGTTATTGTGGCCAAAGGCTTCGCTTCAATCCACTTGGAAAAAATTGCCTTGTGCTGGTGGAAGGGGGCCAAGCAAATCGAGGCCCCATCTTTGTAACGACCAAGTGGGCTGCATTAACTGAGTGAGAGATGAAGGTTGCTTCTGGTCTCTTGCACATTTTTGACAACCTTCACATTTTTGGACAAGTTCTACTGCATCCGAAGCTGCCTTCGGCCAGTAAAATCCTTGTCGAAAAACTTTTCCCAGCAAGGGCCTAGACCCAATGTGAGATCCACATAGACCTGCGTGTATTTCTTTCATTAATTCAATACCTTCAGCTCTTGGTAAACACTTGAGGAGTGGGGAACAGACTCCATGTTTATACAATTCCGCTTCTATTATCACATATGGTCTTGTCCTTGCCTCCATTCTCTTGTTATAAGCTTCGTCACTTGAAAGACAATTGCCTTGGAAGAAAGATATAATTTCAGTCCTCCAATCTTCACTATGTACTGGAGAAATAGTAAGTACTGCTCTCTCCATGAGTTCAACTGAAGGTGCTTTTATTGTTTCAAAAAATACTTCCGAAGGCAAAGGGAGCCCCTGAGCGGCTGATTTGGCTAGCAAATCTGCATGCTCATTTTCACCTCTTGGAATATTCTTGATAGAAAAACCTTCGAAAGAAGCCTCCAACCTTCGAACTGTATCCAGATATCTTTCAAGTTTCGGATCTCTTGCCTTGCTACTTTTGTCCACATGGCCAGAAATAACTTGAGAGTCAGTCTTTAAGATGTCCATTCTTATTCCCATTGCTTTTAACTTCCGAAGTCCCAACAGAACTGCTTCGTACTCAGCAATATTATTTGTGCAGCTGAAATCCAATTTGGCTGCATAACATGTTTTGACTTTTGAAGGTGCCACTAGGACCGCAGCTGCTCCTGCACCGAAGGTTCCCCAAGAACCATCGCAGAATACTGTCCAAGCTTCAGTATCTTTGTTTATTTCTTCTTCGTGAGCCCCTGGCATCCAATCAGCGATGAAATCTGCTAACGCTTGGGATTGGATTGAAGATCTATGCACGTAGTCAATGGTGAATTCATTAAGCTCCGCGGCCCACTTTCCAATCCTTCCAGTAGCTTCTCTGTTCCTCATAATATCCTTCAGAGGTTGTGATGAAGGAATAGTTATGTGGTATGCTTGAAAATAGTGCCAAAGCTTCCTTGATGCCATTAGCACAGCATACAACACCTTCTCCAATTCTGTATAATTTTTCTTTGATAAACTTAGAACTTCGGAGACAAAGTATACTGTGACTTGCTTTTTAGTTTGCCCTTCAAGCTTCTCCTGTACAAGCGCCGCTGTCGGTGTTTTGGGTCCGACCGCACACCCGGGGTTGCCCCTCAAGGTGTTTTAGGAGTAGGACGGTGTCGACGACTGTAGCAAAATGGTTCGTGCCAATTGCATGAGGGACAGTGGACAAGGTTTACAGGTTCGGGCTGCTTACAAGAGAATGAGGTTACAAGAGAGCTCTCTGAATTGAGAATGCAGAGAGTCGAAATGGGTGGCTAAGTAATAGGGTCGATCGTTCTGAAGGGGTGCCCCCTAGGCCTTATATACTCGACCGTGGGGCAATACACGTGGATATGATAACAATGTGTAGCTAAAAGATAGTGAACTGTTTGAGTTTATCTCCCTGTAGTTCTGCCGACTTATCCTCGTATGGCTCCGTTGCATGGGGGCTCCAGCGCGGGAAAGTCGGATCTCTGTTGTGGTCGCTCGCTCGACGTTGTGGGCCGTCCGGGTTTGTACCAATACGGCCCCATGTCGATCTGCTTTGCTGGTTGTCCCTCCCCAGGCCCACGAAAGAATGACCTTACGATTTATTTGGCCCTTGGGCCTTTCGTGAGGTCTTTTACTCTTTTAGTGGACCCGGGGGATATCTGTCCCCCACAAGCCCCCGATCTTTGGGTTAATTTAGAGGTAATCAGCCCAAAGATCCCAGGTCCAGCTTGCAGGCGATTTGAAGAAAACGACTTCTTACTGTCTCCTCCTGCTTTGATCACTCGTAAACCGAAGCTTTGTTTCGTGCTTGTGCCTTAGAGGTCGGCATTTTGTTTTGTAGGACCCTGAACTTCATTGGGTGCACCGGAGGTGCACCCAATGGGTGTAGCCCCCGAGCTTCGAGTAGATTTTTAGAAAATAATCTACTCGAAGGTCTTCACCAGAAATTATTTCCATTTTTACTCCTGCGTTTTGGTTGAGGGCCAGCCTTGTCTTTAATCTTGCCCCATGCCTTAGAAGTCGGCACTATCTTGGCTTGGAATGATGATCCATGGGGTGCACCAAAGGTGCACCCAATGGGTGTAGCCCCCGACCTTCGAGTGGATTTTTGAGGATAATCCATTCGAAGGTCTTCCTTTTGTGTCTTTTTGCTGAAGATTATCCTTTCTGCTTGTAAAAATCGGCATGATGCCATCCGCATTATGCTTTGGAGGTCAGCATTATGTCATCAATATTGCGCTTCAGAGGTTAGCATGTATTTTGTCTTTTGCAGCCGAGTTCGCAATCCATCCATATCTTGCTAGGTGGTGTAATTTATTTGCTCTGCGGTTGATTGGACATTTGATGGACGTTCTCTGTCTAGTCTTCACGTCGCTTCTGTCGGCCATATTTTGTACTTCACTGGCTATATTTGGCTTTCCTCTGATCCTTACTGATATCTCATTTTTGTCTTGAGGTATTCACTGCATGCCCTGCACAGATGTGACCGTTTTGAAAAATATACTGATAATTCTTGGGCGTCCCCCCCAATGGGTGTGGGCAAGGGACGGCTTGGTACGCTGAGTGTTTTAGCCGGCTGCTTCTGAGTAGTAATGTGATGTGACGGTGGGTGTAATCATATCCTCCGCGCTGTTGACTGGAGTCCCAATGGGTGTTGTGTTGCGTGAAACGGCGTCAGCCGCCTGACGTGTCTTCAGACGGGTTGAAGTGCTTATTGAATGCTTTGCGACTGTTCAGTGACCGCGGTTGGAGGTGAGCGGTTGCCTTCTCCTTCTATAAATAGTGTCGTTATCTCTCCGGCTTTTTCACATCTCTTGCTGTTCTCTGTTGCTTGCCTTTCTTCTCTCCCTTTCGCTTCCACCATGGGCAAGAACAACAAGCGCAAGCGTGAGCCAACTCCTCCATCGGAGGATTTTGGTGACTCGGAGTACTCAGAGGAGGAGTTCTCCTCTGAGTCTGAGGGGTCTCCGGCTCCCATCCCCCTGTGTGAGTCGTCTGACGACTCAGACGACTCCCAGGGGCTCGCGACGGAGGTCTGGACGTACATCCGGGCCGTCGAGCGCTCCGGGCTCGAGGGATCGGATGAGTCGGAGTACTCCTCGGATGAGGAGGACTCGGACGGTGGCGGCGAGGACGAGGACGGCGACGACGACGACGACGACGAAGGCGGCGGTGACGGTGACGGCAGCGGCAGGGGCGGCGGCAGCGGCAGCAAGGACGGTGACGGCGGCGGCAGCAGGGGCGGCAGCGGCGGTGGCGGCAGCAGCAGAGGCAGCAACAGGGGCGGCAGCGGCGGCGGCAGCAACAGGGCCAGTGGCTAGATGCCACTGGTCTTTTAGATGTTAGTATAGTATAGTTAGAATAATGTAGTAGTATTTAGTAGTGTAGAGTAGTATAATGTAGTGTAGTAGTAGCAGTAATGTAATGTAATGTAGTAGTAGTAATAGGGAAGTATCAACTCATAATGAGTTGATTTGTAAGTATGATATGTTCCCTTTAACGATGAAATGAAGTTAGCTTCTCTGTGATGATTGCTCTTCGATATTCGTAACTCAAAAGTTCTTGGATCATTTATCTTCCCGCCTTTTTCGTGAAGTTGATTCCTTTGAAACAGTAAGTGAATAACTCGGGCATCATACTGATGCTTTTAGAAGTAGCTGCCGAGCAACTTGTAGATGATGTCAGAGTTTTAGAGATAACTGCCGAGTAATTTGAAGACGACGTCGGCGCCTTAGAGGTAACTGCCGAGCGACTGAACACGATGTCGGAGTTTTAGAGTTAACTGCCGAGCGACTTGAAGACAACGTCGGTGTTTTAGAGGTAACGCCGAGCGACTGAACACGATGTCGGAGTTTTAGAGATGACTGCCGAGTGACCTGAGGGCAACTTCAGCGTTTTAGAGGTAACGCCGAGCGACTTGAAGACAATGTCAGCGTTTTACAGGTAACGCTGAGTGACTGGAGGGCGACGTCAGCGTTTTAGAGGTAACGCCGAGCGACTGGAGGGTGACGTCAGCGTTTTAGAGGTAACACCGAGTGACTGGAGGGCAACGTCAGCGTTTTAGAGGTAACGCCGAGCGACTTGAAGACGATGTCAGCGTTTTAGAGGTAACGCCGAGTGACTGGAGGGCGACGTCAGCGTTTTAGAGGTAACACCGAGCGACTGGAGGGCGACATCAGCGTTTTAGAGGTAACGCCGAGCGACTTGAAGACGACATCAGCGTTTTAGAGGTAACGCCGAGCGACTTGAGGACGACGTCAGCGTTTTAGAGGTAACACCGAGTGATAGCGGGCTGCGTGGGCCACTTTGAGGATAATAGCCGAGTGATGATGTGGCGCACCAGTGTTCTGGAAATAACTGCCGGGTGATCACGTGGCACGCCGGTGTTTTGGAAATAACCGTCGGGTGCTGACTGGGCGCTTTTTGAAACGGTATCTGGCTCGAGAATATCCCATAAGTGCTGTGCTTTTAGCCGCCTCTGCTTTCCGTGCCCTAGTTCTTGCTTTCTTGCTTCCGAATCCTCTCTGCAATTCGCCTCCCACTCTGCTCGCCGGTAGAATCGAGATGGCGCCCAAGAGGAAAGCCTCGAGTTCGTCTGCCGTGGTGATTCCTCCAATCGACCCCAACAGCCAGTTGCCTTTCGCAGGTAACCACATGTCCGTCATCTCTGAGCCCGAACTTCTCCACCTCGTGTCCATCGGGGTTCTTCCTCCGAGGGAACTCTGTTCTTGGCGGATTTGCCATGGGGTTACTGTCCCAACTGAGGATACCCATGAGTCCGTGATTTATGCTCCTTTCCTTCTCCGCGGCCTCGATCTTCCCATTTCTCCCTTTTTCCGCGGCCTTCTTGATTTCTACCATCTTAACTTGACCCATCTGAATCCCAATTCTATCCTGCAAATCTCCATTTTCGTTCATTTATGCGAAGCCTTTCTTGGCGTGCTGCCACA
This sequence comes from Zea mays, assembly GCF_902167145.1. Classification (NCBI taxonomy): domain Eukaryota; kingdom Viridiplantae; phylum Streptophyta; class Magnoliopsida; order Poales; family Poaceae; genus Zea; species Zea mays. The sequence continues at coordinate 102,904,788 of NC_050097.1, forward strand.
TTTCGGGTTGTGGAAGTACTTGTATCACTGTCGCCCTGGGATGGCCGGGGGACAACATCAGTTGGTTGGTGGTGCTAGCTTGGAGATGCGCCGCGGGAGGAAGACTGAGTATCTCGAAATCCCTCTCAAAGACAGTATCAAGGGATGGCGCTTGGAGTGGTTCATAGTTGAGAATTATGGAAACTCTCTCCCCCCTCGGTCGGGAAGACAGCCGGATGTTCGCACCCCAAGCTGGACCGAGTCCCCCACAGATCAGGAGGTAGCCGAGGCAGGTGCTTTGCTGGCTGAAGTTGGATTGCTGAAGGAGAGGGGTCTGACTGCTGAGGCTGTTGTTGCTGATTTTGTCTTCAAGAATATTCAGTCGTTGAAAGACTGGGCGTACCCGGCTTATCTGTATCGAGGCCTAGCCGACTCAACTCGGGTTACCAACAGAAGAATTCCCTCTGCAGACTTGGTGAACCGACTTGAGATGATCCTTAGAGGCAAGGTGTCAAATGTTGGTGCCCCAGTGTCATACTCGGCCTGGAACCTGCCTCCTCCCAAAGCCTTCACCCTTTTTGTGTCGAATCCACCTGTCACTGATGGCAGTTTGGGCCTTAGAGTGCAACCCTCTGCTGAAGAACTTAGTGCCTTGGTTGCCTCGCTCGGGGAGATTCCTGATGATGAACGGCAGGTCCATTTTGAGGTGCCCCTGAATCCTAGCGATGCAGAGATAAGTGCTATGCTTGATTTGCTGGTTGAGGACTCTTCTGATGCTGCTCCTGCTGGGACATCGGTGGTGGCGCCCCTCCCAGAGGCTGGTACGACCTTAGATACTCAGAAGCCTGCCAGTACTCGCCCGAGGCGCCCTTGCCGAGCCAGTCAACCTGATCCTTCTGTTGATGAGCAGAAAAAGAAAAAGAGACGCCTCCGGCGAGTATCCAGTTTGGATCGGGACGTTGGTATCTCGGCTCCTGCTGTTGAAGAAGTGCCTGTGACTGAATTTACTGATGGTGACCCCAATGGGTGTACCCAATCCGCTGCTGATCCCAATGTGGGTGCTCCATCTGTTGCCGATCCCAATGGGGGTGCTGCCTGTGTTGCTAATGTGGACGACGAGGAGGAAGAAGATGAAGTTCCTTTGACTCGGAAAAACAGTCGGCAGTTCATCGCTAGCGGTGAAAGTAGTGGAGTTCCTTCTCCTGCTTTGTCTGCTCTCATTGGTCTGCAAGAACTGTCCCTGGCCAACTTTGATCAGACTCTTGAGGATATGGTTCCAGAGGATTTGTTATCGGAGCCAGTGGATGATGGTGTGATGGAGGTTTGTGCTGATGTGCTTGATGCTGGGTTGAGGTCATCCCGTGCCTCGTCGACCTTGGAGCGCGATCTCGAGGGTCGGGAGACTGACTTGGATCGTCCTGGTCCCATGGAAGTAACTGAGGGCCCATCAGCCTTAGAAGTGGCTACCGCAGAGAACTTGGACCCCAAAGATGGTGTTGACACATGCCCAGCCCCCGAGGATGTCGCCGGGGATGACTTGGTTCGGGTGGGAAGTGTAACCCACTGCCCAGCCCCCGAGTGTGCTGCCGGGGATGATCCGGCTCAAGTGGGCAGTGCAAACTATGACCCAGCCCCTGAGGGTGTCCGAGCGGGGTCTCCCTCCTGTACTTCCATGGACATTCATGCGGGATCGCCTCCACACTCCGGCTGTATGGTGGTAGCCCAAGCCTTGGACCAGGGAGTCGCTTTAGAGGGCAGCGTCCCCGCTGACCGAGTGTTGGGCTCTGTTGATGGTACCGAGCTGATTCCTGCTGGTTTGTTGCAAGCTGCTTAGGGTGGTGGCCTTACGCCTGGTTATCAATTGATCTCTCCTAATTTGGGGATCCCTTCGTTCTTTTCCAACCTCTAGGTACTGTGATGTATTTTAGCTTGGTTTTTACATTGCATGAACTGCTGTCATTACACTCATCTGTTCTCCTCATCAGGCATTGGTGGATGGGATGGCTAGCCAGCTGAGGTTACAGGGTGCTTCTGTCCTAGAAGTAGCTTCATCTCTTGCATGCTGGAATCCAGTGTTACTTCAACATCGTGTCTCTGAATTGGAGGCGACCAACGCTGGTTAGTGTTTTTTTTTTGCTTCTCTTTGTCTTCACTGTAGACTGCTTTACATTCTGACCCCTTTTTGTTTGATTGTCTCCTGCTAGAAATGACTCGACAGATTTCCACTCTTGAGGAAAAACATTCCCGAGATCAGGCTGAATTGGTCCAGCGGTGCACTGACTTTGAGGAAAAGTACTCTCAGAGCCAAACTGAACTGGGTCAGGTCTCCGCTGCCCTAGATGACGCCAATGCACTGAGTTCTTCTCTTCACGCTCAGCTCAATTCTGAAAAGGTGATTTATGGAACTGTGCTTTGCCTTGTTGTGCTCCTATTACTTGCTTGGTGTTTGAGGGAGTTGACTTTTGTTTGCAGGAAGAAAAACGTATCCTTGGTGCTTCTCGTGACAGTCTCGACAGATTGTATTGCGATTCTAGCAACTCGCTGACCATCCTGGAGAGGAGTCATCGCTTCACCATGGAAGAGTTAGACAACCAACGCTGTAAGCTGCAGGAATCCACGGATGAAGTGACCCGGCTCAAGCAGTTGATATCAGCGAAGGACGCTACTATCAAAGAACTCCGAGCTTCCAAGAAATCCATCGCCCAAGAGTTAGAAACTGCTCGGCTGGCTGCCAAGGTCGCCGAAGAAACTTCTGTTACTCTCAGATCCCAGCGCGATAGAGCCATGGACAAGGCTATTCAGGCGGGGCGAATCTTGATGAGGAGACCCGGCGTGGTTGTTCCCGAAGATATAAGGGCTGATGTGAGTGCTGCCCCTGATTCTTCGAGTCATCCTTCCTCATCGATTGCTCCTGAGAAAAATATCACAAAATAGAGAAACATTTTGCGTGCTTTGAGCGCGCGGTTAGCATGGTCAGACATTTGTTAGAGGACGTCATTTCAGTACTTAAACGACATTGTTATTCTCATATTGTTTCAGAATTCATCAGTTCGTAAATTTGCAGTAGTAAGATGATGCGCGATGGTTTTGAAATTTGTTTGCGGGATATAGAAGTCATCCTTATATGAGTAATTGTAATCACGTCAGATCGCCTTAATTCGCTGCTGACTTAAGTCGATTGCTTTTGTTAATAGGGCGTAGTGGTCACCCTGAATTGAGTAGGCGTGAGCATGTTGCACCGGCTTAAGTCGCTGCTGACTTTAGCCGATTGCTCCGTTAGCAGGGCATAGTGGTCACCCCGAGTTAAGTAAGCGTGAGCATGTTGCACCGTCTTAAGTCGTTGCCGACTTAAGCCGATTGCTCCGTTAGCAGGGCATAGTGGCCACCCCGAGTTAAATAAGCGCGAGCATGTTGCACCGCCTTAAGTCGTTGCCGACTTAAGCCGATTGCTCCGTTAGCAGGGCGTAGTGGTCACCCCGAGTTAAGTAAGCGTGAGCATGTTGCACCGCCTTAAGTCATTCCCGACTTAAGTCGATTGCTCCGTTAGCAGGGCATAGTGGTCACCCCGAGTTAAGTAAGCGTGAGCATGTTGCACCGCCTTAAGTCGTTGCTGACTTAAGCCGATTGCTCCGTTAGCAGGGCATAGAGGTCACCCTGAGTTAAGTAAGAATGCAAGTCAATCGTGAACAAACTGAGTATCTTTGAACCCCCTTTTTTATTGATGACATATTTCCATTTTACAGAGTACATCGTCGTCCCGATAGCTTTTGAAATACAGCTAGGGATAAAACTTCCTGAGGTGTTCTATGTTCCAGGAGTTCCCGACTTCTGTGCTATCCATCTGAGTGAGACGATATGATCCGGGCCGAGTGACTTCTGCTACTATGAAGGGGCCTTCCCATAAAGGCGATAACTTGTGTCGTCCCTCCCCCGTTAGAATTCGGCGGAGGACGAGATCTCCTACTGAGAAGGATCGCTGTCGCACAGCCTTGTCGTGATAGCGCCTTAGAGTCTGCTGGTACCGTGCTGATTGGATTACCGCATTCAGCCGTTCTTCTTCAAGTATATCAATGTCCTCCAGCCTGGTGGCCTCGACTTCTGCTATGTTTTCGAAGATCAACCTTGGCGCCCCGAACTTGAGATCGGAGGGTAGCACTGCCTCCGACCCATAGACCATGAAGAAAGGAGTGTTTCCATGCAGAGCTCGGCTAGGTTGGGTTCTTAGGCTCCAAACGACATAGGGCAATTCCCTTATCCACTTTCCTGCGAATTTTCATTCTTATCGAAGACCTTTTTCCTGAGTGCCTCCAGTATCATCCCGTTGGCTCGCTCAACCTGCCCGTTGGCTCTTGGATGTTGTTGGGGCGAAGGCAAAGACGCCACCCTTCGCTCGAGGCCTTCACTGCAGCCGCTGGTCCGACGGAGGCAAAGCGGGCAGGGACACCCTTCGCAGGACTCGGCACTTTGACGAAGGCCTGCGGCGACGTCTTCACACGGCGCGGCCTCGTTCAGCCCCAAGGCCCACGTGTGATCTGGCCCATTGTAACGGGCCCCGCGTGGCCGCCTCTGTATTACGGGCCTAACTTGTAAAGGCACACTTGTAATTACAACTTGTAACCCTGCTTTATGGGAATATTCCGGGGATAAACCAGGCGTCTGAGGGCTCATGCGCCCTTAACACAAGACGCTGGGCACTCAGACACCTATAAATACCCCCGCACAGTGCCCGTGAGAGGCTAGATCAACAGAGCTATTGCCCCCGTGCACGTAACCCTGTTGTTGCCATTGTTCACCCTCGTTGGCCCACTTGCAGCAGAGAGCAAGTTCCAACATTTGGCGCCCACCGTTCGTGCCACGACAAAACCACCCGCGATGGCACCCAAGAGAGCTAACCCCAAGGCTGACGAGGCTGCGAAGGCAGCACTGCTGGCCGCAAGAAAGGGCAAGGCCCTCGCCCTCACCCAATCCACCCACCAAGAGCCCATTGAAGACAACGTTCCCCACACCGGCGAAGACGACGCCTTCCGCACCTGCGGAACCGAAGGACAGTCGCAGCCGCCCCCAGGCTTCGCCCCACTGGAAGGCGCCGACCTCACCGAGGACGGTGAGGCCCTCGGCGTCTCAACAGAAGAACAGCTGCAGCTGCGCGCCCTGCGCCTCAGGAACCGCAATCTCCAGAGGCAGAAAGAGATACTGGAGGCCAAGCGCCAGCGTGTTTCCGCATTAGCCAAAGTGCGGCAAATGATACGCGACGAGGAGCAGAAAGCCCAGGACCTCGAGCGCGAGATCGCGCTGATGCAGCGCGAAGGCCACCTCGGTTTACAGCAAGAGCCACCCCTCCAACAACGCGCTCAGCCGGAGGACATGCGCGAAGGCTACCTCGGCCGGCAGCATGGCCAACCCCTGCAGCACCGGACGCAGCCGGAGAACCCGCATTTCCCCCAGCATGACTACGCCCCCCAGCACGGCGCGCCATTCCAAGGGGTCAACTACCTCGACGAGCGAAGTCCCCTGGCGCCACACCTGCAAGTGACGCCTTGGCCAGCCAACTTTCGAGCGGGGGCATACCCCAAGTACAACGGCAGCACCGACCCGGCGCAATACATCATGAGTTACCAAGTCGCCGTTGCATCAGCCGGAGGGGACGACGCCACAATGGCAAAGTCTTTCATCATCGCCCTAGAGGGCCCAGCACTCACCTGGTTCACCAGATTGCCCCCGCTGTCCATTGATTCGTGGCGAAGTCTCAGGGACAAGTTCCTCCTCAACTTTCAAGGGTACCGTCCAGACACCGACGCTTTGGCCGAGCTCTCGCTTTGCAAACAGCTGGAAAAGGAGACTCTGCGGGAGTATTACCGCAAGTTCTTAACACTCAAGTCACAGCTGCCCTCTGTCGACGATCAGATCGCTATCCACTACGCCATCAATGGCCTTCGGGCCGGCGTCCTCTACAGCCATTGTATCAGAGATCCACCCAAGAGCTTGCAGGAGCTATATCAGCTCTTCGAAAAATATGCCAAATCCGAAGAGCTCCACCAGCGCAAGGTCGAGTCGCAACGGAAACCCAACAGTCAGACTCCGCAGTCCAGCCGCACGTGGACAAGGACTTCGCAGCCAGACTCCAGTCGAGACGGCCGCAGTCAGCAGCAAGTCCACAACATCGTCAACCAACAGCCTGCTGCTGACCCCCCTCGCCGCCAGGAATATCCCCCCCAGGGCCGCGGAAATGGAACTCGCGGCAGGGGTCGAGGGCGGGCGCAGCAGCCGCCGCGCCGGTTCTATTGCCTTTTCCACGGCGAAGACTGTGCCCACCAGACCAAAGACTGCCCCGAGACGAAGGCCACCAGAGACAGAATGGCGAGGGCGCAGCCAGCCGACAATCCCAGAATTGTCGCGCATAACTACCAGCCACCCCCTCCACCATACGTCCACGCCCCCGCTCCGCATCCACCGCACCACGCTTACCAACATCATCAGGAAGTACAAATCGTACCTCCTCCACCCCCACCACCACACCAGCAACACCAAAACATTCCCCATGCCCCAAAGCAAGAAGACTTCGCCGATCAACCATATCGCGGAGTCATTCACATGATAACAGGGGGGTCAAGCACCGACTTCGACACCAAGCGGCAGAAGCGGGACCACTACCGCAGCATCAACCATGTCGCCGTCACTGGCCCAGTCGTGCAGACGAAGTGGTCCCACATACCGCTAACCTTCGACGCGCGAGACGTCGACCTGCGTAGCGCCCCCCACATCGACGCAATGGTCATCAACTGCAGCGTGGCAGGCTGGGACTTACACAAAGTCCTTGTCGACAACGGCAGTCAGGCGGACATCATCTTCCTCCACGCCTTCGACCGCATGGGTATAAGCCACAGCTTGCTGAAGCCTTCGGACAACCCGTTGTATGGTTTCGGCGGCAAGGGCACCTTTCCAGTTGGCAAGATAGAGTTGCCCCTCTCCTTCGGTGTAGCACCCAATGCCCGAAGTGAGCAAATAACCTTCGACATTGTCGACATGGTATATCCATACAACGCCATCATGGGCCGAGGCTCCATCAACAAATTCGAAGCCGCCATCCACGGGTTGTACCTATGTATGAAGATACCAGGCCCGCTGGGCGCCATCACAATCTACGGCAACCAGCAGACGGCGCGCAACATAGAGCGGGACTTCGTGCCCGGTCAGAGAAATGTACACTGTCTCACGACCCAGCGCGAAGTCCCTGCGCCGGCTAGCCCAACCGACAAGCAGCACGACAAGGCACAGTTGCAGTGCCAAGACGGGACCAAGACTGTCCCCCTCGATCAGGCCACGCCCAAGCAGACTGTAACTATCAGCGAAGACCTCACCTCACTTGAAGAAGAGAAACTTCTCTGCTGCCTGGCCAAGAATAAAGATGTCTTCGCCTGGTCTGCCCTCGATCTGGTCGGAGTCAGCCGAGCCATAATCGAACACAGCTTGGGGATTGACCCTTCGGTGCGACCCAAAAAGCAGAAGCTTCGCAAGATGTCAGACGAAAAGACAGAAGCCGCCAAGGCGGAGGTGCATCGCCTCCTGGAGGCTAAATTCATCGAGCCAGTGGCTTACCCCATGTGGCTCTCCAATGTTGTGATGGTGCAGAAGAAAAGCGGAAAATGGCGCATGTGCATAGACTTCACCAGTCTCAATAAGTCCTGCCCAAAGGACAATTTTCCGTTGCCACGGATCGACAAAATAGTCGATAGCGCGGCCGGATGCGAGGTCATGTCCCTCCTCGACTGCTTCTCCGGCTATCACCAGATATACATGAAGGAGGAAGACAAGGCTAGCACCAGCTTTATAACACCCTTCGGCACTTATTGCTTTGTCAGAATGCCGGAGGGTCTCAAGAATGCCGGGTCCACCTTCTCCAGACTCACCAAAACGGTGCTCGAAGGGCAGGTCGGCAGAAATGTATTCACATATGTGGACGACATCGTCGTCGCCAGCAAAAATAAGGAGGACCTCCTCGCCGACCTGGCGGAAACATTCGCGAACATGCGAGATGCACGACTCCGCCTAAACCCGGAAAAGTGCGTTTTCGGTGTTCGCCAGGGCAAGATATTGGGCTACCTGGTGTCCCGCCGAGGCATCGAGGCCAACCCAACCAAGATCAAGGCCATCGTCGATATGTCGCCTCCGCAGTCCGCCAGGGACGTCCAGCGCCTGACAGGCAGGATGGCCGCCCTCAATAGATTCATCTCCAGGTCCGCCGAGCGAAGTCTCCCCTTCCTCAAAACACTCCGCGGCGCGAAGGACTTCGCTTGGGGACCGGAGCAAGCAGCGGCCTTCGCCTCATTAAAACAGTACCTGGCGGAGCTGGCCATCCTCACAAGTCCAGACTCCTCGCTCCCCTTATTGCTCTATGTCGCGGCTTCGCCGCACGCGGTCAGCGCGGCACTAGTACAGGAGCAGACAGTCGAAGGCGCAGTCAGACAGTGCCCTGTTTATTACGTCTCCGAAGTCCTGACACCATCCAAATGCAACATGACAGAGCTGGAGAAGATTGCTTACGCAGTTGTTATGTCCTCGCGCAAGCTGCGCCACTATTTTGAAGCATTCAAGGTCCGAGTCACCTCAGACAGGGGGCTCGGCGAGCTATTCAGGAACCCGGAGGCATCAGTGAGAATTGCCAAGTGGGCAGCCGAGCTCTCCGGCTACCACATTAGTTTCGAGCCCAGGACAGCCATCAAATCGCAAGTCCTGGCAGACTTCGTCGTCGACTGGACCGGGCCAGTAACACAGCCGGACCCATCCGCAGAAAAGGTCTGGTCTATCCATTGCGACGGTGCATGGTGTCACGCGGGGGCAGGCGTCGCTGCAGTAATCACCTCACCAGCCGGAGTCAAACACAGATATGCAGCACGCCTCAGCTTCGCTCTGGAATCCGACAAATGTACAAACAACATAGCAGAGTATGAAGCAGTCATCCTCGGTCTCCGCAAGCTAAGGGCCCTCGGAGTCACCACATGCATCATCAAAACAGACTCCAAGATAGTCGCCGGTCAGGTCGAAAAAGACTATGCAGCAAAAGACCCCGCGCTCATGCAATACCTTGCGGCTATCCGAAGTCTCGAGAGGCAGTTCAAGGGATTCACCCTACAGCATGTGGACAGGGCCAAGAATGAGGAGGCCGATGCATTAGCCAAGGCCGCCGCCAGGGGCGAGCCCCTGCCCTCCGACGTATTCTTTCACACCATCGGCACGCCAGCCGTCCGGAGCCCCGAAGGGCTCCAAATAACCAATGATAGCGAGGGCCACCGTATAGTCCACCTAATCATGACCGAAGACTGGCGGGCCCCAATAACCCTGTTTCTACAGGGATACTATCACCCAACCGACGTCAGTGAGGCGAAGCGCCTCGAACATCGGAGCCGGGACTTCGCACTAATCGAGGGCCAATTATACAAGAAGGGGGTCAGTCAGCCAATGCTTAAATGCGTCACCGAGACCGAAGGCATCCAAATCTTGCGCGAGGTCCACAGTGGCACGTGCGGCTCGCACGCGGGGCCAAGGGCCCTGGCTGCTAAGGTGATCCGACAAGGGTTTTACTGGCCTGCAATGATCTGCGCCGCAAATCGAGTCACAAGGTCCTGCGAAGCCTGCCAGAAGTTCTCTCCTCGGTCAGGCAACCCCTCACAATACACAAAGCTGATCGCCCATACATGGCCTCTTCAGCGCTGGGGCCTGGACATTGTCGGGCCCTTGCCCACCGCTCAGGGGAACCTCAAGTTCGCCTTCGTAGCCGTCGAATACTTCACCAAGTGGATTGAAGCGAGGGCTGTGTCCACAATCACATCAAAGACTGCCCAAAAATTCTTTTGGCAGAACATTGTTTGCCGCTTCGGAGTACCGTCCGAGCTAACAGTTGACAACGGCAAGCAGTTTGACAATCAAGATTTCAAGGATTTTTGTTTTTCCATCGGCACCAAGCTAGCCTTCGCTTCAGTCTATCATCCGCAGTCCAACGGAGTCGTGGAGCGTGCCAACGGGAAAATCTTCACAGCTATCAAGAAGATGCTCCTCGACGAGAAAAAAGGCAGATGGACCGACTTGTTACCGGAGGCAGTCTGGGCGCTAAACACAACTGAGTGCAGGGCGACCGGGTTCACTCCCTTCCGCCTTCTATACGGATCGGAGGCAATGACCCCGCAAGAAATAAAACATGGGTCTCCGCGCACAGCTCCGTCAGCCACCCCAGACGTGGATGAGCCAACCTCCAAAGATCTCATTGACAGAGACCGGGTCTTCGCCCTGCAGGCCTTAAACAAATACCAAGCCCAGACCAAAGCATGGCGCGACCGCGCAGTCATCCCAAAGGAGTTCAGCGCGGGGGACCTCGTACTCATCCGAACAGCTCGGACGGAGTCCAAGGGCAAGTTGGAGCCCAAGTGGGAGGGCCCCTTCATAGTCAAAACAAAAGCTTCCCCCAGCGCTTACAGGCTCGCAACGCCAGATGGCGAGGACCTGGAGCACTCCTGGAACATTGACAACCTTCGTAAATTTTTTGTTTAATTCCTAGGGCTGAGTTCGCCCTTGTAATTCACCGCAAACAATCTTGTACCGGCCCGCACTCTTTTCCTCCCGGGGGGTGAGGTTTTTAACGAGGCGGAGCCATGTAATATATGTGACAAAAATCCCCCGCAAAAGCATGTGTCGAAAAAAGACCGCGACAACGGTCTTCGGCATTCGACCAATCCGAAGTCACCGCGAGGCTAAGCGCTAGACACCCTCGCGTGCGACCTATCCGCGCAGAAGTCGCCTAAGGGTGCAGCCGGACTTAGCACAACAAGTGCGCAAAAATCAAAGTCTATCGCGAAGACTATCCGCGCAGAAGTCGCCTAAGGGTGCAGCCGGACTTAGCACAACAAGTGCGCAAAAATCAAAGTCTATCGCGAAGACTATCCGCGCAGAAGTCGCCTAAGGGTGCAGCCGGACTTAGCACAACAAGTGCGCAAAAATCAAAGTCTATCGCGAAGACTATCCGCGCAGAAGTCGCCTAAGGGTGCAGCCGGACTTAGCACAACAAGTGCGCAAAAATCAAAGTCTATCGCGAAGACTATCCGCGCAGAAGTCGCCTAAGGGTGCAGCCGGACTTAGCACAACAAGTGCGCAAAAATCAAAGTCTATCGCGAAGACTATCCGCGCAGAAGTAGCCTAAGGGTGCAGCCGGACTTAGCACAACAAGTCCGCAAAAATCAAAGTCTATCGCGAAGACTATCCGCGCAGAAGTCGCCTAAGGGTGCAGCCGGACTTAGCACAACAAGTGCGCAAAAATCAAAGTCTATCGCGAAGACTATCCGCGCAGAAGTCGCCTAAGGGTGCAGCCGGACTTAGCACAACAAGTGCGCAAGAATCAAAGTCTATCGCGAAGACTTTTCGCACAGAAGTCGCCTAAAAGGCGCAGCCGGAGCCTATCGCAAAAACCGCCCAAGGGCGCAGCCGACCCAGTATGGCAAAAGCAGAAACGACAGCAAGACCAGTTATAATCACACTGGCACAGCACAATCAATCACACCAGTCAAAGTACACAGCGCCCTCGCAGGCACAAGCACGCGAGGGCACACTACTCCATTTTACAAGCCCTTGCACATACACAAGCGAGGGCACCACGCCCTACATCGGCTCAACTTTAGGAATAATCCCCATCTCTCTATAATTAAATAACATTATCCTAAGCTCCTCACCCGCAAAAAGGCTTCGCAGCTCCCCTTCCCCCACACCCGAGGCGGCCGGCAAAGACAGCAGCTCCTGCCGACCAACCCTACTAACGCGAAGCCGAGCCCCTTCCTCCGCACTAATCCTACGCTTCGCAACCGCCCTTCGTCGTCGGTGCCCGGTGCTAGGACCGGGCACGCCTGGCGCGTCCGCAGCATGTGGCGCAGCCTCCGCCGCAGCCACGTCCAGGGCCGCAAAATAGTCCAAGTCCTCCTCCGACGACTCCTCGGTCCACTCAACCGAGCTCCCAGAGTCAGTAAAATCAAAAAACTCAGAAACAGACCCACCACATTCATTTCCACCTTCCGCGGTCGAAGCCGCCAAAAACCCAGTAGTAGCGGTTGCGTGCGCAGGCCCAAAATCTTGAACCTGCGCAGCAACCAAAATTCAGTACATAATCCAAAAATCCCTCAACCCTAAACACCACCTACGCCACCTGCGAAGGCCCTGCCGCTGCGGGAGCCTCCGCCGCCGCCTCCGCCGCTGCCTCCGCTGGATCTTTAGCGCTCGGCACAGCAGCTGCGGGGGCATCAGATGCGCTTTCGGCCACCCTTGGGAGAAGGCCTTCGCCGGCCGCAGTAGGTACAAGGGCGCCTGGTGCATCTTCCGCGGTCACCGGGGTCAGTCCCGGGGCGACTCCAGTGGCGGCCTCCGCAGGGGTGGTCTCCGGCTCAGGCGGCGCGTTGTTCAGCGCCCCAAAATCGTCCACCCGCTCGCCGCGCTCCGCCTAAGACAAAACGCACAAAAATTCAGCAAACACACGCACAGACCGCATCCAGCAAGCACCGAGTAAACGACAACGTTACCTGAGCCCTCGCGGCCTCGGCCCGCGCCCGGACCACCTCTCGACCGTATGAACCCCACATCCGGTCATAGAGGGCCCCGGCGGACTCCTTCACCACGGGGTCTTCGACCTCAAAGATATCTCGCCCAAAATCCTCATCCACCTGGTCGAGGGCCTCATAGTGCCGGCAGCCTTCGCGAGAGAGCGCGTTCATCGCTGCCTCGCAGGTGACCAGGGAGGTGAACGACATCAACCCCGCCAAGACAGTGGGGAGCTCCTGCAGTTCCTCCTGCACCCACTCCAGACAGCGAAGTCCGGCCTCTCGCTCCGGCACCTCGAAGTCACCCGTCCGCACACCCAGCTCGCGATATGAAGTCATGAGCTGCGTGCGCGTCCGTTCGGCCTCCGCTCGCGCCGCGGCCTCGGCCCCCTCCGCGCGGCTCTCGAGGGCAGCAAGCCGCCGCTGCAGCTCTCCGGCGAGCTCCTTGGCGATATTGCCCTCCGCCCGCGCCAGCCTGGCCTCCGCCTGCGCAGACTGCTCCTTGGCAATGGCTTCGTTGGCCTCCCTTCTCTCCTCCATCAGCTGGCGCCGGAGGTCTGCCTTCTCCTTCTCAAGGGCGGCCACCTTCTCCGCCAGTTTGCGGCACTTGCTGTCGGAGGCCGACTTCTCACGGACAGCGTCCGCATGTTGCGTCCGAAGTCTCTCGACCTCGGAAGACAACGCCGCCGTTAGGGCCCCCGACGCAGTACGGCTGGTGAAGTCAGCCACCTGCAGAAAACACATAAGGCCCGTGTAAAAAAAAATTATTATTATAGCTCCGCAGACCTGACTCAGCGCCTCCATCGCTCCTTTCAGCCGGCGGGTCGCCGCGTCCGCCTCGTCTCTGACCAGCGCGAGGGCAGTCACCTCGCCTCCAGCGCCAAGGGTCTCCGCCCCCGCCTTCGGCGCTGGCGCAGCCGTCGCAGCCGCCGCGCCAGGCACAACTAGAGCAAGCGGGACCTCGTCCAACCCTGCAACGCGTCAACAAATTAAAAAAAAAATGCATTTACATATAGACTCACCCCCAAGATAATCCTCCACATCAATCTCGGTGCCGAAGTCGGCAACGCGTTTGCCGGGCGGCGGTAGCGATCGGGCCGCCTTCGCAGCCTCCGCCACTCCGCTGGCGGACGGCACCACCTTCGACAGCTTGGGGCCTCCGGCGCCCACCGTCGCCTCCGGCGCCTTGCCAGGCGCGGAGGCGCCCGCCTTCGCCGGCAATGGCGGCTTGCCTCCGCCGGAGGCCTCAGCCTTCGATGCTCCCCGCTGCCTTTTCGGCCGGGCTTCGTGAACCCTCACGGTCGCCTGGCGTTTCCGCGCCGCCACTTGGCGATCCTTGTCCATCACTGCCCACACAACATGACCGATATTTCGCCCATAAGGAAAAACTTTCCACCGACGAGCCATACGAGATGTAAAACAGTCCTCTTCATCCCAGGGGATAGGAATGTTTTTAGGCCAACAACCCCCGGTAACCCTCAGCATCCGAGCCGAAGACTCCCGGAGCTCGGGCGAAGACATCCTCTCCCCCGGGGCCGCACACGTCCTCATTAACTCTCTAGCGAAACTATCAGACACCCCAAGCCCTCCCATCGCAGTACCTAATTTTCTCTTTTTCGAAGAGGTGGCGGGCGCCAGCGCTGGGTCGCCTCCGGTCTCCACCACCGGTTTCTTCCCGCGGCGGTCTGCTTCGTCCTGACCAGGGTAGCCGTCGTACGGCAGTTGATTTAATTCAAAGACCCTGTTCAAGCGATCGTTTGACCCACGGATATCAAAACTGCGCTGGCCTTCCGTCCTCGGCACGTAGCGCCCCACGAGTCGCACCGCCAAGTCCTCTGCATCACGCACAAAGGCGGCCGGGTCACGGTTCCGCAAACTCAGTGCGAAGGCAGGACTTCGCACCTCCCTTCCTCCATGAAAGGGCATCTGGCGAGGGCATACTTCGCCCAGCGCCCAGCCGTGCGCCAAGGGCCAGACCCCGTACGCCGCAAACTCTTCAACCAAATCACGCCCGCTGCTCTGACCGGCGGCGTACCGAAGGGCCCCTTCGTCTGTATCCTCTTCTGCCACTTCGAAAGGCGGATACGCAGAGTAACAGTGAGAGCACATCTCGGACACGGGGAGCCCTTGATGGCCTTCGACAGTAGCCTCAGCAACATAAAACCAAAACTCATTCCAACTGCCCCACTTGTTGCGGGCGCACGGGACCAACTCCACTACTGGCATCGTGGTCTTGCCGGTCTTCGGCGTGAAAGTGCACGACCTGAACTGCGCAACTCCGCCCTCAACCACCCTTTTCTGCCAATGCAAGCAATAATTCTTCGCGAAAACTTCAACCGACGGCTGCCCGCCGTACGAAGTCGTCGCCCAGACATACTTCGCCAGCGCCACTATGGCGTTCGGTGTAAGCTGATGTATTTGAACGCTGAATCTGCGCAGGACTTCGCCGACAAACCGGTGCGCAGGCAAGCGGAGTCCGGCGGCGAAGAACGCCTCGAAAACAACCAACTCGCCCTCCGGCTCGGGGACTTCCTCCGTCCCCGGAGCACGAGCGACTCCGTCGCCAAAGTAGCCCAACCGCTGCATATCTTCAATACGGCCTGACGTCATCCGTGACACACCAAATTCAACAGAGTCGCCGGCGCGCAACTCTTCCACCATCACGTTACTCAACGTCTCCTCAGACGAGGCGGCGGCCGGTGGCGTGGCGGTGGCGGAAGAAGAAGAGGATGGCATCGCTACGTACCGTCGGCGGCGGCGGGCGGTTTGCTTCACTCGAGCCAGAACGCCGGCGAGCAAAGGGAGCAGCGGAGGAAAAGGAGCAGCAAGGCGGCGGGCGGCTAGGGTTTTTACGGAGCGCAGAAAGCAGAATTCAAACAGCGCCGCCCCCGCCCCCTTTTATAGGCAGGGCGCGGCTCCTCGGGAAACCCACAACCCGACAGGCCGCGGCGCTTCGGGAAACCCGCAATCCAACAGTACGCCGTCCATCAACGGTCACATCAAAAACCCCCGCGGAACCACTTCGAGCGAGGGCAGCGTCTCCGCCATCTAGCGACGTCTTCGGCACCAGGTGACTTTGTCGAACCGGTCCCTCGGAGGGCAAATGTTGGGGCGAAGGCAAAGACGCCACCCTTCGCTCGAGGCCTTCGCTGCAGCCGCTGGTCCGACGGAGGCAAAGCGGGCAGGGACACCCTTCGCAGGACTCGGCACTTTGACGAAGGCCTGCGGCGACGTCTTCACACGGCGCGGCCTCGTTCAGCCCCAAGGCCCACGTGTGATCTGGCCCATTCTAACGGGCCCCGCGTGGCCGCCTCTGTATTACGGGCCTAACTTGTAAAGGCACACTTGTAATTACAACTTGTAACCCTGCTTTATGGGAATATTCCGGGGATAAACCAGGCGTCTGAGGGCTCATGCGCCCTTAACACAAGACGCTGGGCACTCAGACACCTATAAATACCCCCGCACAGTGCCCGTGAGAGGCTAGATCAACAGAGCTATTGCCCCCGTGCACGTAACCCTGTTGTTGCCATTGTTCACCCTCGTTGGCCCACTTGCAGCAGAGAGCAAGTTCCAACAGATGTGCTACAGATGCATACTTGATCTGAATGCTTTTTTGCTCGCAGAAGTCGAAGAACTCTGAACTTGTGAAGTTGGATCCTAGGTCAGTTATGATGCTGTTTGGTATCCCGAATCTGAATATTATGTCTTGTATGAATTCCACGGCCTTAGCTGAGGTTAAAGAAGCAATGGGCATGAACTCTATCCATTTAGTGAATTTGTCGATTGCTACCAATACATGAGTGTATCCTCCTTGAGCTTTCTTGAAAGGTCCAATCATATCCAGTCCCCAGCATGCGAAAGGCCAAGTTACTGGTATGGTCTGCAGTTGCTGTGCTGGCAGATGTTGTTGTTTTGACAAGTATTGGCAAGCTTCGCACCTCTGAACTAACTCGGCTGCATCACTCTTCGCCGTTGGCCAATAGAATCCTGACCTGAAGACCTTCCCGACTAGTGTTCTGGATGCTGCATGTATTCCACATTGCCCAGCATGGACCTCCTCCAGAAGTCGCTTCCCAGTAGATGAGAGAATGCACTTCATGAGGACGCCTGATGCACCCCTTCTGTACAATGTCTCCCCAATGAGTGTGTAGTGAGCCGACTGTCTGGCAATGCGCTCGGCTGAATTCTTGTCATCTGGTTCCTCTTCATTCTTTATATACTTGATGATTGGCCTTCTCCAGTCATCAGAGTCTGACTCGGGTTGATCTATAATATTACACTCTTCTGTTTGATCCATTGAGATGCTCGTCTGTAGTATTTCTTGCACAAAGACTCTAGGTGGGACCTGAGTTCGACTGGATCCTAGCTTGGACAATACATCGGCTGCTGTGTTCCGATCTCTTTCTACATGATGAAATTCTAGGCTCTCAAATTTATCTTCCAGCTTTCGGACAGCAGTGCAGTATTTTCCCATTGAATCGCTTGAACAATCCCACTCTTTGTTTATCTGGCTAATGACTACCAGAGAGTCTCCATACACCATCAATCTCTTGATGCCCAATGATATGGCGTTGTTCAATCCATGGATCAGAGCTTCATACTCGGCTGCATTGTTGGAGGCCGGAAACAGCAACTGGAGGGCATATTTGAGGTGCTCGCCTCCAGGTGCGGTGAAGAGAATTCCTGCTCCTGCTCCCTGCAGCTTCAGCGAGCCATCAAAATACATTCGCCACACTTCTGTAGTCTCTGGGTTATCCGGTACTTGCTGTTCAGTCCACTCTGATACGAAATCAACCAGTGCTTGAGTTTTGATGGCAGTGCGAGGTCGGAACTCGATGTCATGAGATCCCAGCTCGCAAGCCCACTTGGCTATTCGGCCAATGGCTTCCTTGTTGTGAAGAATATCCCCTATCGGAAAACCAGTGACTACTGCATATAATAGCTTCCTTGTTGTGATCATCAAAGTAGTGACGTAGCTTGCGGGTAGTTAGAAGTACTGCATATAATAGCTTCTGAACTTGAGGATACTTTTTCTTTGAGGGGCCCAGAACTTCACTGATGAAGTAAACAGGATGTTGCACTGGGTAGGCATGTCCTTCTTCTGCTCGCTCGACTACCAACGCGGTGCTTACCACGTGAGTCGTGCAAGAGATATACAGTAGTAGATCTTCAGCTGGTTGAGTTGACGTAGCTCGTCGTGGTGGCTTCAGTACTGGTGGTGTTGTCAAGAATTTCTTCAGTGCATCTAGAGCTTCCTGTGCCTCTGAAGTCCATTGAAACTTATCCACCTTCTTGAGTAGCTTGTAAAATGGTAAACCTTATTCCCCCAGTCTGGATATAAATCTGCTCAGAGCTGCCATACATCCAGTAAGTCGTTGAACCTTCTTTTGTGATCGAGGTGCTTCCATCTTCATGATAGCTTCAATCTTATCCGGATTAGCCTCAATTCCCCGGTGGCTGACAATAAACCCGAGTAACTTTCCTGCTGGTACCCCAAAAACACATTTTTCGGGATTAAGCTTCCATCTATACCGTCTCAGACTGTTGAAAACCAGCTGTAAGTCTTCGATGAAGTTTTCCGAATTCTCTGTTTGATTACCACATCATCTACGTAGGCCTCCACACGCTTGCCCCAGTGATCGGCTAAGCATGTTTGAATGGCTTTCTGATAAGTTGCTCCAGCGTTTTTGAGGCCGAACGACATGGAGGTATAACAGAAAGCACCAAACGAAGTGATGAACGCTGTTTTTTCCTCGTCTTCCTTCGCCAAACTAATCTGATGGTATCCGGAATAGCAATCCAAGAAAGACAACACAGAACATCTAGCGGTGGAGTCCACCACCTGATCTATCCTTGGGAGCCCGAAGGGATCCTTTGGACAGTGTTTTTTGAGATCAGTATAGTCGACGCACATGCGCCAATCCACTTTATTCTTTTTGAGTACAAGAACAGGGTTGGCTAACCACTCGGGGTGTAACACCTCTCTAATAAATCTAGCCGCGACCAAGCGAGCTAACTCAGCGTGAATGGCCTCTCTCTTGTCAGGCGTGAAGCGTCGTAGTTTTTGCCGGATCGGCCTCGCCTGGGGATATACTTTCAGTTTGTGCTCGGCCAGTTCTCTCGGGACTCCCGGCATATCCGCAGGTTGCCACGCGAATATGTCTCGGTTATCTTGCAGAAACTGGACGAGCGCGCTTTCCTATTTGTCGTCCAGGCTAGAGCTGATGATGGCAGTCTTGCGTTCATCAGCGAACCCTAGGTTGATCCTTTTAGTTTCTTCAGTCGGCCGCATAGAGGTCGCGGCCTGAGCTTCGTTTGCCAGAACTGCAAGGTCCTCCTCAGGCTTAGAGTTCGCCTGTGTCGAAGAAATCGTCGACGGCTTGGTGGTGAGGGCTGCTTGGATGGCCACCCGGAAACACTCTGCGGCGCCTTGGAAGTCGGCACGCATAGTTATGATTCCTTGTGGTCCTGGCATCTTCAGTATCATGTACGTGTAATGCGGAATGGCCATGAATTTGGCCAATCCCGGCCTTCCGATGATGGCGTTGTACCCACAGTCGAAGTTCGCCACTTCGAACCTCAGGAACTCGGTTCTGTAGTTCTCTGGAGTTCCGAAGGTGACAGGCATGTAGATGTGGCCCAGCGGGTATTCCCCTTCAGTCGGCACGATGCCGAAGAAGGGAGTGTCCGACTCGTGGAGCTCTTTGAGGTGAACTCCCAAGCCTTGGAGTGTCCGGGGGAAGGTGACGTTGATGCTGCTTCCCCCGTCCACTAGCACCTTCTTCACCCGGCTCTCTCGGATCACCGGATCGACGAGGAGCAGGTATTTGCCTGGATGGTCGAAGTTGAGCCATTGATCCTCCCGAGTGAAAGTGATCGGGTGCTCCGACCACCGGTATGGGGCGGGAGGACCGGTGGTCGCCACCAGTATCTGACGGTCGTTGAGCTTTTGTTGTCTTTTGTTCTCCTGCGACCCGTGTCCGCCGAAGATGACGTTGACCTCCCTGTCAACGCGCGGGAAAGCTCCTCCTCCCTCCTCCTGCTGATGGGGTTGTCGTGGTTCATCTGGTCCTCCCCTCGGCAGAGGAGGAGGTAGAGGTTGGAAGGGTCGGCCGTGCCCGATGGAGTGCTTGAAGTCCCGGCAGTTACGAAGAGTGTGGCGCATGTCCTTGTGGTACGGGCACTGGGCGTCGAGGATGTCGTCCAGCGTGCGCTCGCCTCCGCGAGGTCCTCCTCGGGCGCGAGAGGCAGGTGGTCCGGCGGCGTGCACTTCTTCGCGAGGCCTTTTCTCCCAGCGTTTGTCGGGTTGCTGGTTCGCGTCGCGTCGTGGTGCTGCCGGTGCGGGCTTTGCTCCTCCGATGAGGTCCTGGGCCCGCTCGTCGGCGGTGATGTAAAGGTCGGCTTCCCAGAACAGCTCCTCGGAGGTAGTCGGCGCCTTCTGTAATATGGCTCGGACGAAAGTCGAGTCGTTGGATCCTCTGTAGAAGTCCTCGATCACGGCCGCCTCCGTGACCTCGGGGATACGATTTCTCATAGTCTGGAACCTTTTGAGGTACGACCGGAGAGTTTCGTCCCCCGGCGCTTGATGGATTTGAGGTCCCATGGTTGCGCCGGTTTGTTGGAGAGGGACTGGAAATTGGCAGTGAAGCGTCGACTGAAGTCGCCCCAGTCGTCGATGCAGTGTCAGGGTAGATGTCGCAGCCATTGCAACGCGTCTTGCCCAAGGACAATGGGTAAGTACGCGGTCATCACGTCTTCGGATGCCCCGGCAGCTCGAGCAGCGGTGGTGTAGACGGCTAGCCAACCCCCTGGATCCTGCTTAGGTTCATATTTGTCGACATTGGATACCTTGAAGTTGGGAGGCCATTGGATGGCCCTAAGGCGCGGAGTAAGAGCAGACACTCCGCATGTGTCCTCCTGTCATCGGGGATGATGTCTGTCCCGGGGAGGGGAGTAGTTGTTGTGGTTCCTCGACCGTCCCCGGGTAGTACCGCCAGTTGAGGCCGTTGCCGACTCAGTTCTGGTGGCCTGGCTCCGAGGTGGGATGCCATGATCCCCGTCGTACTCCTCCCGGCGGCGGATCTCGTTCTCATGCCGCCGTTCACGCGAAGCATTGATGGAGCTTCGCGCGTCTCGGCGACTGTTGATGGCGTGTCGTAGATCGTTCGGCGGGTGAGCAAGCGGTAGAAGATGGTTGGCTGCCTGGGTGAACAGTCGTCAGTAGCCCTCGGCGTCCGGAGTCCGAGGGAGTCCATCAGCTATCCGAGCTAGTACTCCTCCGACTTCGCTTGGCGTGTTCATGGCTCAGGCGAAGTCGGGGTTCAGGTTGCGCCCGAAGAATGGATTCTCCCGGCGTTGCCTTGCATCTTGCTCGGCTTGTTCCTGAGCCCGGCAGCGATCACGTCGTCGGGAGTTCCTTCGTTCTCTGAAGACGCGTTCCTCCGGAGTTTCTCCTATCTCCGAGACCTCGTCTCGCGAGACAGGTTGCTCCGGATCCCATTCCCCGACCGCGTGATGTCGTCGAACGTTCCTGCGCCGGTTCCTCCGTCGGCGGGATTCTCGTTGAGGCGGTTCTTCTCCGGGTGCGGTCGGCTCGTCGTCGGAGACGGTAGGCGACTCCACTCTCCCGATGAAGAGGACATCGGGGTAGAATGGTGCTGCTGTCGTGGCGACCTTCTTTCCGTTCTCCTTTGAGGGCGGAGGAACGGAAAGAACAACTTGCTTCCCCTTGGTCTCCTTCTTCCTCGCGATCTGTGTCCATTCTTTTGTCGGGGAAGTAGACAGTGGAGTTCTCTGGGTCAGCGGGCCCTCGGCCCCTGACTTTCCGGAGACGATCTTTTTCCGGAGAGCTGGAGGTTGCGCTTCTCCGACATTTTCGGAGTTTGTTGGAGGAGACTTCTTTTCCCGCGGATCCGCAATGCGGTGTAGAGTTCCCTCTTCATCTGCTACGGATGAGATTGTTCCGAAGCAGAATACGGATCCGGGACAGAGGGTGATCTTGCTGTGGAAGGTGATGGCCATTGAGCTAGCTTGGATCGTCGACACACCCCCTACCTGGCGCGCCAGCTGTCGGTGTTTTGGGTCCGACCGCACACCCAGGGTTGCCCCTCAAGGTGTTTTAGGAGTAGGACGGTGTCTAGCAAAATGGTTCGTGCCAATTGCACGAGGGACAGTGGACAAGGTTTACAGGTTCGGGCCGCTTAGAGATGCGTAACACCCTACGTCCTAGTGAGTATGCTGAGTGAATGAGGTTACAAGAGAGCTCTCTGAATTGAGAATGCAGAGAGTCGAAATGGGTGGCTAAGTAATAGGGTCGATCGTTCTGAAGGGGTGCCCCCTAGGCCTTATATACTCGACCGTGGGGCAATACACGTGGATATGATAACAATGTGTAGCTAAAAGATAGTGAACTGTTTGAGTTTATCTCCCTGTAGTTCTGCCGACTTATCCTCGCATGGCTCCGTTGCATGGGGGCTCCAGCGCGGGAAAGTCGGATCTCTGTTGTGGTCGCTCGCTCGACGTTGTGGGCCGTCCGAGTTTGTACCAATCCTGCCCCATGTCGATCTGCTTTGCTGGTTGTCCCTCCCCAGGCCCACGAAAGAATGACCTTACGATTTATTGGGCCCTTGGGCCTTTCGTGAGGTCTTTTACTCTTTTAGTGGACCCGGGGGATATCTGTCCCCCACAGCCGCACTCACTGCAGAGTGTGAAGCTGCCACATACAAAAGCAATGGAGCCCCTGGCATAGGTGGAGTTAATGTTTTTAGATCAATCAAGTATTGCTTCAGCTCTTCGAAGGCTTTCTGTTGAGCTGGGCCCCAATGAAAAACTTTGGCTGACTTTAGTACTTCAAAGAATGGTAAGTTTCTTTCTGCTGATTAGATATAAATCGATTCAAAGATGCCATTCTTCCTGTTAGCCGTTGAGCCCCCCTCTTTGTGCTTAGCGGCTCCATCCGAAGGATAGCCTCGATCTTGCTTGGGTTAGCTTCGATCCCTTTCGTTGAAACTAGACAACCAAGGAACTTGCCCTTTTTCACTCCAAAGACACATTTTTCCGGATTTAATGTTAGGCCAGCTTGCCTAAAATTAGCAAATGTTTCCTGCAAATAAGTAATATGATTTTCTTGCTTCATGCTTTTTACTATGATATCATCAACGTATGTTAGCATATTTCTGCCTATCTAAGAGTGAAGGACCTTGGCTGTCATTCTGCTGAAGCTTCCTCCAGCGTTCTTGAGCCCCTTAGGCATCCGAAGATAATAATAGGTACCACTGGGAGTTATGAAGCTAGTCTTCGGCTCATCCTCCTTCTTCATCCATATCTGATGATATCCAGAGTAGCAATCCAGCAGACTCATAAGCTCTGAAGAAGCTGCTGCATCTACAAGAGAGTCTATTCTTGGTAATGCAAACTCGTCCTTTGGACAGGCCTTGTTAAGATCTGTGAAGTCAATACACATTCTCCATTTGCCATTGGCCTTCTTCACCATAACAGTATTGGCTAGCCACTCTAGACATTTTACCTCTCTGATGACACCAGCACTGAGAAGTCTTTTTACTTCATTCCGAGCACCTTCGGCTTTATCATCAGACATTTTCCGAAGCCTTTGCATTCTGGGCCTGAAGAATGGATCGACATTGAGTGAATGTTCAATGACGTCCCTGTTGACACCACAGAGATCATTGGCCGACCATGCAAAAACATCTTTGTTGTTGAATAAAAACCTTGTCAAAGTTTTCTCCTGCTCTTCAGATAATTGAGACCCCTGCAATACTTTCTGCTCTGCTATGTCTTCACATAGAAGCATGGGCTTCGGCTGATCAGCCAAAGCAGCTTTTTCTCTTCTGTACTTGTACTGTTCACAAGCTTCAGCTCCATCTATGTTGTGGATCGCTTTTGAGTCTGTCCAATTTCCCTCAGCCATTCTTGCAGCTTCCTGACTTCCATGAATAGGAATAGGCCCTTGTTCCGAAGGTATCTTCATGCATAAATATGCTGGATGAAGAATTGCTTCAAAAGCATTAAGTGTCCCACGACCAATGATTGCATTGTAGGGGTATTCCATGTCAACAATGTCAAACACAACCTGTTCAGTCCTTGTATTGTGGACAAATCCGAAGGTCACTGGCATTGTGATCTTGCTAAGTGCTACAATTTGCCTTCCTCCGAAGTCACAAAGAGGGTGTGTAGCATCATGAATCTTGTCCTCTGGCTCTTGCATCTATCTGAAAGGCCTTGGCAAATATGATATCCGCTGCACTACCTGTATCAACCAGAACATTGTGGACCAGAAATCCCTTGATGACACAAGATATGACCATAGCATCATTGTGAGGGTAATCCTTGAGCTGAAGGTCCTCATGGGAGAAGGTGATTGGGATGTGGGACCATTTTGACTTGATGAAGGGCCCCTGCACCCCAACATGTTGCACCCTTCTCTGAGCCTCTTTCTTCTGCTTCTTGTTGGCCGGTTCTGAGCAGCAGCATCATAGCCGAAGCAACTTCAGCATGATTGTTGAACGAAGCCATCAGCTCAAAAGTGGAAGTGAGTTCACCGGAGGTGGGCGCCAATGTTGGGGGCTTGTTCTCAAATGCTATGAGTTAAGAATAAGGCAACACAAAATATTAAATGTTAATATCCTTCGTCCTTCAAAACATTATTTCCCTTAGGATATAACGATCTTCGGACGAAGGTCATGAAGGACGTACCTTCATCATCACAGTATACGTTAATGAAAGACGAAGCATATGAAACATGAAAGATAACATGAATAATCATTTAACATCATTAATATATCTTTATTATATAATCATGGATAGATAAGAACAATATTTTAATTACATTTATACCTTCGGCTTGACAGAAGGTGAAAATCCGAGCGTTGCGCACGAATGAATACAGGATCACATGAACAGTATAGGGGTACTGTTCATCTATTTATAGGCACAGGACGAAGCCTGTGAGAAATTACATTCGTGCCCTTTACAAATGATTATAATCATAGTACAAGCTTTCATGGGCTAATTGGTCATTTCATCTTTAAGTCGGTGCATTTGGAAATATACTCTGAAGCTCTCTGATTGATAGCTTCGGCTTTGAGTTCATCTTTCGAAGGTGTTTCTTCTTATGGGACCTTCGGCGACAAAGCAGACCCCCAACACCCACCTATCCTACCACTCATGATTGGGTTTTGCACACATATATTTAATCACATCATATTGACAGGAAATAATGAAAGAGCTAGACAACAAATAGTGTCTAAGTTTGATGCATGCATAGAACAAGCATAAGCATAATTTTACAATGAAGGTGTACCTTGTTTCAACATCTACCAACCTTCAACTTAGACATGTCACAAAATGATCGTTTCCTTTGGTCTCTTAAGTCAGAACATCTCCAATGACCTGATTTTTTGCTACAATGTAAAGCCTGAAAGTGGATCCGCTCATTAGTGCTTTCAACACTGGGACCGAAGACTAATAACCTTTTATAAGACCGAACGCTTGTTTCCTAGTAACTCACGAAAGATTAAATTCATATCCATCAGATAAGTGGTGCCAGCATTCTTTAAACCAAATGTCATAATGACCCACTCAAACAAACCAATAAAGCCTGGACATATAACAACCGTTTTAGAAGCATATTCTTCGGCCATAAAAATTTGATTATATCCGGCATTACCATCAAGAAAACTAATAACTCTATTTCTTGACGCATTATTAATCAAGATGTCGGCTATAGGCATAGGATATTTGTCTTTCGGGGTTTCTCTATTTATATTGCGGAAATGAATACGCACTGTAAGCTTACCAAAACCTTTCTTTTCCATTGACACACTGTTAGAAACCCACTCTGTGTACCTGCAAGGCCTAATAATGTTAGCCTCGAAAAGAAATAGATTTCATCCTTAATCCTAGAGATCAAATCTGCATGAAATGGACTTGCTTTCTGCTTGTATGGCATAAAACCGGGCTTAATGTGTAGCCAATGCTCTACTAGACCTTGACATAAACCTTGCATCTCAGTATAACTCCAAGCAAAACAATCAAAGTATTCTTTTAATAACCCGATCATCTTCTTCCTTGGATCAGATTTTGGGTTCTTGTTTACAAAAGTTGGCCTTGGGATGCTACTATCCCCTATGTCAACTTCCTCCAAAGGAATAGCCGACATAAACCCCTATCCTAACTTGTCCAAATCCCTAAAATCCTCTTTTGTGCTTATGTTAGAGGAGATTGTTAAGATCATTATGTTAATGGGAACATGGAGCGACCACCCGGGAAAACAGTGCTACCACAAGGGTAGTATGGAAAGCTAGTGGATGACTACCTTACCCGAAAGGGGCAAGGGCAGTAGAGGAGTGGTCAGTGTAGGGAGGTCCTTGGGTTGATTTTGTTGTGATGGCGGTCAGGCGAGGGATCCCTGCATTGGAGCTTCCTAGAAACTGTAGCGGGTTTTCTTAAGCTAGTGGAACTTTGTAAAGGCCTCGTAGTGTTACCCTGCCTCGCTTCCTTGGTAGAGGTGTATGGGATTCATGACCCCTTGGCAGATGGGTAACATGACTTGTGGGTAAAGATGTGCAACCTCTGCAGAGTGTAAAACTGGTATACTAGTCGTGCTCACGGTCATGAGCAGCTCGGACCTTCACATGATTAATCTATGGAATTATAAAACTCAATTTGTCATTTGCATCGCATTGAGATTATTTTATTATTACTTTTACTTATTATTACTAAGGTTTGGTATTTACTTATACTTAGTAATTGCTAATAAAATTTTGACCAACTTATAAAACCAATGCTCAGCTTCAACCTTTATTTTGTTGATCAGCCTTACACTTCACATGAACTCCCATCTTTGGTGAGTTCATGCACATTATTCCCCACAACTTGTTGAGCGATGAACATGTGTGAGCTCACCCTTGCTGTCTCACACCCCCCACAGGAGAAGAACATTTGGTTCAAGTGGAGCCACACATCGAGGAGTTCGATTCGATCTAGGTGTCATCTCCTAGTTGACTTTCTGGCGTCAAGGATGAATTTTAGATCCTTTTATGTTTATCTATTATTTTGTAAGACTTCCGCTGTGTAATAAATACTCTGATTATATTGTGACATTTATCTCTATACACTCTGTTATTATATATGTTGTCTTCTTTGGCGCATGTATGAGATGCACCCAGCTTTGTCCCTTAAATCTGGGTGTGACAAAGGTGTGTAGCCTTGAACACTCTTTGTACCTCCTCTTGCCTTCTTTATTTTGCTCACTTTTGAGAGAGCGTTAGTCCTGATGGGCACCATCAGGGCATGGAGTATTTGGGGTCAGCTATTTTAGTGGTATCGACTTTTTCTTTTTCTTTATTAGTTTTGGCCGATTTACTTAATGTCATCGGCCCTTCATTACTGCCATGAATAATTTCCTCTGCTATGTCTATTTTAATGATGTCACCGGTTGTTGTCCTTTTTGTGTCTTGGAACTTGGCGTCAATTCTACAGATGTGGGAGTTCTCTCCCTATGCCCCCTGTCGGATCGGTCGGCCTTTAGGGCCGAGTATTCTGGTAGTATTGCTGGAACCGTCTCTAATGACTAGATTAAGGAGAACTCAATCGATCTAGCACTAATGGTCCTAGCCTTTCAAACACAAATGTTTGTTGTACCCCCCAACTAGGTGTGGTGACATCCCGTAAGGGCATTGTGGGTAGATCACGGGCATTTCCCACATATGAGTTGGTGGGTTTGGTGGGGATGGATATGTATGAGGATATGAGAATTGAGGTAGACATAGCATGGGTGGATATTGGGGTGGAGGCACCCATGCTTGTGATGGGGCTATGTGTTTGGCACTAATTTAACACTATTTCAAGATGATTTATTCAGCCTTGTTTATTGAGAAGACCCAATTGCTTTTGCCTGTCTCTCTCAGGCGGGCCAGTAGGGTCGCTGCGCCGGTCGATCACGGCGACCGGCCTTTTTGTTGACATATTTGGACGCGGATGGTTGAATGTTGGGCCAGCTTTAATTAGCTGCCTAGGCGCTTTAGCTATATTTTGCTTCCACATACCTATTTCGGGTCATCGAGGTTTGAAGGTACTTAGTCGCGGCTGCCTCTGGTCGATGTCGGACCGTCCACCAACTATCCCAACCAAAAGCGCTCCTAGGCTGGACCGTCCGAGATGTGCAGAATAGGGAGACTCATGCATGTTGTTTGTCTGTGCCTACCGTCTAGCACTAGAGGACATGATGGTTATCTTTAGTGTCTCTCCCCCATCTAGTCTTCTTTCAGCAATTACTTTCCAATAGATAATTTTGTTGTTTTCATCAAGTATCCGAGTGTTGCCGATGATGACACCTTTTCTCTTACCTTTATCGGCCACCTCCTCCTGCACGAAGACTTTTTTTACCATTGAGATCCATGGTGTTGATGGGGAAAGGCTGTTTATCCACCTGCATTGAAATGGTATACCCATACAACACAATCTTAGGTAGGGGGGCCATCAATGCCTTCAAGGTAGTAATCAATGGATTATATATATGCATGAAAATCCCAGGACCCCGCGGAGTCAATACAATCTTCGGCGATCAACAGGTGGCCCGTAACATTGAAAGAGATTTCGTCCCTGGGCAGCGAAATGTTCATTACCTGCATGACAGCACTGGCCAGAAACCCAGTTTCCACAGCGAAGGCGGGCCGACAACAAAACCCGATCCAAGACCAACAAAGACACCAAATTACCCCCACACAACCCCAACCAAGCTGTCACTCGGTGAAGGTCCAATGCGAGAATGCGACCTCTATCGCCCATTTAAGTATTAAGCATCGAACATTCGGGCCCATACTCTTTAATAAAATGCTCCTGGTAATTGTATTACTAGTCATGTTAGTAGTTTTTTTAAAAATAGCACTGATTAATTTTATTAATGAAGTCATCTCGACAATCCTTACTTTTCAAGATGAGCAATTAGTAAATTACCGACAAATCTAGAATGGCGTGGGGGTTATGTTGTTACAGACAATCTGGTACGACTGTGTTTTTTTATATGTTAGAAAATGCGCTTTCAATTGCTACTAGGTGGGTTGTGGCCACCGGTGGTTGTGGAGGGTCCGCACCGGATCGTAGGGGAAGGCATTAGGGTGGAATCGTGGGGGAACGTACTACATGGCTGCGCGACGGAGCAAGCCGAGGGGAGCCTGGTCTAGGTGACAAATAGCGTTGTCATATATACTCTATTCATCACCCGGACCATCCTGGCACGCACCCACCCGCGGCTCCGCTCCCGTGCGACTCGTTTTCTAGTCACATTAAGTAATTCCAATCAACCCTATGTCATTCTAAGTAAATATTAAGTCATTTTTAGAAAACATTAAGTTATTTATTATATTCAGCCATTTTTTGGGTTTTCTTATATATTTCTTATGTCATTGGTTCACTCATTACAAAAAATATTAAGTCATTTTTTATATTGATCGGCTCAGTCGGCCGGCTAGACAGGCGTGTGGGCTGTTCGGTCGGGCAGCTGAGCAAGCTGGCTCGGTCAGCTAGCTGGGCGGGCATAGGGGAGCCGCGCGGGTGGCGCAGCCACACAGGCGTGCGCACGTCGGGCGGGCGGGGTGGGCACGCCGGGACCGTTGAGTCTGTTACATAGGGTGACGAATAAATCTGCTCTCTATATATAAAAGCCAGTTTTGATAATTACGGTCGGCTCCAAACCGGTGGTGATAAGCATTGTTATTACCCCCACTTTCATCAATGGCAGGCCAAAGAGGGCAGTGATAACATTTGCCGATCGACGGTGATAGTGGTCTGTGTACTTGTGTCCATAGTGTGTTTGATTTTGCTATCTTCTTATGCGGAATATGTTTCCATCGGTTTATAAACGAAATCAGTATCATAGGCTCTATGATGTGATGAAAGCACCTTTTCCACTACATAAGCTTGACAAGACATTTGAAAATACAGGTCACTAGCAGTGGTCAAAATATTGAATATTACGAATGGATTTCACCGTCGCTATTAATGAAATCTGAAAATGATTGATTTTATCTGTTGGTTACAAAAATGGGTACTGGAAAATAAATGAGTCCTTTAGTATAATTCTATATAAATCCAGCGCCAGATCAACTTTTTACTGACAATTTCAGATTTTGTTACCATTATTATTTTTCTGAATCTCTGCATTTGTTAGTCAGCTAATAATAAGTAATTTTTTTTATTTTTTCTGTTCCAAATCTTTAGAGCTGATTTTTAGTCAGCAAATAAGTTGTTACCTGGTGTTAGTTGGGTTGTAGCAGCTACCTTCTAATAGTTATTTGATAGGTATAACTAACAATTAGCTGGGACATTAATTAGCTAACACATACGAAACCTGTCAGTTAATTTTTTTTCTTAGAACTATGAGTTTTAAATGTTTGGAACGGGCTTAATTTGAAAATTTCTGGTAGTTTTTTGTTACTCTCAGATCCTCTATGGTAACAATTAGAGTGTTCGTAATAATAAGTATACACATTTTGTGGCTTTTGTCATAATCCAGAAAATATATGCATCCATTATCTGCTTTAGCTTTCAAGTCCTATAAGGGATTTATTTTCGCCACTTCCTTTTGTCGGCACAATCTTTGTCAGTGGAGAATCCATTTTACACAGTAGATGGTAAAGAAATTTCGAAGGCCAAACATCCACTTTTACTCCCTATAAGTAGGCCATCACTTCTTGCTCTACTAAACAAAATTGCACAAAAGCCTTTCGGTTCAACTAATTTTCTCAGGTCTCATCAGTAAGTAACACAATTTTTATTTGTATTAAGAGTTTCGTTTTTTTTTGTTTTGAGAGAAATATTTACCTTTCTTATGAGACCCAATTACCATCTATGTTTCATGATAAATTGGTGTCACAACAGTGAAGCTTCGCGTGTTCATCGTTGCTGTCCTGATTGTGATCAACTTGGGCACCTGCATGGCAAAGGTTGGATCTTACGGCACAACTGTGTCAGCGTCACCGAGGCAAATCCGAGTACTTACCGCCGCAACTGATGGAAGAAATGGACCTCCCAGCAATGATCACCAGTGCCCGCTCGGGACCTACCCCAATTGTTAAGCAATGGATGTATCAAAACACTGAGGAACAGCTCAAATACGTTCACGAAAATTACACCCGTCTGTGCTGTTAGGGGAGCATGAATATCATGAACATGGATAGCTGTATTGCCATCCCACACAGTACTTGTTTTTATTCTTGTGTACACGTCACTCTCTTATATATACTTAAGAAAGATGTATTAAATACATTGAATTCACTACTGTAATCCGGCTTTTTGCCGAGTATCAAACAAAAAATGATAGGAGAAAACACTCGATAAAAGCTTTGTTGCCAAGTGTGTTTTTAGCACATGGCAAAGACCTTCTTTGCGGAATGTTTTTTGTGACACTAGACAAAAACAATTTTCAAATCATATTTTAAAGCAACAAATTAATTCAAAAGATAAGGTTTTGAATTACAAAATTGTATAACTCATCAAGATGTACAATTTTTGTTATGGCCATTTCTTCATATGATAAAATAAAAATAAATTTATTCAAAAAACTATATATCTCTTTTGTCATCTATGAAACTAAAAGATTGATTTATAAAATTTGTGAACAATGTTAGAACCACCATATTCGTTAAACAAATGATCAAACAACCAAAAAATTTGTACATATTGAGTAATTATAGAATTTTGTAGTTGGCAACGTTTTTATTAAAGTCATCTTGTCAACGAAAACTATGTCTAAAGTCAAAATATTTAAAATTTGAATTTTTCAAGTGACCTCGGATGGAAAATCCACCAAAATGAAAGTTATAGGTCTTGAAAAGTTATAAAACTTTGTAGGTGACAACTTTTTTATTTTAATTCATCTTGTAATGCAAAACTTTGTTTGAATTTTAAATTTCAAATTTTTTAAACGAGATCGCATGGAAAAACCACAAAAATAAAAGTCGTAGGTGTAACACCCCTGGTGTCAAGAGAACTAAAACTTTGGCATGACATCATATGTATTGGCATTACATTATATATGATACACTTAGGATGCATCCACTAGGCTAAAATTTCAAAACAAACATGTGTGATGATTTAACATGGTAAAAGAGATTCTTGAACCTAGGTTGGAATGCCTCTCTTCAAGGATTAGAAGCATGTGGCCTTGAGAGATGAGCACTAAAGGATGATCTTAACAAGTTGTTTGAAATGTTCAAGAAATATTACCTTAGAGAGCTTACGTGCCAAGTGTACCCGGGGACACTTAACCCCAATTTGGAACCCAAAACCCTAAACAGTGCCCTATAAGGTGATCTCAAATTCTATGCACTTTTAGTCAAAAGTGTATATATCAAAGTGATAGAGTAGCAAAAACTGAGCAACTTTTATGTTTAGAGATTTCCATGTTTTATGGTAAAACTTGGGGTAATTTGCAAAAGTGCAAGAGCCACCCTAACCTTGAATTCTGAAGAACAGTGTGGATGAGCCAAATTTGGACTCATGTATCTCTTGATCCATGAGGGGTTTGCTATAAGTCACTATAGCAAAGTTGTAGAGCTACTATAGTAGTACAAATTTGTGTAAGGAGCCTAGCATTAAAATTGTATGGAGCTTAGTGTAAAACATCTCCCAACTTGTGCTGTCAGATTAGGTTAGTACTGAAACCGAGAAGCTAGTGACACTTCTCTAAATTGGGAGCTAATCCATGCCTGATCCGTGGAGTTAAAGACTATGATCATTACAACAAAGTTGTAGCCCTTGCATTGGGGAACAAATTCTTTATACCAAGTTGGATCTAGTGCTATTCAGAAATTGGAGTAAAATGCCTCCAAAGTCGGGCTGTCAGGCGATTTCAAAGGGACATTCAGTATGCACAATAAACTAAAAGGATCCCATGTTCAGGGAACCTTGTCGTCGGCGACTTTCGCACGGTGATTCGGACTGGCCACCACAATTCGTGCTCGATTCGGGTCGGATGTTACCACGAAGATGAAAAGATCTAAGGAGGATTGGACCGAGCCAGCCCCGTCGTACCCACTTGCCCGACAACGTGGCTTTGTGGCCGTCGCCGTAGTGACCGCTGTTTATGTCACGAAACCTCCCAAGATATTAGGCCCACCTACTAATGTCCTTGTCCTAAGGACCTCAGACAGTCATGTAGGTGCACTCAATGGCTCGACATGTCCGATTATCTAGATCTCCATCACATCGCCCAAGAGCTCTTATCCCATAACATAGACATTGCACACCATTGGAGTAAGCGGAAAGGATTACAATAACATAATTTACATTCATAAGTATAACTAGGTGTATGCCCGTGCGTTGCTACGGAGTCAACATATAATGATAAGACACATTGAGATGCAGAAGCACTATGATAAAATATATTGATATAAAAACACTAATTATTATTCTATATTTTTATTAGCACTTTACATAAATAACAGAAACATCAAGCATGTGCATGTAACGAATCAAATACAACTTTAACTTCTTATCTACATGTTTAGAAATGATGACGTGCTTAAGCTTTGAGTCCTTCCTCTTCAAGGCTTCCTCTCTATTTCTTTTAGCAACTTCATAGTCTTTTACCATCCATGAGGGAAGTCCTTTTTTCTGTTGGATGTCTGTCCACTGGACCCAGCAACGAACAAAAGCAAGCTTTTCAGATTCAAGGTTCTTCACACTTAAAACATCCATTTTGGATTTCTCAAATTCAGCTTCAACATCATCACCAGCAAAAGCCTGACGTATGAAAAAAATAGCTTGCGATCCTGTTGCTACTCAAACAACATGCAAAACAAAATAAGAAAAAAAATGAATAGACCTACAAATAGGGACTGTAGACCATAGTTAAGGAAAACATATGGTAATTTGGATTTATTGGTAATGTCATTGCCATTGCTCTGACCATTATTAATTTTGACCTAGTGAAAAGAAGACTCAACAAGCTTAAAATAAAACAAAAGGAAATAAACAACTACCACAAGATACCAGAATACCTTCTTCCATGAATCGCCAGCTAACATTCCAACTTCAAAAGTTGTCTTAGGACCAGG
Source organism: Zea mays (assembly GCF_902167145.1). Taxonomy (NCBI): domain Eukaryota; kingdom Viridiplantae; phylum Streptophyta; class Magnoliopsida; order Poales; family Poaceae; genus Zea; species Zea mays. Next base: position 102,938,416 of record NC_050097.1, read on the forward strand.
ATTATTAATGGTATCATCAAAGCTCTACATAATGCAACAAATGTATATCAAATTACATTATCCAAAACATACGGTACAATAACTTGAAGGTATGAATGTCTTACTACGTATCCTTTTACTATACGTTTCTCAAAGAGCACAGGAATACTTGCAGATTGTGTGTTGCTATGCTCTAATTGTCTAATCAGCAGCAAAACTTTAAAGCAAATAACATACTATCTCAGAACCCTGCATATCAAAAATAAGTCACTGACTTGATAATCTAAAGATAATTGTACTTGTTTTTCTCTCAAACCGATCTAGTGTATGAAATTAAATAGACCTACATTTCATTCCCAGCATTTTCGATTAAGAGGAGCTTTGGGGAAAACTGTACCTGTGCTAGCGAACATTCCCCAAAACTCCACATTGAAGCTCCCTATAGTTGGACCCTCAAGCAATCATTTTCTCTTGCGTCACTAAGGGTAGCTGATGTAAGATATGTACCCTGCAATCAGTATATGTGCCTGAGGTGTAAAGAAATAGTTAATAGAACATTCCCTAGAGAATCCAAGCAACAACATTACCTACCCAACCCAAATGATCAATGCAGTAAAACCAAGGTAGAGTGAAGCTAGCACCAATGCGTACCTGAAATTATGTCATCTAAATTAATATCACATGGAAGGATTCACATTGAATGTACTTTAACTTTCTTTAGCATTTCAAACAACTGAAACACCCACCAGATTAGGAAGCGTATCAGCTAGGATCAAAGGTTATCCAATTCCAAACAACTTGTGCATATAAAAACAGGAAAACCATATCATTTCATGAGGGGACAACTATATCCTTTTCAAAATGAATCGGTTCAGAAATTCAAGGTCCAAACACATTATTTCTACCACCACTGATTTAACTCATGTCAATCAATTAAAATAGAGTCCAAAAAATGTATTAGGGCAATATTTCTTGTATTCTGTATATAATCCGGACTTATATGACTCATGCTTCTATAATTAGAACCATCTATGTCAAATGATGATATTGTGAACACGTTGGCTAGTTATTTATAATACGCTAATCACTTACCAACTAAATTAATAACCGGTGCAATTGGATTACCTATGTTCGTACAGGAGTATTGAAGAGCCCAGAACATTCTATGATGACCTGCAAGCACGGGCCAAACACGTAAGACGAAAGAATATACAACCATAGCCAAACAATTCAGTCGTGATAACTAACATCTCCAACAACTCCTAGAACATTCACGGCCAAACCAACACACCATGATGTCCCACCCCTCCCCTCGTACTCAGTGATATATATCGCCGCCACCCTTCGCGAAAGCACTTGTAGAGACAACGACAAAGCGAGAAGTCGAGGCGCAGCTGAGATGGTGTGGGGTTAGAAGCCGGTACCTAGGAACGCGTGGCGTGCCATGAAGTCCATCAGCTGCAGGACGCCGAAGCCCATGGTGGCGTGCACGAGTAAGAGGGAGGTGGCTTAGAGACGGCCATGGGGACCGGGCTTCCTGGAGTCGAAGCAGTGGAAACGGTGCTGGAGGCAACCTTGAGGTCGAGCTGGACGATGAGATGGTGGAATATGAAGAGGAGGTAGAGGGCACATGCGGAGGTTGCGAGGCGGCGAGCGTGAAGGCGAGAGCGCAAGCGGAGATTACGGCGGTGGGTGCGAGGCATCATCAAGCAATCTGACTTTGCAGTGCCAACTAATGAGAATGTTGTATGTCACAATGTCAGGATGCACATTTTCGTTGGGTAGCTTCTCTAGAAGATTTAAAGCAGCATGTGTCCATCCCACTTTGCATAACCCATTTATGAGTGTATTGTAAGTCACAATGTCAGGTGTCAGTCCTTGATTCAGCATCTCCTTTGAGAGCTCTAGTGCATCACATACATTTCCCGCCTTGCAGAGTTCATTGATCAGCATGTTATACGAGAAATTATTTGGCTTAATTCCCTTTGTCACCATTTCCTCAAGCAACGCCATACTCCAATCAACATTCCCCTCTTTGCAGAGGGCTTTAATCAGGCCATTGTAGCTAATAACATCTAGCTGGCAACCATGAAGTAGCTAATAATATGTTCTGCCTCCTCCATCTAGTCATTGTTGCACAGATGATAAATCATTGTATTGTACGTGCAAATATCCGGCTTGCACCCCTGACTCTTCATCTCTTGGACAAGCCTTGTCGCTTGATCAAGCTTGCCATCCTTGCATAAGGCATATATGATACCATTGTATCCTTGGGAGTTCATACTAAAGCCCTTGGCTAACATCTGATCCAGCATAGCTCTTGCGTCATCCCACATGCCATTCCTACAAAATGAATGCAACAAGGTAGAGTAGGTCATGATATTTGGTGCACAACTGTTCTCCTCCATCTTATCAAGCATCCGCACTCCTGAACCAAATCTCCCAAGCTTGCAAAGGCCATGCATCAAAATACTGTATGTGTGCACATCAGACGGGCATCCTTTTGAACCCATCATCTCATACAACTTTGTCACCCTGGCCAGCTTCCCCTCCATCAGACATCCACAGATCACCGTGTTAAGCATCACCACATTCACCTCTGGCAACCTCCCGAGCAACGTGCACGCCTCATCGGCCTGCCTTGTTCGGCACAGCCCCTGCAGGAGGAACCCATATGTCATCGCACTTGGCATGCATCCTTGCGTCATCATCCTGTCCACCAGCCTAGCTGCCTCTCGCACGCGCCTGAGCCCGCACAGCCTGAGCACCAGGTCGTTAAAGGTGTTCACGTCCGCCGCACACCCCATGAGTAACATCTCGTCGAGGAGCATCGTGGCCTCGGCGACCCTGCCCTGCACGACCAGGGCGTGGATGACAATCTGGTAGAGCACCGCATCAGGCACGCATCCGTGGCGCGCCATCCCACGGAGCCGCGCGAGCGCGTCACCGGCGCGGCCGAGGCGGCAGAGCGCGCGCGCGACGACGCCGAAGGTGAAGGTGGTGGGTGGCACGTGGTCCCTGAGCATCCGACGGTACAGGAGCAGGGCGTCGGCATGGCAGTCGGCCCTAGCGAGCGTGGAGAGGACGATGTTGTAGGAGCGGAAGGAGGGGGCGACGGCGAAGCGGCGGGGCATCTTGTCGAGCAGGTGGAGCGCGCGGCCGGGGGGTAGGGAGCGGAGCAGCGGGAGCAGGAGGGACTCATGGAGTGGGGACAGGCGGGAGGCCGACAGGGAGTCGAGGAGCACGAGCGCGCGGTCGGGGTCGGCTGCCGCGAGGATGGGGCGGAGTGGGAGGGACGAGAGCGAGAGCCCCGGGTGGGATGACGCGTACCAGTCGAGGAGGAGCAGGGAGGTGGCCGGCGCGAGCGGGAGCGCGAGGGGGCGGGCCAGGCGGTGCGGGGTGAGGGGGTGCGAGGACAATGTGGCGCGGAGGCGGGAGAGGTCAAATGGCGCGAGCAGGGGCCGGTGACGACGCTTGTCACGACAGGGAGTGGCTGCGGGGAGAGGGGAACACGAGGCAGGGGCACAGGTTGTGGACGCTGACACTATTTTCTTAATAGAGTAGTATAGATATAAAAGAGTTGATTATTACATAACTGGGTTCTGAGTTCTTAAACTTATTACATCATAGGAAGCCAAAACACCTTCCAAAGGTAGTTCTTATTTCTCCTCCTCCTGTTTTGGGACAACCTTGGAGCAGAAACAGCAAAACTCAGCAGTTTCATCACCTACAACAACATGGGTTTGAAAACTCTGAGTATGGAGTGTTCTTTCGCAAGTCTTACCCATCTAAGGAAAAAGACTCTCAAGGATATGCTAGCCATTGGGATTCAAGGTAAAGCTTATCAAAATTCAAAGGCTCTTTTTGCAGAAAAGCTTACTATGAGTGGATCATTAAGAATTCATTTTACTCATCAGGTTAAGTAATTACTTGCATCTAGATTCCTTTCTATTCTTAGATCAAGCACTTGGCCTATGCTAGCCATCTTTTATCATCCCTTGAGTTTACTTGTCACTACGTGTAGGTCAGTAACCAAGTCTCATATCTAAGAAGTAACGGCGATGCGAATCGATTAATACCCAGCTGGGGATCTCCATCCACACGACACATGTAGCATTTAACCCTTGCATATGTCAACTCGCACCTGGGTTTCCCTTGATCAAAATGGGTTCACCCCAATCGAGATCTTAGATACTCCACCGTCCAGCCTCTTGCCACGGAGGGCACACGCTACTCTCACCATCTCTCCACTCCCATTGCATGGTAGCTATTGGTCCTTGTTCTCGGATGCTATACATCAAGAACAAAGCAACACAAATGTTAATGATTAGGGACCTTCGTCCTTCGAAGCATTATCTCCACTGGGATATAATGATCTTCAAACGAAGGTCATGAAGGGCATACCTTCTTCATTTCAGTGAACGAAATGTAAATAGAGACATATGAAATACAAGGGAATATAAACAATCATTACAAATCATTAGATTATTTACATTCTCATTTTATAAACATGAATAAACATCAATGATATTTATATTACATTTATACCTTCGGCTTGACAGAGGATGGAAAAGCGAGAGTGACGCGAGAGTGATTGCAATTCAGCGTGAACAGTACGGGGGTATTGTTCATCTATTTATAGGCACGGGACGCAGCCCGGATAAAATTACATTTGTGTCCCTAATAACTAATTATAATCATAATACAGATTATCAGGGACTATACAATCTTTTCCTCTTAAAGTCGGTATCGCCCTTCATCTCTAGCCTGTCACCATGCCGAGGCTCCTTCAATCGTAGCTTCGGCTTATATCTTCATGTCACACCTGCTTATGCATTGTCCTGCCGAAGGTGTTTTTGCTTAGAGGACCTTTGGCGGAGAAGAAGGCCCCCAACAGTAGCCACTTCACGGTGCTAGATCGCTTTTCATAACGAGCTCGATGCGCGAAAAACACGAAGCCTTCAGAATGTTGAAGGTCCGAAAAACACCTTCCCTGAGCTCGTTGTCGAGAAATAATTATAATATTCCAGGCGTCGAACGGTCCACCGTTCAGCGAGTGCGAGCGACCTGGCGGTTCACCTTCCCCCCTGCAGCACTATATAAACAGACGGGTTGGTGAGGAGTTACCACAGCATTCATTGCCATTGCACTGTCGTGCTATTAAAAAATTTAACCATAGCCGAAGCTTTCTGTACTACGCTTTCGAGCAAACGCTTCATCATTTGAGATTAGCTTCGTCAAAAAGTGAAAACATTGAAATGGCCAGAGTGCGATCGACTGCTAGAGTGTGTCGCGAGGGAGACGAGGCCGAAGTAACTGAGACGGCACCAATATCAGAGGTGATGAGGCAGTCGGGTCTTGTTGTGCCAGAAAAGTGTTGCCGAAGGTACTTTGTCTGCTGAAGCTAAGCAAATCACAGTTGGAGAGGGAAGTGGTAACGAAGATGAAGAGGATTACACCATCCTGAGCCTAGAAAAACCTAGTCACCTTGACTTTGGTAGATCCACTGTGGCGACAAATGATATGGTTATAATGAAGAAATTGGGTTACTTTAGTGAATCCGAAAGTAAGCTTGTCCGTTTTGCTGGCGAGGAAGTGGTTCCAGAGCCGAAGGATGATGAAGTTGTTGTGTTTAAAAGCTTCTTCAAGGCGGGGCTTCGGTTCCCTCTTTATGATATAATAGGAGAGGTCTTGAAGAATTTTGAAATATACCTTCATCAATTGACACCCAATGCAATTGTTAGACTTAGTGTCTACATCTGGGCCCTCCGAAGCCAGGGGATGAGTCCTAATGCCAAAGCTTTCTCCCAGGTGCACGAGCTGCATTACCAGACGAAGGCCAGGGCAGATGGCCTTCATGAAAATTTTGGTTGCTACAATTTTGCGTATCAAAAGGATACGAAGGCATCGATTCTTAGCTACCGTACCAAGTGGCCAACTGGTTGGAAGAATGAATGGTTTTATATCAAAGCAGACAAAAAAAAGAGAGAGAAGTTAATGACTATGGTTATGGGTCCTCTGACTTTGAACTTCGGAATGGCAAGGCCCTTGTGCCATATGCAGCTTGGCTCCCCATGCCAACTAGCCGAAGTAGAGTTTAGAGTGGTAGCAGCCAAAGTCAGCACTAGAGATCTAGTGCAAGAATTCTTGACAAATAGGGTATATCCGACCTCTAGTGGCTGGGGAATGCCCAAGAAAATAAATGGGAGCAAAAAGGACGAACTTGTTCGGCTCCCATACCGGTTCAAGTTTGAGAAAGAGTTCAAGAAGCCATGCCAAGAGTGGCTGGAAATGATTGAAACTATGTGCAATGAAATCCTTGGCAACTACACCAAGAAGGAGGACCAGATAATGACTGCTGCCTTTAGCACCCGGCCAAAGCGAAGGCTGAACCGTGTGATGGACGCGCTAAATTTTGAATATGCGGACTATGAAAGATTTGACAAGGGTGCTAAAGGTTTGAAAAGGAAGAGACTTGTTAGTATTGTAAACAAACAGGCTGCCAGACTGGTTAAGGAGGATGAGAAGATTTCAAAAAAGGCAAAATCTGCTCCTGAGCCAAAGGCGGTAGTCTCCAAAAAGAGGAAGCCTGAGAGGAAGCTTGAAGTGGCCAAGCCGAAGGTAGCTGAGGCAAGAGAAGAAACTCCTTCAACGCCTCCTGCTGCTGAAATAGTAGATATTCTAAAGGTAATGACTGAATCCTTGCCCATCAAGCTGCTAAGTCCTATGAGACCAGAACTGACGAAACTTTTACAGAAAAAGGATCAACCTTCGACCATAAAGGAGAAGACTGGAGGTCAGAAGAGATGAAGAATTGTCAATGTTATGCACGCTATTGAGCGGACACCACCTCCAGCCTCAGCGTCCAGAATGGTGCCTGTTGCAAGTACCGAGGCTGAGACCGCTACCGAAGTTGAAACTGCTGCCGAAGCTGCTACTGCTACCGAAGCTGCTAATCTTATGAGCACAATGTCAGGAATTGACAAGCTGATATCAGATATGGTCGCAGAGGAGGTAGTTGCGACCGCAGAGGAAAATGTGGCCGTGGTGCCTGGCAAAGGGAAAGAAGTTGCTGATACTTCGTCAAAAGAAAAAGAATTTTACCTTCGACACCTGGGAGGTCAAGAATTGTCTGAGGCAGAGAAAGAGGAGCTAGAAGAATATGGAAAATCTTGTGGATACCAGTCGGGATCCATTCTCTTCGGCGGAGTTGATGAGAAAATCCTGGGATGTATCCGCGATCGAGCTGGGGCAAAAATAATCGGCACTCTGTCAAAGAGTGTCGGTTTCCCGAAGCTAGAGTCTGATGTTAGCGGTTACTGACAGCAACATATCGTCGGCAGCATATTTTACTCCAACTTCAAGGTAAAATACTTTTGCCTAGATTCTTGTTATCTTTGTGATGAATTAAAATATTCTAAAGTCAGCTTATTTTCACAGAGCATGCTGCTAAGCAAAGCATTAAGAATGCAACAAGACCTCGAAGATAAGAAAAATGAGATAATTATTGAAAGCTTGGAAAGCAAGATCAAAGATTGCGAAGCTTCTATTGAAAAGAAGGACTTCTTGCTTCAAGCAACGGAAGGTTCCCTTGTGAAGCTTCAAGCTAAAAATGCTAGATTAAACAAGGAGCTTCCCCAAGCTCAAACAACCTTAAAGGGAAAATCAGAGTGCTTTGAACAAGAGAAAAAGGAAATGCAAGCAAAATATAAAACCAAAGCTGATAAGAACACGAAGCTGTAGGAATCGCTGAGGGACCTTCGAAACAAATGCTTGGAGTTTGCTAGTCGCTGCGTGCAACAGTTAAAAGGAGTCTTCAGCTCGGTCGGGGCCAGTTCTGAAGAAATTGCCCCTTCGGCTGAAGATATGTCAGATATCTTCAAGCACATTGAAAATGAAGTTGATGCACTCGACGAAGTAATAACTGGGCATGGTGACTTCTGTGCTCTGTTAGATTCTCGCGGCACGGCTACTGCATTCTTGAAGGCCGGATGTACGCATGCGAAAATAGTAAACAAGCCAAACTTCAGCCTGTTGCCATCGGACTTGATTAATATTCCTGGTGAGGCCTGAAGTATCTGTTGGGGACTTGTTCTCAAATGCTAAGAGTTAAGAACAAGGCAACATAAAAAATGTTAAATGTTAAAGTCCTTCGTCCTTCGAAGCATTATCTCCCTTCGGATATAATGAATCACGGACGAAGGTTATTAAGGACAAGCCTTCATAAGCACAATAAATGATGAAGAAGGATTCACACACAAGATATGAAAAATAATATAAAAACTTCAAACATTGTTATTAATTTATTTTTATTTGTGTTACTATATATTAACAATAACAAATTACAAATGTACATTCAGCTTGAAGGAAAGCAAGGGTACAAGCGTGAAGCGAGAGTAAATGCTAATCAGCGTGAACAGTACGGGAGTACTGTTCATCTATTTATAGGCAAGGGACGCAGCCCATGTAAAATTACATTCATGCCCTTTATGTTTGCTAATAACTCTATAGTAATTCTTTGAGGTCTAATTTGTCTTTTCATCTTTAAGTCGGTTCCCCTTTTCTACTGTCATGCCGAAGCTTTCCTGCGCACAGCTTCGTGATCACCTTGTCCTTCGTCATAATCATCTTTCATCTCGCTCAGGCTTCGTCTTGACCATGCTCTGTATGCTCATGATCCAAGTCCGAAGATACCTGTTCACATATTTCACTTGGAAAACATTGTCAAATCATGTTTTTGAGGACCTTCGGAAGCCGAAGGCCCCCAACAGTAGCCCCTCGCAATATTAATTTGCTAGAATAATAAATTCAGATTGCGATATGGACGAAGGCCTTAAGCCGAAGGTCCGAAAAAACACCTTCCCTTTGCTAGAATAGCAATAGTCAATGACAAGTGGGGCCCTGCCACTTGCGACGTATTGGGCGTATAAATAAGAACGCACCGCGAGCACATTTAGCACGCTTTCTTGCTGTCAGCTCTTGCCTTCCTAATTTTTAGCTCTTTGCACACCAACGCTTGCCTGGCTTTTTAAATTTTTAAGCTTCGTCTTTGAGAGCACTTTCTTAGCATTTTCGAAGATGTCTGAAGACAAGAAAGCTGTTGCTGAGTCGAAGCTAAGCCTTTCCGAAGAGATGAATCTCGGCTTCCTTGAATCGATAGCAAAGACAAATACAGAGAAGATTACTAGGGAGATTTTAGAGGGTTTGTCTGAAGACACTGGTGACAGTGACAGCTATGATGTGGAAAGTGGTGGTGAAGATTCCGAAGATCGACCTTCGCGACCAAGCCATGCAGTTTTTGGAAAATCAAGCATTAAACAAAGCCATCTTGTCAATATGAGGGGTAGATATTTTCGGGATTTATCTATTGTCAGGGCTGACGAAGGAGAGAAAACTTGTCCGACTCCCGAGGAAAATGAAGTCGTGATATTCTGAAGCTTCTTTAAGGCTGGACTTCGGTTTCCTTTGAGCAGTTTTGTGGTAGAAGTTTTGAAGATATTTGAAATCTGCCTCCATCAAATTACTCCCGAAGCAATCATAAGGATGGGAATCTTCGTATGGGCCGTGAAGAGCCAAGGTTTGGAGCCAAATGCGAAAAGTTTCTGCGGTATGCATGAGTTATTGTATGAGACTAAACCATGGGGTAAGGAGCAATATCACAACAATTTTGGCTGTTATAGCTTCGGTGCCCGCTCTGGGTCAAGCTATCCCGTGCCAACTTTTCGGAAAAGATGGCCTGGGGACTGGATGAAGGAATGGTTCTATGTGAAGAACGACTTGAAAACACGAGAAGATATTAAGGATATCATTATGCGCCCTATCTGGCAGCGCTTCGGCCTTCGGAAACCGAAGGTGGAAATTGACGAGGCAGCCGAAGAATGCCAGAGGGCCTTCGGCGTGGTTTGCTCTTTCATCGGGACAAGGGATTTGATCCAAGAACACATTGCCTTCAGAGTATGGTCGCTTGCAGAAAAGTGGGAAATGCCAAAGGAAACCGTCAGCGAACCTAACGAAGGTGGACTAGTTAGGTTAAAATTCACCTTCAAATATGGAGATAAGTTCGTCGAGCCAGAGGACGACTGGCTGAAAAGTATTGAGGCCATAAGAGATGAACTGCTTGGGCCATACTCGAAGGCAGAAGATACAGCACTGTCCGCAGCCTTCGGAGGCCGGAAGAAGAAAAGGCTGAACCGAGTATTTGATGCTATTGGGTTCGTATATCCTGACTACCGTTACCCAACACAGGGTCAAAAAAGGAAAGATACGGCTTCTGCGAAGGAAGTTGCTTCAGCCGCTCTTAGTGAGCCAGCGCCGAAGAGGAAAAAGATAAAGGTTCTTACGCACCGGCCACGCTATATTGAACCGGCCACAGTGCCCGAGCTTGTCGGTGAATCCTCTTCGGCCCCCGAAGCAAAGGAGCCGACCCCCCTGCCGAATATTGAAGAGCCGGTCATAATGCCGGAGATAGAGAAAATAGAAGAACCGAAAGTTAAAGAAACAAGGACATCTGAAATTTTAAGCCCTTCAGCAAAATTTGAGGTACCAAAAAGCCAGAAGGGTCCAGCATTGACCCCCAAAAGGAAAAGGATGGTTAATGTACTGGATGTACTGGAGACAATAAAGTCTTCGAGCACTAATCTGAAGAGAATTGTCGAAACTCCTAAAGTGCAAATCGAAGCTTTTGGTGCCGAAGCTTCAAAGCACCAAGCTGAGACTAAAGCTAGGCCTTCAGAGCCCGCCAAGGTGAAATCCTTGGAAACCAAAGAAACAGAAGGAGCAGAACAAATTTTAACTGAAGAAACTGGCACTGTCGCCCCCGGAGCATTTTCTGAAGCTTCCCATTATATTTTACGACATGCTTCAGGGAAAGAATTGACTGAAAAAGAAAAGCAAGAGGCTCGGTTCTATGCCCAAAAACTGAAATATCCAAAGGGGGCGTTGATATTCAATGGCAGCGGAGAAGAAGACTTCTTGTATTGTCTCCCTGACAGCAAGGAAATTTCTGTCTGTCGAGAGATGAGCAAAAGCTTCGGATTCCCAACACTAGAAGACGGGCTCTCAGTGTTGTCAAAGAACGAGCTGGCCGACATCTTAGCGTACAATAGCTTAAAGGTGAAAAAATAAGATCTTTGTATTATTTCTTGAAACCAAAATTTTTCATTTGCTTAAACTTATTAACACACATTTTTTCCAGGGCCTTTTTCTTAGCAATGCCCTCAGGGCACAAAAAGATGCCGAAGACGAAGGGTGTACCATAGCCTTGAGCAACCTTCGTTCCGAAGTAATTTAACTAAGGAACGAAGGTCTCAATAAAGATAAAATATTATACTCGTTAGTGAATAAAATAAAAGAAGACGAAGCTGCTTTCAAAGCTCAAGCTGAGGCTTAGAAGCACGAAATTGAGGATCTTCGGAAACAACTGGTCAGAGCTAAAGAAGAATGCACACTTGAAGAAACAAAACGAGAAATTAGTGAACAATGGGCCAATCATTTGGAAAAAAACGTTGAAGAGCTTCGTGCATCCAAGAAAAAGTGTTATGAAAAATCTATGGAATGTGTTAAGAAAATAAGAACCAGCTTCGCCAGCGTTGGCGCATTCTCAAGTGAGGAAAACTTCATAAGGGGTGACCCCGAAGGCCCAATTGGATGGATCAGCCACGAAGCTGAAGCTTTTGAAGAAGTTTTGAATAGCCGTGGAGACATATGTGCCTTTTCGAGTGCCAGGGGGATTGCCACTATTTTGGAGAGGAAAGGCTGCGACCATGTGAAATTCTTGGCACAATCCGAAGCCGCCTTATCTTCTGAAGATATAAAAGACCCCTCGGCCGAAGCGAGCCTGGTCGGTGGAAAATTTTCACCGACATCTGGGACAATGGTGGCCGGGAGATGGCCCAAGAAATTATACGAAAAAGCGAGAAAGGTATTCATGATGCTAGAAAAGTAGCAGAGGCCGCTGAGAAAAGTGCGGATCTCGAAGGGCAAATAGGTATTGACTAGTAGTTTTTGGCTCTTTGTTGTAATTTTTTGATTTCGAACTTGTTTACACTTTGTAACACAGCCGCACTTTCTCCTTCCTCAGAGCCTGCCGAGCCATCGGCGGACCCACACGTGAAGGGGGACGACGAAATTAGAAAAATGACCGAAGCCATCATGGATAAAGTTGTTGATCAGCTACTAAACGAAGCTGCAGAAGTAGTTCTAAGGGAAGATTAGATGTTATTGTAAAAACATTTAGAATGTAATGTTTGTTGAGGAACATGTGTAATATTTTGTAACTTTGAATGTAATATATAAGCTATTTATGGTTCTATTCTTTACGATGCATGAAACTTCACATACATACCGTTTTTGAGCCTTCGGCGAAAAAAACACCTTCCCTTCTTTCCATGCTTCGTAAATAATGTCCGTATTTTCATAAAAACATCCAATCCTCGTAAAATCAGTAACCAATAGATCTTTTCATTTCAGAGTTTGATGAAGGTATAGTTCTTCAATAACTATTGTGCCCTGGCACTATTTCTTCAAAACAATCTTCGAGTATCAACACTGAAACCCCCTTCTTGCGTCATTGATGCAATATGCTGTATGATGTTATGCTATGCAAATGATGTGATGATGTGATGTTATGCAAAATGATATTTGCCGAAGATCGATGTTTTTTTCACTGCAAGCCTCCCTTAGGAGCTTCTTCGCCTTTTACTTCAGCGGAATCAGCGTTTACTTTTCGCTGTAAGCCTCCCTTAGGAGCTTCTTCGCCTTTTACTTTCAACGGAATCAGCGTTTATTTTTCGCTGTAAGCCTCCCTTAGGAGCTTCTTCGCCTTTTACTTTCAGCGGAATCAGCGTTTATTTTTCGCTGTAAGCTCTGCATTCCCTTCGGAACGACTTTTGAGCAGAAAACATACGCTGCGCTCCCTTAGGAACGACTTTTTGTTATTTCGAAGATTCACCCCGTAACCATAAGTTCTTATGGTTCGGCAACTTTTTGGACTCCGTTATTCTGTGGAGAAGGTATACTTGTACTATAGCAAAGGCGAAGCTATTACAAGAAATTGAAAACGACAAAAAACACTTAGACTTTCAATAATTGTTCCTTATTAAAAAGAAAATGATACTGAATGCAAAAACTGCTTGCGGAGGTAGGATATTTGTCAATAAATGTGCTTCGACTCTGGCACAGTACTATTGACTGTGCAAGCTTCGGACTCTTCTCTGAAGTCCCGTTGGTGTTGAGTATGCTGACTCCCTTCTGTCTGCTGGCCTCGTTGCATTGGTGGTGGAGGTGGAAGCTGTTGCCAAGATGCCTGAGATTGACTTGCCGAAGCAACAGAAGCTGCAGGGTGGTTACCCACATACTCTGGGATATAAGGCGAGTGGTACGAAGCAGTATGCGTGACTTGCTTCGGCTGGGTCTGTTGGGCTGCAGCTTCTGCTATTTCTTTTTGTTTCTGGATGGTGACATGGCACATCTTGGTGGTGTAGCCCTTGTCCTTACCACAGAATAGGCAATAAATTTTCCTTGGCTGATCCCCAAATTTTCCTCCGAAGCCCCTGGCACCTCTGCCCCTTGGAGCTGGAGGCCGAGGATAACTATGCTGCTGCCCCGAAGCCTGGGAAGCCTGGGAGGAATATTGCGGCCTCTGCTGCTGGCTTCCCCTGTCATCAGTCTGAGTGGAATAAATCGATCTGACATGTCTAGGATGAAACCTCCCTCTGAAGCCCCTGACTATTTCAGAGAATCTGTAAGCTTCCTCCCTTCTTTGTCGAAAGTCATTGTCAGCGCGGATGTATTCATCCATCTTCTGAAGCAATTTCTCCAAAGTCTGAGGGGGTTTCTTGGCAAAGTATTGGGCTGAAGGTCCCGGTCGAAGCCCCTTAATCATGGCCTCAATGACAATTTCATTGGGCACTGTTGGCGCTTATGCCCTCAGGCGTAAGAATCTTCGGACATACGCTTGAAGATATTCTTCGTGATCTTAGGTGCACTGGAATAAGGCTTGAGCAGTGACCGGCTTTGTTTGAAACCCTTGGAAACTGGTGATCAGCATATCCTTCAGCTTCTGCCATGATGTGATTGTTCCTGGCCGAAGGGAGGAGTACCAGGTTTGTGCAACATTCTTGACAGCCATGACGAAAGACTTCGCCATGACTGCAATATTGCCACCATAGGAAGATATTGTTGCTTCGTAGCTCATCAGAAACTGCTTCGGATCTGAGTGGCCGTCGTACATGGGGAGTTGAGGTGGCTTGTAGGACGGAGGCCAAGGTGTAGCCTGCAGTTCTGCTGACAGGGAGAAGCATCATCAAAAGCAAAATTTCCACAATGGAAATTCTCATACCAGTCATCTTCGTTGAAGAAGCCCTCCTGATGAAGCTCTCTGTGCTGGGGCCTTCGGTTCTGCTCATCTTGAGTAAGATGGCGAACTTCTTCAGAGGCTTCGTCTATCTGCCTTTGCAAGTCAGCTAGCCTAGCTATCTTTTCCTTCTTCCTTTGTACCTGCTGATGGATCATCTCCATATCTCTAATCTCTTGATCCAATTCGTCCTCCTGAGGCGTTGGACTGGTGGCCTTCCTCTTTTGGCTTCGGGCCTCCCGAAGAGAGAGGGTCTCCTGGTTGGGGTCCAACGGTTGCAGAGCTGCAGCCCCTGTTGCTGAAGCTTTCTTTGGCGGCATGACGAAGGTATGCTTGCCGAAGGTGTTCGAAACTCAAAAAAGTGGAAGTGAGTTCACCGGAGGTGGGCGCCAATGTTGGGGACTTGTTCTCAAATGCTAAGAGTTAAGAACAAGGCAACATAAAAAATGTTAAATGTTAAAGTCCTTCGTCCTTCGAAGCATTATCTCCCTTCAGATATAATGAATCATGGACGAAGGTTATGAAGGACAAGCCTTCATAAGCACAATAAATGATGAAGAAGGATTCACACACAAGATATGAAAAATAATATAAAAACTTCAAACATTGTTATTAATTTATTTTTATTTGTGTTACTATATATTAACAATAACAAATTACAAATGTACCTTCGGCTTGAAGGAAAGCAAGGGTACAAGCGTGAAGCGAGAGTAAATGCCTAGTCAGCGTGAACAGTATGGGAGTACTATTCATCTATTTATAGGCAAGGGACGCAGCCCATGTAAAATTACATTCATGCCCTTTATGTTTGCTAATAACTCTATAGTAATTCTTTGAGGTCTAATTTGCCTTTTCATCTTTAAGTCGGTTCCCCTTTTCTACTGTCATGTCGAAGCTTTCCTGCGCACAGCTTCGTGATCACCTTGTCCTTCGTCATAATCATCTTTCGTCTCGCTAAGGCTTCGTCCTGACCATGCTCTGTATGCTCATGATCCGAGTTCGAAGATACCTGTTCACATATTTCACTTGGAAAACATTGTCAAATCATATTTTTTAGGACCTTCGGAAGCCGAAGGCCCCCAACAGTATCGAAAATAGATTTATTACTCAAATTTGGGCTAAAGGCGGATGAGAGTTGGCTGGAGACGAAGCTCGGAATATGCTTAAATCGGTACAAAACTTGTACCTATTGTTTGCCTTGATTTTTCTTTTTTATCATCACTTTTACCTTATACCATTGTTTGTCTACAGGATGGCGGTGCCGAAGGTTAGTAATCTGAAGCACATTCCGAAGGTTGCTGGGCTGAAGCTTCCCTTTATGACTTCCTGTATAGAGCTTAGGATCTATTTGCATTATTTTTTCAAAAAATTATAATCGAGAGTTGAATTTAATACTATATATATTGGTCCATACTTACCTTTCCATCCATGTGTGAATTGCTTTGTTGTGGACGAAACCCATGTGTAACTTTTGAGCCGAAGGCGAAAACACATTCCCTTCTTTTCGTACACATCGAAGCATTTCCTTGCATAAAATGCATGTATTCATATTTGAAACGAAGCTTCTTCATGTTCAACGAATCATTTTGTCACCGAAGCCGGACCATTTCTGTTCATATTATCGTTCGTGCTTCATGTCATGATGATGATGATCCTACGAATGTCTAATGAATGTCTGTATGAGTGCAAAGAATAATGCGATGTAATATGCAAATGTATGACCCAAACGCACACGAAGCCATACCTAGGCTTTGCATCCCCTTAGGAACGACTTTGGAGTCTCTTCACCTTCTATTTCGGTGGCATTTAAGCTCTGCATTCCCTTAGGAACGACTTTGGAGCTTCTTCACCTTCTATTTCGGTGGCATTTAAGCTCTGCATCCCCTTAGGAACGACTTTGGAGCTTCTTCACCTTCGACTTCGGTGGTATTTGGCTCTGCATTCACTTAGGAACGACTTTTGAGCTTTGGGACTTACTCTGCGCTCCCTTAGGAATGACTTTTGTAGCTTCAGAACTTACTTTGTGCTCCCTTAGGAACGTCTTTTGTAGCTTGGTCACCCTCGGAGTGATTACAACTTTGCATCCCCTTAGGGACGTCTTTTGAGCTTTTCCCTGTTCTCTTTGCACTCGATGGTGCGGATTATGATATTACGTGTTACATTTTTGGGCGATTTTGGCCCTTGTATTGCATAGGGCTAAACAAGAATGAAAATTACAAACTATGGCCCCGTTAAAAACCTTTCTCCCCTCTTGAAAGGAAAAGGGTGCCATAGGAAAATAAAAAAGGTTACATCAATTATACATAATATTGCTGAAGCTCATCCGCATTCCAAGATCTGGGTATGTCGTTGCTGTCCATATCCTTCAATCTGTAAGAATCGGGTCTTGACGAAGATACTACCAGAAAAGGACCTTCCCATTTTAGTTGTAGCTTCCCCACTGTATCTGGGTTGGCTATTCTTCGAAGCACTAAATGGCCTGGCTTGATATTTTTCAATCGAACTTTCCTATCACACCATTTTATTGTTTCGGCCTGATACTTATTGATGTGCTCAATGGCCTGAAGTCTGGTCCCTTCTATGGTGTCTTTTGTTATTTGAGAATCAGTTTCGTCCTCCGCTGAAGCTGTGGTTCTTATTGATCTTGTTCTTGCTTCTTCTAGTGTTATAGCTTCGTCACCGAAATGGAGCTTGAAGGGAGTAAAACCTGTTGACCTTGAGACAGCAGTGTTGTGGCTCCACACCACTTTGATTAACTTATCTGCCTACTTTCCTCTAGGTTGATTGAAGATTAAATTCATTATTCCTACCATTATGATTCCATTTGCTCTCTCTACTAACCCATTTGACCCTGGATACCTTACTGATGCAAAATATATCTTTGTACCGATCTGGTCACAAAAAACCTTGAATGTTTTAGCATCAAATTGAGTTCCATTGTTGACTGTAATAGCCTTCGGCACACCGAAGCGACAAACAATATTTTGCTAGAAGAACTTCTGGACTGTGGTCGAAGTTATTGTAGCTAAAGGTTTAGCTTCGATGCATTTTGAGAAATATTCCACCGCTACCACAACATATTTTAAATTCCCTTGTGCTGGTGGGAGCGATCCTAACAAATCTAGGCCCCATCTTTGCAATGGCCAAGTAGGTTGAATCAATTGTGTTAAAGATGAAGGTTGTTTCTGGTCTCTAGCACACTTCTGACAATTTTCACATTTCTAGACCAAGTCCGTTGCATCCGAAGCTGCCTTCGGTCAATAAAAACCTTGTCTAAAAACCATTCTCAGTAGAGGCCTGGATCCGATGTGAGCTCCACAAAGTCCTGCATGAATTTCCTTCATTAATTTCTGTCCTTCATTCCTGGAAAGGCATTTAAGCAATGGGGAACAAACTCCATGCTTGTATAACTCCCCCTAAATTATTACATACGGTCTTGTTCTTGCCTCCATTCTCTTATTGTAAGCTTCGTCGTCTGAGAGGCGATTTTCTTGGAGGAAGGATATTATTTCGGACCTCCAGTCTTCACTATGTACAGGTGAGATTGTGAGCACTACTCTCTCCTTGAGCTCGACTAAGGGTGCTTTTATTGTTTCAAAAAATACTTCCAAAGGCAAAGGGAGCCCCTGTGCCGCTGACTTAGCTAGCAAGTTTGCATGCTCATTTTCTCCCCTTGGGATATTTTTTACAGAAAATCCCTCAAAAGAAGCTTCCAATCTTCGGACTACATCCAAATACTTTTCAAGCTTCATGTCTCTTGCCTTGCTACTCTTATCCATGTGGTCAGAAATAACTTGTGAATCAGTTTTGAGTATTGCCCTTCTTATTCCCATTGCCTTTAGTTTCCAAAGCCCTAAAAGAAGAGCTTCGTACTCGGCAATGTTATTTGTACAACTAAAGTCTAACTTTATTGCATAACATGTTCTGACTTTAGAGGGTGCTACTAGAATAGCAGCTGCTCCTGTACTGAAGGTTGCCCAAGATCCATCGTAGAATACCATCCAAGCTTCGACATGTTTTGTTTCTTCTTCACCCTGAGCCCTTGGCGTCCAATCAGCAATGAAGTCTGCTAACGCCTGAGATTGAATTGAGGATCTGTGTACATAATCAATTGTGAATTCATTAAGTTCTACAGCCCATTTTCCGATCCTTCTTGTAGCTTCTCTGTTCCTCATATGTCTTTCAGGGGTTGTGATGAAGACACTATTATATGATATGCTTGAAAGTAGTGCCGAAGCTTCCTGGAGGCCATCAATATAGCATACAGTACCTTCTCCAATTATGTGTAATTTTTCTTTGATAGGCTGAGTACTTCGGAGACAAAGTATACCGATGCTTGTCTTTTTACTTGGCCATCTTGCTTCTCCTGTACAAGTGCCGCACTAACCGCAGCATGGGAAGCAGCCACATATAGAAGCAGCGGAGTTCCTGTTGAATGTGGAGTTAGAGTTGTCAAATCTATCAGATATTGTTTTAACTCTTTGAAGGCTTTCTGTTGAGCCAGACCCCACTAAAAGACTTCGGCTGACTTCAGTATTTCAAAGAATGGTAAATTCTTCTCTGCTGATCTTGATATAAATCTATTCAACGATGCCAGCCTTCCTGCCAACCATTGAGCCCCCTTCTTTGAATTTGGTGGTTCCATCCGAAGGATAGCTTCGATCTTGCTTGGATTAGCTTCGATACCCTTTGTTGATACAAGGCAGCCAAGAAACTTGCCCTTCTTCACTCCGAAAACACATTTTTCTGGGTTCAACTTGAGACCAGCTTGTCTGGAATTGGTGAATGTCTCTTGTAAATCGACAACATGATTTTCTTGTTTTTTGCTTTTCACTATGATGTCATCGACATTAGTCAGCACATTCTTGCCTATTTGAGAGTGAAGAACCTTGGCAGTCATTCTGCTGAAGCTTCCTCCAGCATTTTTGAGCCCCTCGGGCATCCGAAGGTAGCAATAGGTGCCACTAGGAGTTATGAAGCTTGACTTTGGCTCATCCTCTTTCTTCATCCAAATTTGATGATAGCCCGAGTAGCAGTCCAATAGGCTCATGAGTTCTGAAGAAGCTGCTGCATCTACAAGGGAATCTATTCTTGGTAAAGGGAACTCATCCTTCGAACATGCCTTATTGAGGTCTGTGAAATCAATGCACATTCTCTATTTCCCATTAGTTTTCTTCACCATAAAGGTGTTAGCCAGCCACTCTAGATATGTTACTTCTCTAATAACACCGGCACTAAGAAGTCTCTTTACTTCATTTCGTGCACCTTCGGATTTATCATCAGACATTTTGCGACGCCTCTGCTTTCTTGGTCTAAAGGATGTCCACATTGAGTGAATGCTCAATGAAGTTTCTATTGAGACCACAGAGATCATTAGCTGTCCAAGCGAAGACATCTTTGTTGTTGAACAAGAATCTTAGCAGAGTCTTTCCTGTTCATCAGATAGCTGAGATCCCAGCAATACCCTTTGGTCTGCTATGTCTTCACACAAGAGCATATGCTTCGGTTGATCTGCTCAAGCATCCTTCTCTCTTTTGTGCTTATACTGCTGATAAGTTTCGGCTTCATCTATATTATGGATAGCCTTCGAATCCGTCCAACTCCCTTCAGCCCTCCTGGCAGCATCTTGACTTTCTTGAACAACAATAGGCCCTTGTTCCGAAGGTATCTTCATGCATAAATATGCTGGATCAAGTATTGCTTCGAAGGCATTAAGCATCCCTCGACTAATGATTGCATTGTATGGATACTCCATATCAATAATGTCAAAGACAACCTGTTCAATTCTTGTGTTATGGACATAGCCGAAGGTAACTGACATTGTTATCTTGCCAAGTGCCACAATCTGTCTTCCTCCAAAGCCACAAAGAGGGTGTGTTGCATCGTGTATCTTATCTTCTCGCTCTTGCATTTTCCTGAAAGACTTTGCAAAGATGATGTCCGCTACGCGGCCTATGTCAACCAGGACATTGTGGACCAGAAATCTCTTGATGACACAAGATATAACCATTGCATCATTGTGAGGATAATCTTTGAGCTGAAGATCTTCCTGGGAGAAGGTAATTGGAATGTGAGACCACTTGGATTTGATGAAGGGTCCTTGCACCCTAACATGTTGTACCCTTCTTTGTGCTTCCTTCTTCTGTTTCCTGTTGGCTGGTTCAGAGCTTTAAGCACCTATGATTGGGAGCACCAGCTTCTTGGCCAAAGGTGCTATAGCTTGGTGGTAGTATTAATTAGTTTTTGCTTTTAACAAATTCAGACTGCGACGTGAACGAAGGCCTTTAGCCAAAGGTCCGAAAAAACACCTTCCCTTTGCTAGAATAGCGAAAGTCAGTGACATGTAGGGCTCGTCAAGTTGCAATGCACTGGGCATATAAATAGGAACCCACAGTGAAAGCATTTGATGCGCCATCTCAATTGCTTGTGCTATTTTTTCAAGCTTGAATTTTCTTGCTCTGTCAGATTTCGCTTGATTCGTGAGCTTCGACATTTGCACAAGTGCTCACAAAATGGCCGAAGAGAAGAGGTTGTTGATCCTGCTCTATCTGGTTTTTACGAGGCCATGGAGAAGACAAACACAAAGAAGATTACAAGTGAAATGCTAGCTGGTTTGTCTGAAGATTCTGACGATAGCGGAAGCTTTGATGTGGAAAGTGAAGACGAAGATGCCAAAAATTGGCCCTGGCGGCCGAGTCACACCTTCTTCAGAAAATCATCCATTAAGCAGAGTCAAATTGATGCTATGAAAGGGAGATATTTTCGAGATATTTCTATTGTGAGAGTTGGAGGGGATAGCGCCGCCACAGCACCCAAAGTAGATGAAGTGGTTGTTTACAAGAGCTTCATGAAGGTAGGGCTTTGGTTCCTATTAAGTAAATTTCTGGTTGAAGTGCTGAAGACCTTTGAATTTTTTCTTCATCAGATTACCCCCGAAGCCATTGTCAGGATGGGGTTTTTTATTTGGGCTATGAGAAGCCAAGGACTGGAGCCAAGTGCAAAATGCTTCTGTAGTATGCATGAGCTTTCTTACGAAACGAAGGCTACTAGGAAAGAACGGTATCACAATAATTTTGGTTGTTATGGCTTTGTGCCTCGCTCTGACATGAGCTATCTAGTTCGGATGTTTCGGAAGAGGTGGCCAGGAGCCTAGATGGAAGAATGGTTTTATGTGAAGAATAACTTAGTTGAAAGGGAAGATATAAAAGGGATTACCCAACGCCCTATTTGGTCTCGCTTCGGCATTAGAAGACCAGCCACTGCTCTTGGAAATGAGATAGAAACATGCCAGAGGAGTTTTAACACTGTGTGCACTTTTATTAGCACGAGGGACTTGGTCCAAGAGCACATTGCCTGCAAAGTGTGGCCTCTAGTGAGAGACTGGGAGATGCCGAAGGAAGCTGCTGCCGGGTCTAGTCAAGGCGGTTTGGTCTATCTGAAATATACCTTCAGATACAGAGGTGAGGTTGACGAGCCAAACGATGAATGGTTGAACTGTATTGAGGTGACCAGCGACGAGTTGCTTGGGGCCTATACAAGGGCCGAAGATGATGCAATGACCTTGGCCTTCGAAGGGCGAGGCAAGAAAATGTTAAATAGAGTTTTTGACGTTATTGGTTTCATATACCCAAATTACAACTATCCCTCGCGAAAGTAGAGAAAGAAAAGAAAAGCTGCTACTTCGGCCATTTCTGTTGCGCCGAAGGGTAAGAAGATTAAGGTTTTAACGCACCGGCCTAGATATATTGAAACGGCCACGGTGCCGAAGCTTGGTGAAGGGATAGCTTCCACTACTGAGCCAGGGCAGCCTGCTCCTGCAGGCTCGAAGGAAGAATTGGCTGAAGAGCCAAAGGTTCCTGCAACCGAGTTGACCGAAGCACCGAAACATGCTGCCGAATCCAAAGGAAAGGCAGCCGAAGAGCCAGAGCTAGAGAAAATGGCAGGGCTATCAAAAATCTTGAGCCCACCACCAGAGCCAGAATTACCGAAGGTATCGAAAGCTCCTGCAATAACTCCCAAGAGGAGGAGGATGGTTAGCGTGCTGGACGCTGTCATGTAGTCGACAAGGGCATCAACTCCTGCTCCTGCAAAGGAGACTCCCGAAGCTGCTACAGCTCGCGTTGAAACTGAAGTTGGGCTCTCAGTGCCCATTGAAGCAGAGCCTGCTAGAACTGAGCAGAGAATTGAACAAGGATCTTCAGACATCGGTTTGGCTCTAGAGAAAAAAACACGCTCGAGAAGGTTGAATCTCCTACTCCCGAAGCACCTACTGAAGAGCTTGACTTTATCATTCGACATGTTTTGGGTAAAACATTGTCTAAAGAAGAAATTGCAGAGGCCAAACACTACGCCCGGGAACTGAAATACCCGAAGGGGGCCTTGGTGTATAATGGCATCAACGAAGATGACTTTCTATACTTCCTCCCGGACAATAAGAAAATATCCGTTTGCTAGGAGATGGCAAAAAACATAGGATTTCCGAAGCTTGAAGTTGGACTTTTTGCTACGTCGAAGGATGACCTTGCAGACAACCTTGCGTAAAATAGTCTGAAGGTACTGAAGTTATGGGCTTTTAAGCAAATTATTTTTTGTCTCTTATTCTTGTGTTGATCCTTTGTCTCCCCCTTTTTGTATGGCTTAATTTTAAGCAACGCTTTGAGAGCACAGAAGAATGCCGAAGATGAAAGCTACCAGATAGCCCTTGGTAACCTTCGATCAGAGGTTATCAAACTGAGGAATGAAGCTACAGAGAAAGATAAAATTTTGCTTTCCTTAGTAGACAGAGTCAAGGCTAGCGAAGCCAAACTTGCCACGCAGTCCGAAGCTCATAGAGCCGAAATTGAAAACTTGAAGAAAAAACATGCCGAGAAGAATGAAGATTTTGAAGTGGCTAAAGCAAAACAGGAAATAAGCGAGTGGACTAGCGCAAGATTGCAAAAGAATGTAGATGAGCTTCAGGAACCGAAGGAGAGATATTACGAAAAATCATTGGATTGTTCCAAGAAGCTAAAAGACAGTTTTGCAAAGGTAGGTGCTTACTCATCTGAGCATAATTTTATTACAGGCGATCCCGAAGGAATCATTGAATGGATCGATGAAGAAGCCGAAGCTTTTGAAGAGATCCTTAGTGATCGTGGTGATTTCTGCGCCTTTGCCGGTGCCAGAGGGGTTGCAGCAATTTTGGAAAAATTTGGCTACGAACACGTTAAAGCTGCAACCCAGACGGAGGCTGTCTTTACTATGGAGAACATGAAGGGTCCTTTGGCTGAGGCGACTCTGATGTGTGGAAAATTTTACTCCAACATTTGGATGAAAGGCGACCGAGAACTAGCCGACGAAGCTATAAAGAAGAATGAGAAATAAACTCATGAAGCCTGAGAAGAAGCCAAGCGAGCCGAAGAGGCTGCCGAGCGTGCAAGGCACATAGGTATTTTAACTGTTTCATAGCTTTAGTATTTTTTATGGCTTCAGATTAATGACTTATTACTTTTATTGTAGCTGAACTTTCTCCGCCACCTGAGGCCTATGATCCCGAAGCTGATCCAGCAATGAAGGCGGCGCTATAAATTATAAGAATTGCTGAAGAAGCTGTTGACGAAGCTGTCAACAAACTTCTGAATGAAATTGCTGAGAAAATTTTGAAAGAAGACTAAACTTTTGTGTAGCTAGGAAATGCAACATTTGTGTGATGTAATATTCGTACGAGTTAAACATTGTATACCTATGTGTACATTAATGTAATATATTTCTTTGTGATGCATGAAATTTGCATACATACCATTTTTGAGCCTTCGGCGAAAAACCACCTTCCCTTCTTTTCATGCTTCGTAAAGAAAAAAGCCCTTCTATAGCAAAGCTGTTGTATGATGCCGACAAAAATTTTCCTGGTAAGATTGTAATTGCCGAAGGTTTGCTTCGTGCTCCGGCACGCTTTCATTCATCATGTAATTGCCGAAGGTTTGCTTCGTGCTCAATCTTGATGTTGATGCGACATGATGTATGATGTAATGCTATGCGGAATGATGCGATGATATGATGCAGCATGATGTTTATGCCGAAGACACATATCCACACGGAAACACTCTCAGACTCTGCATCCCCTTAAGGACGTCTTTTGAGTCTCTTCACCTTATATTTCGGTGGCATTTAAGCTCTGCATCCCCTTAGGAACGACTTTGGAGCTTCTTCACCTTCTATTTCGGTGGCATTTAAGCTCTGCATCCCCTTAGGGACAACTTTGGAGCTTCTTCACCTTCTATTCCGGTGGTATTTTGGCTCTGCATTCCCTTAGGAATGACTTTTAAGCTTCGGAACTTACTCTGCGCTCCCTTAGGAACGAATTTTGTAGCTTTGGAACTTACTCTGTGCTCCCTTAGGAACAACTTTTGTAGATTTTGAACTTACTCAACTCTCCCTTAGGAACGACTTTTGTAACTTCGGAATTTTGTTAAGAGGAAGCATCCCGTTTGATGATATGAGTTCAATATTATTACATGAAATTGGAATTCAATACTTCATGAATTGTTTTTCATACAAGAAAAATAAAATGGCAGAAAAGATAAAGATGCACCAGAAGTATGATATTCTTTAGTAGATGTGCTTGGATTTAGGCACAGTGCTATTGACTGTGCGAGCTTCGGACTCCTCCCGAAAATCGCGCTGCTGTTGAGCGTGTTGGTGCCCTTCTGGCTGCTGGCTTCGGGCCAGAGTTGGTTCTAGCGGTGGTGGTGGTGGGAGCTGGGACCAGGAAGCTTGAGAGTGGCTTGCCGAAGTGACAGAGGTCGTAGGCTGTTGATTACCTACGTACTCTCGGACATAAGGAGAATAGCATGAAGCAGTATGTAGGACTTGCTTCAGCTGATTCTGCCACGCTTCAGCTTCGGCAATCTCTTTCTGCTTCTGAATTGTGACTTGGCACGTTCTTGTGGTGTGTCATTTGTCTTCGCTGCAGAACAAACAAAACAGTCTCCTGGGCTGATCTCCGTATCTTCCTCCAAAGCTTCTGCCCCCTCTGCCTCTTGGAGCTGGTGGCCTGAAGAAACTTTGTTGCAGCCCTGATGATTGGGAGTTGTGCTGTTGCCTTTGAGGTTGACTTCCCCAATCATCACTTGGGCTGGCGTTATGGATTGACCTGACATGCCTGGGGTGGAATCTTGCTCCAAAGCCCCTAGCCATCTGAGAGTATCTGTAAGCTTCTTCCCTTCTTTGCCGAAAATCATTATCAGCTCTGATGTATTCATCCATTTTCTGGAGAAGCTTCTCCATGGTTTGGGGCGGATTCCTTGCAAAATATTGTGCTGTTGGTCCTGGTCTGAGCCCCTTGATCATGGCCTCAATGACAATCTCATTGGGCACTGTAGGCGCCTGGGCTCTCAGTCGCTGGAACCTTCAGACATACGCCTGGAGGTACTCCTCCTGGTCCTGTGTGCACTAGAACAGAGCTTGAGCGGTGACTGGCTTCGTTTGAAAGCCCTGGAAGCTAGTGACCAGCATGTCCTTTAGCTTCTGCCAAGACATAATTATCCCTGGCCGAAGAGAAGAGTACCAAGTTTGCGCTACGCCTTTGACTGCCATGACGAAGGATTTTGCCATGACTGCAGTATTGCCCCCATATGAAGATATGGTTGCTTCGTACCTCATCAGGAACTGCTTCGGGTCTAAGTGCCCATCATACATAGGAAGCTAAGGTGGCTTGTATGATGGGGGCCATGGGGTAGCCTGCAATTCTGCTGCCAAGGGAGAAGCATCGTCAAAAGCAAAATTGCCATGATCAAAGTCACCGTACCATTCATCATCATTGTATGAATTTTCTTGACAAAGCTCCATGTGCTGGGGCCTTCGATCCTAGTCATCCTGGGTGAGGTGACGCATTTCTTCGGCGGCCTCATCAATCTTCCTCTGGAGGTCGGTGAGCCGAAGCATTTTCTCTCTCTTCTTTTGGACCTGTTGGTGGATAGCTTCCAGATCCCTAATTTCTTGGTCCAGTTCCTCCTCTTTAGGTGTTGGGCTGGTAGCCTTCCTCTTCTCGCTCCTAGCTTCGTGTAGCGTCTCCTGATTAACGTCCAGTGGCTGCAGTGCAGCCCCTGGCGCTGCTGTCTTCTTCGGCGGCATGACAAAGGTCGATGCTTGCCGAAGGTGGTCAAATGAGTTCGCCGGAGGTTGGCGCCAATGTTGGTCCTTGTTCTCGGATGCTATACATCAAGAACAAAGCAACACAATTGTTAATGATTAGGGACCTTCATCCTTCGAAGCATTATCTCCCCTGGGATATAATGATCTTCAGGCGAAGGTCATGAAGGGCATACCTTCTTCATTTTAGTGAACAAAATGTAAATAGAGAAATATGAAATACAAGGGAATATAAACAATCATTACAAATCATTAGATTATCTACATTCTCATTTTATAAACATGAATAAACATCAATGATATTTATATTACATTTATACCTTCAGCTTGACAGAGGATGGAAAAGCAAGAGTGACGCGAGAGTGATTGCAATTCAGCGTGAAAAGTACGGGGCTACTGTTCATCTTTTTATAGGCACGAGACGTAGCCCGGGCAAAATTACATTCGTGTCCCTGATAACTAATTATAATCATAATACAGATTATAAGGGACTATACAGTATTTTCCTCTTTAAGTCGGTATTACCCTTCATATCTAGCATGTCACCATGCCGAAGCTCATTCAATCATAGCTTCGACTTATATCTTCATGTCACACCTGCTTATGCATTGTCGTGCCGAAGGTGTTTTTGCTTAGAGGACCTTCGGCAGAGAAGAAGGCCCCCAACAGTAGCCATTCTGGTATTGGTCCGACTGAGGCAAAGCTTACCCATGACAAGGCATATGGCCAGTTAAAAGGTCCTCGATCAGCAGGCCTACATCGGCTCGGTCCTTAAACGACTCAGACAGAGACACTACACCAAGACTTTCTTCTCATGCAAGTCACCCGCCCGGCCTCGTCTTTATCATTTACACCCAAGTTTGGTACCTAACAGAGGTACGCTTTTCAGATGTTGAACCCATCACGGACGTGATGGATGCACCATCATAAGTCTTTTCTTTGCAAAAATCCCCGTCTAGTGTGAAACATCACCTTTTTAAAACAAAACATTTTGTTTTCTATAGCAAGACTAAGCAATAGAAAACTTGTTTAAATAAAATAGGTAAACAAGGACTGGTAACCAAATTTTCCAAGGATGGAAATGCATCAAATTTTTAGCACCCAATTCCTATCACCTAATGCATCATATAAGGTGATAAAGATTTTAAAACAACAAGGAAAAAGGGGTAAAATGCACCGGGGCTTGCCTTGTGTTGTAGGAGTTTCTGTTACCACACCGCAGATGTTGATATAATAGTTGTTCTCCACTGGAGGATTCTCGGTCTAGGAGACAACTTCTTCCTCTATACATGATAATACATGTGCATGAATGCTTATGTTATGTCATGAATATGCAATTATACAATAGAAATATAGTAAGTTGCATCTTGAATACAACTTTCCTTCACGGTACGAATCAATCACTAAGATTTCCTAGTTAGGTGTTCCTTTAGGATTAGTATTAAATAATTAATCCTATGAAGCTAGCTATTGGGTTTTTTCTGGCCAAACAATGTCCAAACCATTTCAAACTTCACTCAGTGTCTCTGACCATCATATTAAGTCTAACCAAAAATTTTTATGATTTTTGGATTTACTAAACTATTTCTAAAATTCTAAAATACTTTATTTAAGCACCTTTAAAAGCTACATAATTCCAGGTTTGAAATAAATACTACTCGATTTTAGGAATCTAACAAAATTGGTCTCATAACTTTACCAATTTTCTACTATTTCTGATGAATTTCCCAAACTAATAGTAAAAAGAAAAGGAAAAACAATGAAGGGTTGGGCTGAAACCGGTCAGGCCCAGCCCACGGGCAGCGGAACGCGCTCGCGTTCGCTCCAGCGCGAGACCTTTTGCACGGAACCCCCAATAACCGAAGTCCTTTTGCACGGAACCCTCCCTTTCTTTATCCTTCACACGACCGGGTCCCCGACCATGGACGACAGTGCAATCGCTCCAGCGAACTTGAGCCGGCCACTATATCCCATAATCTGAGCTCAAAGTTGCTCTCACACCTAATTCCACTCTTGGCGCTACTCTAAGGATAAAAAATCGGGCATGAACTCTATCCTAGAGCTCGGTCCATGAGCACCAATGGAACCAAAACTTTTACGAACTCGTTCCCAGTGACACAGCGCGGTAGCGTTCAAATTGTAAGTATGATAAGATTCAGTATCTCACCAGGACTCAAGGACGACGACCAGGAGGACGGGCAAAAAGACAGAGCAGTGGGTCAATGGAGAGAGTGTCCACGACGGTGTTCCACGGTGGCGACACGGCGTTCCGAGGATCCTACTACCGTAGAGTTCAACTAGGCGGGCCGATGAGCATCACCACACGTAATGGAACCCAAAACACCTACAAGCTCGACCGTGGTTACCTCAGAGAGCTCTGGCCACAACGAGATGTCTCACGGCGGCGCTGGCGACCGATTTGGGGGAATTCCAAATTCTCGGGCTACGGTGGATGGATTAAGGTGAGGAGTGGTGCACTAAGCGAGTAACAAGAGGGCGGAACAGGGAGGACACTCAATTTATAGTGACCGATCGAATGCTTTGCAAATTTGGAACTGAAGTGATCATGGCGGCGCTCAGATTTCTTTCACTACGGCCAGACGTTACGAAACCAGAGATCTTTTATAGTCATTGTACCATGTCGACTCCATTAAGTGCACCAGACAGAGCAACTTGAGGGGACTTTTTCGTCGATTTTTATATGGTGAACTACCAATTCGACTATACCAAAGTTGTTCCCCTATATACCAGCTTCAACTTTGTTATAGAGATCTTGGTCATTTACTCACTAGACCAAGCATCACTTGGCTCCAAAGTCGATCCAATACAACTGACAGTCTGATTTCAGATTACTGCTTGACTGACAGCCCGACTTCTAGAGCATTTTACTCCAATTTTTGTACCATTTTTGGGCTAAGTCACTCAATCAAAGATAGACTACTATAGTAGCTCTACAACTTTGTTATGGTGACTCATAACAAACTCTTCATAGATCAAGATATACAGAGGCTCAAAGTTGGCTTGTTGACAATGTTTTCAGGGTTTAAAACAATGATGCTCTTGAATCTTTTTGCAATTTACTCCAAGTTTCACCACAAAACATGGAAATCCTCAAACTTGAAAGTTGCTTATCTTTTGTTACTCTATCACTTTGATGTATACACTTTTGACTAAAAGTGCATAGAACTTGAAATCATTCTATAGGGCACCATTTAGGGTTTAAGGGTTCCAAATTAGGGTTTTGAGTGTTCTAGGGTACATGTGGCACTTAAGCTCTCTAAGGTTAACCTTTCTTGAACATTTCTACAAACTTGTTGAGATCATCCTTTAGTGGTCATCTCTCAAGGCCACAAGCTTCTAATCCTTAAAGAGAGATATACTAACCTAGGGTCAAGAATTCCTTTTACCAGATCCTATCATCACACAAGCATCACATCACATGTTTGTTTTGAAATTTTAGCCTAGTGGATGCGTCCTATATGTATCATACATAATGAAATGCTAATGCATATGATGTCATGCCAAAGTTTTAGTTCTCGTAACACCAGGCGTGTTACATCCTTCAGGGTAAGTAATGGAAAAGGAAACACGTCACAACTTTATTTCCTATTTTCTCTTATAGAGCGGGCTCCTCGACATGAGGGGAGCAGCAGTGGGAACAATGATCCCATAGGAGACCTAGAGGCTAGAGTTGAATGTCTAACGGTGGAATTGTGCCATGGAGGCATGTTGCGTGCATGTGCTAGTTGTCGCGTCGAGGAGTTGTCAGCAGAGGTAGAGCTTTGCAGCGTGAGATTGTGGAACATGATAGGGCTATTGTCTAGGCTGTGAATTCGTGATCCATAGCTTGGGATTGTGAGGCGACTGCCCGAGCCCAGGTGGAGGAGCTGAGTGTGGCCTTGGAAAATCTGCAAGTGTATAATAATGCTCTGCACGAGGAAGTGCATGTGTTGTATGACCAGCTACATCCGAATGTGCCATCGGAAGTTGCGGGGATGGGAGTAGTGTAGTAGGAGAAGATGATGGAGGACCTTATGGGGAGCTGGACATCTTCGGATCCCCTCCTCCTATGAACGTCACGAATAATCATCCTCTCGAAGCTAGCCGCGGACCGGGAGCAGCCAAGGTTGTGGAGGACTAGACTAGTGTAGTAGTAGGTTGTTTCCTTATGTAGTCTAAATAAAGAAAAATTATTTGTATGAGTTGAGTATATATAATTAGAACAAGATTGGAATAATGTAACAAAGGCTGTGTAATTGTGATGTGTAATAATCAAGTATGTTTTCTTCTCTAGATGTCGTCAAGGACTCGTGGTCATGATGGGGCTGGAACTTCTCGGGGTGGTGGGGAGGAAACTCCGATCCCACCACCTGTACCTCCCACACTGGTAGAGGCCATTGCTGCTTTGATTAATGCCACTACTGATAATACTCAGTTTCTTCGAGAAATGGCTGGAAATCAAATTCATCAGCAAGGAGGCAGAGGCCAACACTAAGCCCCTAGAGACACCACTTACATGGAATTCTCGGAAACTTATCCCCCTATTTTCATTAAAGCAGAAGAACCGCTGGAGGCGGATGAATGGATCCATGTGATGGAACAGAAGTTTGGGCTGGTCCGATGCACGGAAACTCAGAAGCCTCTGTTTGCTGCTCAGCAACTGCGAGGTCTCGCCAGTACCTAGTGGGCAAACTTCGTAGCCATTCAGGCTAAAGGTCATCTTGTTACATGGGCAGAGTTCAAGCAAGCGTTTAGGGAGCATTATATTCTAGATGGTGTTCTACAGATGAAACTAGAAGAGTTTGTTTGCTTGAAGCAAGATGGTGACTCTGTGATGCACTACCTTGCTAAGTTCAACCATCTCTCTCAATATGCCATAGAGCAAGTCGATACGGACATAAAAAAGAAGAATTGTTTCATGTGAGGTCTACATGATAGGCTACAATGGAAAATGGCCACCTGTCTAGATCTCACTTTCAGTAGGGCCGTGAGCACAACAATCTCGATGGAGGCAAAGAACTTGGGGCAGTGGAAGACAAAAAGGTTTGGACGTGAAGGGGGTGAGGGATCCGAAAAGCGATCAAGTCTAGTGATCCGTCCCTTTAACCCAAATCGTTCTTTTCCTCGTCCATCCTCCTATCCTTTTAAGCAGCCGGTCTTCATCCGTCCAACTGCTGCCCCTACTCAAATTATTCAGCCGGGTGCCCCTAGTACTTGCTTCCTAGCTCTACCCTGTTCATCTAACAGCTGCTTCACTATGGAAAGTCTGGACATTTGATCAAGGATTGTCCTTAACCGAAGCAAAACAAATCAAACCTCCATAAGGCTTCTGGAAGTACTTCTCAAGGCAAGGGAAGTATGACAAGCACTTAGGCAAGCAAAGGTGATAGGAGAACTAGACGGGTCTGCTATACTCAAGTGGCTGCTACACCGGAAGGAGAGCCTATGATGATGGGTACGTTTTCCATTGCTAATCATTCCGCTGTCATTCTTTTTTATTCTGGTGCATCACATACTTTCATGAGCAAAGCTTTTGTTGAGAAGCATTGCATACCTAGTGTTGAATCAAAGAAGGGTCTTATTATTCAATCAACTGGGGGTCAAATTTTTACCATGGAAGTAGTCTCCCACGTACCCGTGAAATTAGCAGGATACGACTTCCCCACCAATATGATAATTATAAAAGGGCAAGACGTAGATGTGATTCTAGGCATGAATTGGTTAGCCCAAAATAAGACTATTATCAATACCAAGAAAAGGTCTGTTCAGCTAAGTCATGGACAATAAGAAGTCAGGCTATCTGTCCCTGTATCTGTCCCAGTCATGACAACCAGACGAGTTTTTGAAGCCATAGTACAAGAGATACAAGACATTCTAGTTGTGTGTGAATGTTTGGATGTATTCCCTGAAGACTTGCTCAGATTACCTCCCGAGAGGGATGTAGAGTTTGTGATTGAGTTAAAACCTCGTACGACTCCTATTTCTAGAAGATCTTACCGTATACCACCCAATGAATTGGCAGAACTGAAGACGCAATTGCAGGACTTGCTGGAGAAAGGATTAATGAGACCAAGTTTGTCGCCATGGGGTTCTCCAGCCATCTTTGTCAAAAAGAAAGACCAAGCCCTACGGACGCGTGTGGACTATCAACCCCTTAATGAAGTCACCATTAAGAATAAGTATCCCCTTCCCAGGATTGATCTTCTTTTCGATCAGCTTATTGGAGCTTGGGTATTTTCTAAGATTGACCTAAGATCAGGCTATCATCAGATAAGAATTCAACCCGAAGATATACCTAAGACGACTTTTACAACTTGATATGTATTATTCGAGTATCTAGTTATGTCCTTTGAATTAACAAATGCTCCAGCCCATTTCACGTACTTATTGAATTCGGTGTTCATGCCAGAATTAGACAAGTTTGTAGTAGTCTTTATCGATGATATTTTGATCTATTCCAAGAATAAAGAGGAGCATATAGAGCATTTGCGGATTGTTTTAACGCACTTAAGAGAACATCAACTTTATGCTAAATTCAGCAAGTGCGGTTGGAGGAAATCCAATTTTTGGGGCTTGTTTTATCGGCTAAGGGAATTGTGGTTGATCCCAGCAAACTTAAGGATATTCTGGAATGGAAATCTCCTACCACAGTGCATCAAGTCCGAAGCTTTCTTAGACTAGCCGACTTTTACCGTAGGTTTATCTCGGACTTTTCCAAGATTGTTAAACCTATCACGGGGTTGTGAAAGAATGATGTTAAGTTTAATTGGTCTTCCAAGTGTAATAAGGCCTTGAATAGTTGAAAACATGACTGACCACTGCACCTGTTTTGGCTCAACCAGATATTGAGAAGTCGTTTGATGTATATTGTGACGCATCCGGCATTGGACTTGGATGTGTTTTGATGCAAGAAGGCCGAGTTATAGCTTATGCCTCAAGACAACTACATCTGCATGAGGAACATTACGTGACGCATGATTTGGAATTGGCAACAATGGTCCATGCCCTTAAAATCTAGCATCATTATCTGTTGTGAAATGTATGTCAAATGTATATTGATCACAAGAGTTTAAAGTACATTTTTACCCAGTCAGAGTTAAATATGAGACAAAGAAGATGGCTCGAGCTAATCAAGGATTGTGACCTAGGGATTCATTATCATCCAGGAAAGGCTAATGTGGTGGCTGATGCCTTAAGTCGTAAAGCATTTTGTCATTGCCTTACTTTGGGATTGCCAGACACTACCTTATGTGAGGAAATGGAAAGACTAAATCTGGGTATAGTGAAACAAGGAGCCTTGATGCAATTGAAAGTTGAGTCGGTTATTCAACTGAGGATTATAGATGCTCAGAAGTTTGATAAGGGTATGAAGCATATCCAAGAGAAAATGGAAGTCGGTAAAGCTACTTGTTTTAAGGAGGATGACCAAGGAGTGTTATAGTTTAAAGACCGTATAGTGGTGCCTCAGGATGTTGAACTTCGTCAACAAATCTTGGATGAAGCCCATCTTAGTCAACATTCTATTCATCCTGGAAGTACCAAGATGTACCAAGATTTGAAAAAGCATTATTGGTGGACTAAAATGAAGATAGAAGTCGCTCGTTATGTGGCAAAGTGTGAAACTTGTAAAAGAGTAAAGGTAGTGCATATGAAGACTACTGGACCCCGGCAATCATTGCCTGTCTCAACATGGAAATGGGATGACATAAGTATGGATTGTGTTGTTTGGATTACCCAAGACATCTAAAGGATATGATTCTATTTGGGTTATAGTGGACCAGCATACAAAGACAACTCATTTTCTTCCAGTCAAAACCAATCACCTAGTCGTTGTTTTTGCTCAATTACACGTTGATCGTATTCTCAGCCTGCATGGAGTTCCAAAGACGATAGTGTCGGACCAAGGACCGCAATTTGTATCCAAATTTTGGGAAGAGTTACACAAAGCTTTGGGCACTAAATTGCTCCATAGTTCGGCCTATCATCCTTAGACCAGCGGACAGACAGAGAGAGTAAATCAAATACTAGAAGATATGTTACAAGCATGTGTTTTGGAATTTCCACAAAAGTGGGTTGATTGTCTACCTTTAGCAGAATTTTCTTATAATGATAGTTACCAAGAGAGTATCAAAATGGTGGTTTTAGAGACCTGATTTGGTCAGAGAAACAAAAGAAAAGGTCCAACGCATACGACACAACTTGAGAGAAGCTCAAGCACGACAGAAGAATTATACAGATAAACGACGTCGACCATTAATTTTTCAAGTCAGAGATCACGTGTACTTAAAGGTATCACCAATGAAAGGAGATAGCTGATTCGGAGTTAAAGGAAAGTTAGCACCCCGATACATTTGCTCGTTTCTTGTTCTTGAACGATGTGGGCAGGTTGCGTACAGACTTCGGCTACTAAAATCATTATCTATTGTACACAATGTGTTCCACGTATCACAACTAAATAAGTGTCTTCAAGTCCTCGATCAAACTATGGATATATCAGATGTTAATTTAGAACCAGACAAAACCTATTCAGAATATCCCATCCGAGTTTTGGATCAGAAGGACTGAGTTACTCGAAAAAGGACCCTCAAGTTCTACAAGGTACAATGGAACCAACACAGAGAAGAGGAAGCTACATGGGAATCTGAAGGTTTCCTAGAAAAACATTTTCCTATTTTTTTAACGTCTAGCAGCCTCAAAGATGTGTGCACCTTATGTAAAGTTAGAATAGATCCACACACACCACCCCCTGCTTTGTAAGATAAAATAGGAAATAAAGTTGTCACGTGTTTCCTTTTCCATTACTTACCATGGAGCCTTAAAACTCAGGACAAGATTCTTTTATGGGGGGAGGATGTAACACCCCTGGTGTTACGATAACTAAAACTTTGGCATGACATGATATGCATTGGCATTACATTATATATGATACACTTAGGATGCATCCACTAGGCTAAAATTTCAAAACAAACATGTGTGATTATCTTACTTGGTAAAAGAGATTCTTGACCCCTAGGTTGGAATGCCTCTCTTCAAGGATTAGAAGCATGTGGCCTTGTGAGATGAGCAATAAAGGATGATCTAAACAAGTTGGTAGAAATGTTCAAGAAATATTAGCTTAGAGAGCTTAAGTGCCAAGTGTCACACACGGATCCAGGACCCGAGCGCGAACTAATCACCACATGTGCTGGGACCAAGTCTCAAACATATGATGAATCATGGTATAGAAACGAATGTCACATCTTTACTATTGTTGGGACTTGCTCTCTGCTGCAAGGGGATCCAACGGTGGGAGTAGTGACTTAAACAGGGTTCTCGCACAAGATGGCAATAGCTCTGTTAATCTAGCCTCTCAAGGGCACTTTGCGGGGGTATTTATAGGTATCCGAGTGCCCAGCGTCTTGTGTTAAGGACGCATGTGCCCTCAGACACCTAGGTTATCCCCAGAATATTCCCATAAAGCGGGGTTACAGACTGTAATTACAGAGGCGCCTTTACAAATTAGGCCCGTAACATGCAGTGGCCACGCAGGGCCTGTTACAATGGGCCGGACCACCCGTGGGCCTCCATGCTGGACGAGGCCGCACGGTGGAATGACCTCGTTGTAGGTCTTCGCCCGATGTCGTATGAAGCGAAGGGTGTCCTCGCCCGTTGTCTTGTCTCCGTTGGACCGGCGACCACGGCGAAGGCCTCGAGCGAAGGGTGGCGCCTTCGCCTTCGCCCCAACATTTGCCCTCCGAGGGACCAGTTCGACTAAGTCATCTGGTGCCGAAGACGTCGCTAGATGGTGGAGACGCTGCCCTCGCTCGAAGTGGTTCCGCAGGGGTTTTTGACATGACCGTTGATTGACACCGTACTGTTGGACTGCGGGCTTCCCGAAGCGCCGCACCCTGTGTATAAAAGGGGGCGGGGGGCGACGCATTTTGAACTTTATCCTTCCGCGCTCTGTGAAAACCCTAGCCGCCTTTTCCACCGTCTTGCTGCTCGTCTGCCCTCCTTGCTCCTGTTCGCCGGAGATCTGGCTCGAGTGAAGCAAACCGCCCGCTGCCGCCGACGGTACGTAGCGATGCCGACCTCTTCTTCTTCCGCTGCCGCTACGCCGCCGGCCGACGCGTCGTCTGAGGAAACACTGAGTACTTTGGCGGCGGAGGAGTTGCGCGCCGGCGATACGGTGGATTTTGGTGTGTCGCGGATGTCGTCGGTCCACGTGCAAGATATGCAGCGGCTGGGTTACTTTGGCGGCGGAGTCGCTCGTGTCCCGGGGACGGAGGAAGTCCCCGCGCCGGAAGGTGAGTTGGTTGTGTTCGAGGCGTTCTTCGCCGCCGGTCTCCGCCTGCCTGCGCACCGATTTGTTGGAGAAGTCCTGCGCAGATTCAACGTTCAGATCCATCAGCTGACTCCGAATGCCGTGGTGGCACTATCGAAGTATGTCTGGGCGACGACTTCGTACGGCGGACAGCCATCAGTCGAAGTCTTCGCGAAGTACTATTGCCTGCACTGGCAGAAGAGGATGATTGGGGATGAAGTTGCCCAGTTTGGGTCCTGTACATTTACGCCGAAGACCGGCAAGATCACGATGGAGGTAGTAGAGTTGGTTCCCTGCGCCCGCAACAAGTGGGGCAATTGGCAAGATTTTTGGTTCTACGTCGCGGAGGGTACCGTCGAAGACCATCTGGGGCTCCCCGTGTCCGAGATGTGCTCGCATTTCTACTCAGCATACCCGCCTTTTGAAGTGGCGAAGGAGGATGCGGATGAAGGGGCCCTTCGGTGCGCCGCCGGCCTGAGCAGTGGGCGCGATTTGGTTGAGGAATTTATTGCGTACGGGGTATGGCCTTTGGCGCATGGCTGGGCGTTGGGTGAAGTGTGCCCTCGCCGGATGCCTTCCCATGGTGGGAAGCGGGTGCGAAGTCCTGTCTTCGCGCTGGATCTGTATAGCCGCGATCTGGCCGCCTTTGTGCGTGAGGCGGAGGATGGGGTGGTGCGGATCGTTGGTCGGTACGTGCCGAGGATAGAGGGCCAGCGTAGCTGGGATATCCGCGGGTCGAATGACCGTTTGAACAGGGTTTTTGAATTGAATCGACTGCCGTATGGCGGTTATCCCGGCCAGGACGATGTGGATCGTCGCGGGAAGAAACCGGTGGTAGAGTATGGAGACGACCCCGCGCCGGCGGCCGCCCCGTCCTCTAAGAAGAGGAAACTAGGTACTGCTATGGGAGGACTTGGGGTTTCCGATGGTTTTGCTAGAGAATTGATGAGGACATGCGCGGCCCCGGGGTGAAGGATGTCTTCGCCCGAGCTCTGGGAGTCTTCGGCGCGGATGCTGAGGGTTACCGGGGGTTGGTGGCCTAGGAATGTTCCTATCCCCCGCTCGGCCGGCGAAGACTTTTTTATATCTCGCATGGTTCGTGAGTGGAAAGTGTTTCCTTACGGGCGGAATATTGCTGCTGTTGTGTCGGCAGTGATGGACAAGGATCGCCAGGGAGCTGCACAGAAGCGCCAGGCGATCGTCAGGCTTCATGAAGCCAGACCGAAGAGGCAGCGGGGGCTGCGAAGGCTACTGCCCCTGGCGGAGGCCAGCCGCCGCTGGCGGCAAAGTCGGCCGTCCCTGCATCCAGCAGGGCGCCGGAGGCTGCGGCTGCCGCCGGTGGTTCCAAGTCTGTGAAGGCTGCACCGGCGTCCGGCAGGGTGCCGGAGGCTGTGAAGGCGGCCCGAGGGTTGCCGCCGCCGGGCAAGCGCGTCGCCGACTTCGCCACCGACATTAGTGTGGAAGACTATCTTGTTGGTAAGTCGCTGGCTCGTTTTTTTTAATTTGTTGATACGTCGCAGGGTCGGACGAAGGCCAACTTGTCGTTGTTCCGCGTGCCGCGGCGACCACGGCGGCTGCCGTAGTGCCGAAGGCGAAGGGTGGTGCTCTTAGTGCTGGCGGCGAGATGCCGGCACTTGCTGCTGTCAGGGACGAGGCGGGCGCCGTGTCCCGCCGGCTGAAGGAGATGAAGGAGGCACTAAGTCAGGTACATTGAGCTAGACTTCGGTTCGTTCGTTTTTTTTTTCTTTTTTTGGCTTCGTTGGGGCTGTGGTCTTACGTGTGTTTTGCAGGCGGCTGACTTCGCAGACCGCGCGGCGTCGGGGGCCCTCACGGCAGTTGTGTCTGCCGAAGTCGAGAGACTTCGGACGCAACATGCCGACACCGTCCGGGAAAAATCGGCCGCCGACAGTAAGTGCCGCAAGCTGGCGGACAAGGTGGCCGCGCTGGAGGGGGAGAAGACTGACCTCTGGCGCCAACTGGTGGAGGAGAGGAGGGAGGCCAATGCGGCCCTCGCCAAGGCACAGGCTGCGCAGGCGGAGGCCAATTTGGCGCGGGTGGAGGGCGGTCTTGCCAGGGAGCGCGCCGAGCAGTTGGAGGAGCGGCTCCGCGCCCTGCAGAGCCGTGTGGAGAGGGCCGAAGCCGCGACACGCACGGAGGCTGAGCGGACTCGCAAACAGCTTATGGATTCATACCATGAGCTGGGCGCGCGGACCGCTGAGTTCGAAGTGCCGGACCGAGAGCCCGGACTTTGCTGCCTGGAGTGGGTGCAGGAGGAGTTGCAGGCGCTCCCCACCATCGTGGAGGGGTTTATGTCTTATGCTTCCTTGGTCACCTGCGAGGGGGCGATGAACGCGCTCTCTCGTGAAGGGTGCCGGCACTATGAAGTCTTCGACCAAGCTGATGAAGATTTCGAGCGTGATATCTACAAGGTCGAGGACCCTATAGTGAAGGAATCCACCGGAGCCCTCTACGACCGGATGTGGGGCCCCCACGGTCGAGAGGTGGTCAGGGAACGGGCCGAGACGGCGAGGGGTCAGGTAATGTCAGGCTTTTGTTTGGTGTTTGATGGATGTGAGCTATGTATGGGTTTGCTGAATTTGTGTGCTATGTCTCAGGCGGCGCGTGGTGAGAGGGTGGATGACTTTGGGGCTTTGAACAGCACGCTGCCTGACCCGGAGTCGAACCCGGCGGAGGCCGCCCTGGAGCCGCTCCCGGAGACCGCCGAAGGCGCCCCTGATGCCCCCGCAGCCGCTGCGGTCGGCGAAGGCCCACCCCCGGAGACCGCCGAAGGCGTTCCTGATGCCCCGCAGCCGCTGCAGCCGGCGAAGGCCCGCCGCCAACTACTGCGCCGAGGGTTGAAGATCCTGCGACGGTGGCGGCGGAGGCGACGGCGGAGGCTCCCGCGACGGCTGGGTCTTCGCAGGTGGCGTAGTGGGTGTGGGTAGTTAGGGAATTTTGGATATGTTGCTGAATCTTGGTTGCTGCGCAGGTTCAAGATTTTGGGCCTGCGCACACAACCGCCACTATTAATTTTTTGGCGGCTTCGACCGTGGATGATGGTAATAAATCGGATGGGTCTACATCTAAGTTTTCTGATTTTGGTGACTCTGGGAGCTCGGTTGAGTGGACTGAGGAGTCGTCGGATGAGGACTTGGACTATTTTGCGGCCTTGGATGTGGCAGTGGTGGAGGCTTCACCGTGCGCTGCGGATGCAGAAGATGTGCCTGGTCCGAGCACTGGGCGTAGGCGGCGAAGGGCGGTTGCGAAGCGTAGAGTGAGTGGGGCGGACGGCGGTCGGCTTCGTGTGAGTAGGGCCGGCCGGCAGGAACTGTTGTCCTCGCCCGCCGCGGTGAGTACAGGTGAGGGGGAATTTGCGGGTGAGGAGCTTAGGATAATGTTATTCAACTATAGGGAGATGGGAATTATTCCGAAGGTTGAGCCGATGTAGAGTGTGATGCCCTCGCTTGTACATGTGTAATGGCTTGTATGATGAAGTTGTGTGCCCTCGCACATTCGGCTATGCTAGCGAAGGCGTTACATACTTGGTCAGGTGTGATTGTTATGCTGGACTGGTGTGCGTGTAGTCGGTCAGCGCGGCACTGGTGCAGGAGCAGACAGTTGAGGGCGTGATCAGGCAGTGCCCAATCTATTACGTCTCCAAAGTGCTGACGCCGTCCAAATGTAACATGGCAGAACTGGAGAAGATTTCCTACGCAGTCGTTATGTCTTCGCGCAAATTGCGCCATTATTTTGAAGCATTCAAGGTCCGGGTCACCTCAGACAGGGGACTCGGCGAATTGTTCAGAAACCCGGAAGCATCGGTGAGGATTGCCAAGTGGGCGGCCGAACTCTCCTGCTACCACATCAATTTCGAGCCCAGGACAGCCATCAAGTCACAAGTCCTGGCAGACTTCATCGTCGACTGGACTGGGCCAATAACACAGCCGGACCCGTCCGCAGAGAAGGTTTGGACGATCCATTGCGACGGCGCATGGTGCCATGCGGGGGCAGGCACCGCGGTAGTCATCACCTCACCAACCGGAGTCAAGCACAGATATGCGGCTCGCCTCAGCTTCGCTCTGGAATCCGACAGATGCACAAATAACATAGCAGAATACGAAGCAGTCATCCTCAGTCTCCGCAAGCTGAGGGCCCTTGGGGTCACCACCTGCATCATCAGAACAGACTCCAAGGTAGTTGCCGGCCAGGTCGAGAAAGACTATGCAGCAAAGGACCCCGCACTCATGCAATACCTCGCAGCCATCCGAAGTCTCGAGAGATAATTCAAGGGATTCACTTTGCAGCATGTGGACCGGGCCAAGAATGAAGAGGCCGACGCATTGGCCAAGGCTGCCGCTAGAGGCGAGTCCCTGCCCTCCGACGTGTTCTACCATGTCATCGGCACACCAGCCGTCCGGCGCCCCGAAGGGCTCCAAATAACCAATGACAGCGAGGGCCACCGCATAGTCAACCTTATCATGACCGAAGACTGGCGGGCACCAATAACTCTGTTCCTACAGGGGTATTATCACCCAACCGACATCAACGAGGCCAAGCGCCTCAAACATCAAAGTCGGGACTTCGCACTGATTGAGGGCCAACTCTACAAGAAGGGGGTCAGTCAGCCAATGCTTAAATGCGTCACCGAAACCGAAGGTGTCCAGATCCTACGCGAAGTCCACAGTGGTACCTGCGGCTCTCACGCAGGGCCAAGGGCCCTAGCTGCTAAGGTGATCCGCTAAGGTTTCTACTGGCCCGCAATGATCTGCGCCGCAAATCGGGTCACAAGGTCCTGCGAAGCCTGCCAGAAGTTTTCCCCTCGATCAGGCAACCCTTCGCAATTTACAAAGCTGATCGCCCACACATGGCCTCTCCAGCGCTGGGGCCTAGACATCGTCGGGCCCCTACCCACGGCTCAGGGGAACCTTAAGTTCGCCTTCGTCGCTGTCGAATACTTCACCAAATGGATCGAGGCAAGGGCTGTCTCCACAATAACATCAAAGACTGCCCAAAAATTCTTTTGGCAAAACATTGTTTGCCGCTTCGGAGTACCGTCCGAACTAGGGCCAAATGTTGGGACTTGCTCTCTGCTGCAAGGGGATCCAACGGTGGGAGTAGTGACTTAAACATGGTTCTCGCACAAGATGGCAATAGCTCTGTTAATCTAGCCTCTCAAGGGCACTGTGCGGGGGTATTTATAGGTATCCGAGTGCCCAGCGTCTTGTGTTAAGGACGCATGTTCCCTCAGACACCTAGGTTATCCCCAGAATATTCCCATAAAGCGAGGTTACAGACTGTAATTACAGAGGCGCCTTTACAAATTAGGCCCGTAACACGCAGTGGCCACGCAGGGCCTGTTACAATGGGCCGGACCACCCGTGGGCCTCCATGCTGGACGAGGCCGCACGGTGGAATGACCTCGTTGTAGGTCTTCGCCCGATGTCGTATGAAGCGAAGGGTGTCCTCGCCCGTTGTCTTGTCTCCGTTGGACCGGCGACCACGGCGAAGGCCTCGAGCGAAGGGTGGCGCCTTCGCCTTCGCCCCAACAACTATATAATAGGAGTTCTATACAAAATAAATAAATAATTACATCAAAAGGAGATAATGGTCCAGCAACCCAAAGTTGACGGGGAGACGACGACCTTGACCTCTCACAAACTCATCACAGCGTCCTTCATGTGCCTCATCCTGCAGTACCTGTGCAAGGGGGAGCTCACATACGTTCATTGCTCAACAAGTTGTGGGGAATAATGTGCATGAACTCGCCAAAGGTGTGAGCATTGCTTTTAAAGTGGGTCAAAATTTTATTAGCAGTTACTAAGTATAAGTAGATACCAACCCAAAATTAAGTAATAGATCAAAATTGATAACAACACCCACAATGCAATGCATATGACAAATTAAGTTTAGTTCCATAAATTACTCATGTGAGGGTCTGAGCCTCTCATGACCGTGAGCACGGCTGATATACCTATTTTACACTCTGCAGAGGTTGCGCATCCTTACCCACAAGTCGTGTTACCCATCTGCCAAGGGGTCATGAATCCCATACATCTCTACCAAGGAAATGAGGCATGGTAACACTACGAGGCCTTTACAAAGTTCCACTAGCTTCAGAAACTCGCTATAGTTTCTAGGAAGCTCCAATGCAGGGATCCCTCGCCTGACCGCCATCACGGCAAAATCAACCCAAGGACCTCCCTACACTGACCACTCCCCTACTGCCCTTGCCCCTTTTGGGTAAGGTAGTCCTCCACTAGCTTTCCTATTTAGTCAGCAAAGGGCGTCCCATACCACCCTTGTGGTAGCACTGTTTTCCTGGGTGGTCGCTCCATGTTCCAATTAACATAATGATCTTATCATGAATAGTAAATAACAAACTGATAATAACAGCATGATCATGAATAATGTGTATCTCAATGCCCAAATCCACATAAAGCACTAGCAAGTACTACCCAAAAGTTTAGTGGTAAACAAGGCATAAAGATAGTCAAACTAGGGTAACCTATTGGGTCCCATCAAAATTAACCTGTGCAGATCATAATGATTAATAGGAACATTATTGGGTAAATAGAAGTGATCAAGGGCACAACTTGCCTGAGACTCAAGATTTCTAGGCACCAGGATGATCTTCAGATGACTCGTAACATCGCGCTAGTCGTAGCAATACAAACAAGCAGTGTATAGGCAAAATTAACATCACACCAAAATAAGAACAAACTGCATAAGAATATTCTACGCATTGTATCAAGATCGTGGGCTCGAGAACCACTAAATTCGGAGCTATGGTTATAAAGTTATGGTTTTCCGAAGATCCACGTGGTTAAATATAGAATAGACTAAGTGCAAAATTTTAACCTATATTTCATGACAAAACAAAGTTACCAAATGATAAACAATAATATTCTGAGACTAATGCAACTAGAATGGATCAAAATAGAGTTATAATGAGTTAAATTTGAATTAAACAAGTTACTAGTATTATTTTTATACTAGAAAACATTTTCTACATTATTTTATCCATTTTAGTCACCTCCCGGGCTGCAGGCACAATTTCTGTGAAGCTTAGGGTTGTTTTTACAAAGAAATGGGCCTTTCTGTAACGATTCTTGAATGGGACAGGAGCGCGGGTTGATTATTTAAGAAACAGAGGACTCTATAGCAAAAAGACGCGGCCGAAGGGGTATCTTTAAGTGTCGGCCGCACGATCAGATCTGAGCGATCCAGATTAGATCGAGTCTTAAGTGAATCGTTACACACATTAGCCGTTGTTCTCGAGATCTGCAGACCAGATTTAAATAAACGATGGTTGAGCGTAATCCTTCGATCTAGATCGGACGGGTCTGGCCAACCCTCCCAACCGGTATGAGTCTGAACTAATCCCAGCCACTGGCACACGATCGGACGGTGCTCCATTGTCTTCACTACTCGACTGGCCAGGACGAAGGTGCCGAAACTCTCACCCGACGGAGAATCACAGGCGAGGCCCTCGTTATGTGCCCCGATGCCCGATTCCCAATACCGAATGGTCCCAAATGAAGCTTAAGCTACCGCCAATTGCTTTAATGAGATGCTTACCCATTATAGCGGCTGGAGCAGAGCAGCCCACGTGACCCGATGGCTTCACCATGGAACCGTGGCTCGGACGAGAAATTGA
This sequence comes from Zea mays, assembly GCF_902167145.1. Lineage (NCBI taxonomy): Eukaryota > Viridiplantae > Streptophyta > Magnoliopsida > Poales > Poaceae > Zea > Zea mays. The sequence goes on from NC_050097.1 coordinate 102,982,837, forward strand.
GCCCTCCCCGGCCACCGAACGATCCCGAGCTCACCACCCGCGCTACACTATCCCCCCGGAACTGCCTTTTCTGCTACAGTGAGGTTGCGGGTTGCTAAGCACATGCACGGTGGTGATCTGGCTTCTCACGCCAGTTAACAACCTCACCCCGACACTCTCCTCTACCCTGCCTAAGACGTGATGAAGCGGTAGCATGGCACGGAGATACTTATACCCCAGAGGCCGAGCACGAACTGCCCGTGAGATCCTCAGGTGTGCGGCAAAATATTATCTTTGCAAAAGCTTTCAGGCAGATGCTAGAGCAGGATGATAAGATAAATAATGCAACTCATCCCCTCTGTGGCTTTGGAGGAAGGCACATAGTGGCACTTGGCAAGATAACAATGTTGATTACCTTCGACTATTTTCACAATACAAGGACAGAGCAAGTTGTCTTTGACATTATTGATATGGAATATCCTTACAATGCAATCATTGGTCGAGGAACATTAAACGCTTTCGAAGCAATACTTCATCCAGCATATCTATGCATGAAGATACCATTAGACCAATGTCCCATAGCTGTGCATGGGAGTCAAGAGGCTGCTAGAAGGGCCGAAGGAAACTGGATAGATTCAAAGGCCATCCATAATATAGATGAGGCTGAAGCCCATCCACAGTATAAGCATAAAAGAGATAAGGCTGCCTCACTAGACCAACCGAAGCCATGCTTCTATGCGAAGACATAGCTGAGTAGAAGGTGTTGCTGGGATCTCAATTGTCTGATGAACAAGAAAAAACTCTGTTGAGATTTCTATTCAATAACAAGGATGTCTTTGCTTGCTCAGCCAATGATCTATGCGGTGTTAACAAAGATGTTATCGATCATTCACTTAATGTGGATCCGACTATCAGGCCAAGAAAGCAGAAGCTTCGGAAGATGTCCGATGATAAAGTAGAAGGTGCACGAAATGAAGTCAAAAGGCTTATGAGTGCCGGTGTAATCAGAGAGGTAACATATCTAGAGTGGCTGGCCAATACTATGATGGTGAAGAAAGCTAATGGAAAGTAGAGAATGTGCATTGATTTTACAGATCTCAATAAAGCATGTCCGAAGGATAAGTTCCCATTGGCAAGAATAGACTCTCTTATGGATGCATCAGCTACTTCAGAGCTCATGAGTCTATTGGATTGCTATTCAGGCTATCATCAAATCTGGATTAAGAAAGAAGACGACCCAAGACAAGCTTCATAACCCCTAGTGCAACCTACTGCTACATTCGGATGCATGAGGGGCTCAAGAATGCTGGAGGAAGCTTCAGCAGGATGACTGCTAAAGTCCTTTGCTCACAGATTGGTAAAAATGTTCTAACATATGTTGATGATATCATAATCAAAAGAACCAAGCAAGAAAATCATATCGCTGATCTGCAAGAAACATTTGCCAATTTTAGAAAGGCAGGCCTCAAGCTCAACCCAGAAAAATGTGTTTTCGGAGTAAAGAAGGGGAAATTCCTTGGGTGTCTTGTGTCAACAAAAGGAATTGAGGCTAACCCAAACAAGATAGAAGCTATACTTTGGATGGAGCCACCGAAGTCAAGAAAAGGTGCCTAAAGGCTAACAGGAAGGCTGACCTCATTGAATAGATTTATGTCAAGATCGGCAGAAAGAAACTTGCCATTCTTTGAAGTATTGAAGTCAGCCAAAGTCTTCTAGTGGGGACCAACTCAGCAAAAGGCTTTCGAAGAGCTGAAGCAATACTTTATAGAATTGACAACTTTAACCCCACCTTCGTTAGGAGCCCCATTCCTATTGTATGTAGCTACTTCCCACGCTGCAGTTAGTGCAGCGTTGGTGCAAGAGAAGCAAGATGGCCAAGTGAAGAGGCAAGTGCTAGTGTATTTTGTCTCTAAAGTACTCAGCCCATCAAAGAAAAATTACACAGAGTTGGAGAAGGTACTATATGCTGTACTAATGGCTTCTAGAAAGCTTCGGCATTATTTCCAGTCATACCACATCATAGTACCTTCTTCTCAGCCTCTTAAGGATATAATAAAGAACAAAGAAGCCACATGAAGAGTTGGGAAATGGGTCTCAGAGCTGAATAATTTCACCATGGATTATGTTCATAGGTCTTCAATCCAATCTCAAGCATTAGCAGACTTCATTGCTGATTGGACGCCAGGGGCTCAGGACAAAGAAAGGATAAAAGATGACGAAGCTTGGACAATGTTCTATGATGGGTCATGGGGAACCTTCAGTGTAGGGGTAGCTGCCATTCTAATTTCACCATCTAAAATTAGAATCTGCTATGCAGCAAGGCTGGAGTTCAACTGCACAAATAACATTGCAGAGTACGAAGCCCTTCTTTTGAGGCTTCGAAAGCTTAAGGCAATGAGAATAAGAACGGCAATCCTCAAATCTGACTCACAAGTTATTATAGGCCACATTGACAAAAGTAGCAAAGCAAGAGATCCAAAGCTTGAGAAATATCTTGATACAGTCCGAAGAATGGAAGCCTCTTTCAAAGGCTTCTCTGTAAAGAATATCCCAAGAGGAGAAAATGAACATGCAGATGTATTAGCCAAGTCAGCAGCACAGGGGCTCTCATTACCTTCGAAAGTATTTTTTGAAACAAAAAAAGCACCTTCGGTCGAGCTCATGGAGCGAGCAGTGCTTACAATCTCACCAGTGCACAGTGAAGATTGGAGGACTGAGATTGTATCTTTCCTGCAAGGAAATTATCTTTTGGATGACGAAGCTTATATCAAAAGACAGTAAGCAAGGACAAGGCCCTATGTAATAATAGAAGAGGAATTGTATAAACAAGGAGTTTGCTCTCCATTGCTGAAATGTTTGTCTAGAACTAAAGGAGATACATATAGGACTGTGCGGAGCTCATGTAACGCCCTGAATTTGGGGGTAGAATTTTTTCTTCTTTTCTCTCACCAAATTCGGGCGTTACTCTCTTTTCTCTTTCCTGTTTCGCTCCTTCTTCCCAATTTCAAACCAGTATAGCGACAGGTGTCCGTGTCATGTATAAACCAAAACCTAAGTGTAATGGGTGTTGCATCATGCCAAAGCACATTTCTTTGTCTGATGTTGAGTGTTCGTCTCGTTCCGTTCCGGATTTCGATTCGCGATTTAATTTCGTTTAGTGGTCGTGCACGTCGTGGGTTTTCGATCCGCGAAGTGGCCCGGCCCAACCCAGCCCGGCCCTACGCGCCCTTGGCGCCCACACCCCCCCATGCGCCCCTCCTCTCTCTCTCTCTCATTTGGATCTCCCGCGCAACAACCTCCCTCTCCCTCCTCCACCTCTCTCTCCTCGTGGTGCCCTAGGAATTGGAGACGGCGATCACCGGAATTTTGACCCCGAGGTGAGCTCCCCTCCCCTTCTCTCTCTCCCTCTCCCTCCTCTTCTTCCTCCCCCGCGCGCGCCCTCCCTTTCCCCTGCTCGCGCGTGACCCCGCCCGCCCCCTGCCCGCAGCGGCGGCCCCCGCCCCCGCTCCCCTGCTCGCCGGCGGCGCCCCTCGCCCCCTCCTCGGCCCGCAGCGGCGCGGCCCCATCCGCCCCCTGCCCGCGGCGGCGACTCCGCCCCCTCCCCCTGCTCGCCGGCGCACGGCCCCGCCAGCCCCTGCTCGCGCGCGGCTGCCCCGCCCCGTCCCCTGCTCGCCGGCGCGCGGCGGCCCCCCGACCGCCCCCCTGCCCGCTGCGACGCGCGGCCCCCGCCCCCTGCTCGCCCGGCGCGGCCCCCGGCGCGGCCCCTGTCCCCGGCGCGGCCTAGGCCCCTGCGCGCGTCGTTCTGGCCCTTGGCGTGGTTCACGTGGCCTTGGCGTGGCCTCGCGCTTCCCCGTTTACCGCTAGCGCGTTCCCGCGTGCGCGACCCGCGTTCCCGGTGATTATTTTTGGTTGGTAGTCAATGTCAAACTCCGTTAGTTAGCGTGCTGCGTCGCGCGCTTCGTCGCGCGACGGATTTGTCTAATTTCATTTTCTATTTATGTGTTGCGTCGTGCGCTTCGTCGCGCGACGATCCATTTTAATTTCAGGTTGTTTAAGGTGTAATGTCGAGCGTGTATTCACGCGACGTTCCACTTTAGACTCAGTATAGTCGACATATGCCGTCGTGCGTTTCGTCGCGCGACGCTTAACGTCTCTTTATAATTAATGCGAAGTGTCTCGCTGCGTGCTCGGTCGCGCGACGAGTCGTTAATTTCTTAATTCGTTTTAGAGTGCTATGTCGCGCGTCTCGCCGCGCGACAATCCTTTTTATTTATCTTTATCTGCTTATAATGATTAAACATGAAACATGACTTTACTTTACGCTAAACATAGTGTCTACATTAATTTGCTTCTATTAAGCGAGTGGTTAATTTATAATCATGTAATGTAACCGTTTCTCGACTGTCTTGTTCTCTTTCTGTCTTAACTGTAACTGCGAGCCCGCGTGGAACGTCTATTTACTTACTGCATTCTATTGTATGGTGTACTGTTCTTTTGTATTAAATATGTGGATGTATGTGTGTTTGCGCTCGCATAGAGAACGATCCGGTCGGAGAACCCGAAGAACTCGCAGGAGAAGCCCCTAAGCAGCAGTCGGTTGGTGGAGGCAAGTGTCCCTTGACCTATCTCTGTCCTATTCACTCTTTAATTCACCTCCCGCATTACACATTTATGGCTAAGGATTGACTAGCTTTTGTTATCCATGTCCTTGTTTACCTATTTGGGTTGGATTATTATTGTTTAGCTTTATGCTATTGCTCAAACTCTAATCAATGAACATGATGAGATTATCTATGATATGCTGTTTTCCCCTCTCTTATTATGATGTTGTACTTGTGGTCTTCAAGGGGGCTCGAGCGGTTTCTCGAGTGCCTCTCTGTAAGGACCTGTTCTATGGATGACCGCCCGGGAAAACAGTGCAACCATGAGGGTGGAATGGGATGCCCTTAGCTGAATAATTAGAGGATCCGGGGTGTAGTTCACTTAGCCGTCGTGCCGTCAATGAGGCTCGGTGTATGTGGCTCGCTCTGCCAAGTTTGGGTTCGCCCCATGGAGAGGAGTGTGGTGCATTTAGGAAACCTAACGGGTGGCTACAGTCCCGGGGAATCTTTGTAAAGGCTACATAGTGATGCCCTGCTAGGCCACCTAGGTAGTGGTCAATGGGGAGTAGCTCTCTCCGAGCAGAATGGGAATCACGGCTTGTGGGTAAAGTGCACAACCTCTGCAGAGTGTTTGAAAACTGATATATCAGTCGTGCTTGCAGTTATGAGCGGCCAAGGGAGCTCCAGTGATTAGTGGTACTTGATCAGAGACATTATGGTACAGTGGCTATGAGATCGATGGTTCTGGTTATGACTATGGTGCTGGTAAGTGGTATTCTTTCCGTTTGGAAAGGGTACATCGGGCTAATAACTTGGGTTAATGCTAAAACCTGGCTTTCTATTAGTAAATAATAATCTGATCAACTAAAAGCAACTGCTTGACTTATCCCCACATAAAGCTAGTCCACTACAGCCAAACAGGACACTTGCTGAGTATGTTGATGTGTACTCACCCTTGCTCTACACACCAAACCCCCCCATCCCCAGGTTGTCAGCATTGCAACCACTGCTCAGGAGAAGATGAAGCTGTGGAAGGAGACTTCCAGGAGTTCCAAGACTACGACGAGTTCTAGGCGTGGGTTAGCGGCAACCCCCAGTCGGCTGCCTGTGAAGGCCGCGTTTATCTACGTTTCTTTTCCGCACTTTGATTTATTGTAAGGACTATATGGATGTCTCAGACGTATGATGTAATCGACTATTATTTCCCTTTTAATACCATTTTGAGCACTGTGTGATGATGTCCATGTTATGTAACTGCTGTGTACGTGAATAACTGATCCTGGCACGTACATGGTTCGCATTCGGTTTGCCTTCTAAAACCGGGTGTGACATAAGTGGTATCAGAGCCGTGCTGACTGTAGGACCGCTAACCTAGAGTAGAATGGTCATTCTAAGGACTATAGACCACTGTCCCTGCCTTGACTTTGATATCCCTTCAAAAGTTGGTCATACCGACCAAACCTATGTTCTACTATGTAATATACCTTGCTAAAAATTGTGTTTTATTCTAATCCTTCATTTATTTATGATTCATTACTTGTTGGTCATATTAATTCTGTTCTCACTCTTTTGCTTACGGTGTCTTTTGTAGATGGCTCGACTTAGACACACTGCACGAAAGTCCGTCATCCCCTTCTTACCCTCCCGCCTTGCTGAGCGTCCGCTTCGCCGTCCCGTGGCCGGACAGTCCAGCCACTTGGAGATACTGCACCACCACCTGCATGAGGAGCAGGAACGTCGACGACAGGAGCAGGAGCAGCAGGGCTCTTCTTTCTCGCTCCAGCAGGAGATAGAGTCTGTGAGGAGCTGCTCCCCTGTGCTTCCCCTGGAGGCGCCCCCTGCACCACCACCGGGCGCCCCAGCTTCTGGAGTAGCTGCTGGAGGAGACCTAGACGACGGAGGTGGCGACGACAGCTCGAGCCACGACACCGACTTCTCTGCTGACCATGAGCCGGAAGGATGGGTCGCTCGACCCATCACTCGCGACGCTGCTCGCGGGTGTCACTTCCACGATGCGCTCGACACCCTGCTACGTCGGGCACTTAACCGGCGTACTTGGTCCATCGAGTATCGCTGTGTGGTCTACCAGCATAGTCGTGGGGTCTACCCGGACCGCTGGGAGGCGACCTGCTTGGTGCGCCGCCCGGAGAACAGTCTCCAGGGTGCGGAGGCCTGCTTAGAGCACTATTCTATCTCTGAGCGGGACTCAGCTGAGGCGGCCATGCAAGATGCTGCACGGCGTGCGATTTCGCACTACTGCTCGGTGCTCGGTGGGGTAGCTGACGGTCTTGACCTGAAGTATTACCCCCGCCGTCCATCTGGCAGCATAGGAGGCGTGATTGTTTCACCTATCGGTGAGGACAATCCTAGGTTGAGCAGCACAGTCAACCTAGCCGCCGTGCTAAACACGGAGCTAGACCATGCATTAGACGAGCTGAGTAGGGCTCGTGCTGAGATCGCCCTGCTGCGGGCTGAGCGCGCGGAACGTCGTCACCTGGATGATGGTTCCCCCGCTCCCGTTAGGACTCAGCACCCGTACCGCTCACCTCGGCGTGGACACCAGTCTTATGGCAATCCCGACTGCAAGACCAAGATAAATCTAGAACCATAGATCGTTAGAGTTGGATCTTGTAATTAATACGAAATATATACGTAGAAGCTTCAGTCTTAGCGTTAGTCTCGCTCTTAGTTATTCTTAGTTAGACAGGGTAGTTTGCTATATCCTGTGCATTTATGTTTGTCATGATGAACTATGTTTGGTTTGGATCTTTGTAATGACTGTCACCAGAGTGTGGGTATTCCCTGCATTTTGGTTTACCTATTATGTTAATGGAGTTAGTTATATAGTTGGGAAACCTTTTATTCCACTTTCCTCTTTATCTGAGAAGTTGTGTGGTATGTGTTGGAGATCAGTGAAGAAGATGCTCATCTGTTTAGTGCTGTCGAAGGATTCTATACTCTTTTCTTATGCTGCAATGCATTCTGCAGATGTTAGAGAATAAGCGCAGAGGAGGAAGGCGTGCTCAGTAGGAGCGAGCCGCTCAACAGGAAGAGGTGCCCCAGCAACAACACTTGCCGCCCCCGCCCCCGATGTCGATCGAGCAGATGTTTCTGATGCAGACTCAGGCAGTTCAAGCCATCGGTCAGACTTTGGCCGCCATTCAGCAGCAGCAGCAGCAACAGCAGCAGGCACCACCTCAGCCTCAGATGCCTCAGATGCCCAGAGACAAGCGTGCTGAATTCATGAGAGGTCATCCACCAACGTTCGCTCATTCTTCTGACCCCATGGATGCTGAAGATTGGCTGCGCACTGTGGAGCGGGAGTTGCACACCGCTCAGTGTGATGACAGGGAGAAAGTCCTGTATGGTCCCTGTCTGTTGAGAGGAGCAGCTCAGTCATGGTGGGAGTCTTACCTCGCCTCCCATGCCCACCCCGACACCATCACCTGGGAAGAGTTCAGAGGAAGCTTTCGTCAGTACCATGTTCCAGCAGGTCTGATGACAGTGAAGAAGGAGGAGTTCCTGGCTCTCAAGCAAGGGCCATTGTCTGTCAGTGAGTACAGAGACAGGTTTCTGCAGTTGTCTCGCTATGCTCCTGAAGATGTCAACACCGACGCCAAGCGACAGTACTGTTTCCTGAGAGGCTTGGTTGACCCTCTTCAGTACCAACTAATGAATCATACCTTCCCAACATTCCAGCACCTGATTGACAGAGCAATCATGACAGAAAGGAAGCGTAAGGAGATGGAGGATCGTAAGCGCAAGATCAGTGGACCCCAGCCTGGAAGCAGTAATCGTCCTTGTTTTTCAGGCAATCAACCTCAGCAGTTCAGGCAGAACCAGCGTCCACCTCAGCAGCAGCAACAATTCCAAAGGCAGTATCCTCAGCACCAGTATCAGAACCGTCAGAGCAATCAGTCAGGAGGTCAGTTTCAGAGGCAGAATCAGCAGGCACCTCGTCTTCCTGCCCCAGCAAACCAGCAGAACAGTCAGGCAGCACCAGCTCAGGTTGGAAACAGGGCATGTTTCCACTGTGGAGAGCAAGGCCACTGGGCGATGCAATGTCCGAAGAAGGCAGCCCAGCAGCAGTCAGGCCCCAATGCCCCAGCAAAGCAGAACGTGTCTCAGCCTGGAGCAGGCAACCGCTCTCAGCCACGTTATAACCATTGGAGACTGAATCACTTGGAGGCTGAAGCAGTTCAGGAGACCCCCGGCATGATAGTAGGTATGTTCCCAGTCGACTCCCATATTGCAGAAGTGTTATTTGATACTGGAGCAACACATTCTTTCATTACTGCATCATGGGTAGAAGCACATAATCTTCCAATTACTACCTTGTCAACCCCCATTCAAATTGACTCAGCCGGTGGTCGGATTCGAACCGATAGCATTTGTTTGAATGTATGTGTGGAAATAAGGGGGATAACATTTCCCGCCAACCTCATAGTAATGGGTACTCAGGGAATAGATGTCATCCTAGGGATGAATTGGCTAGATTAGTATCAGGCAGTTATCAGTTGTGATAAGAGGACAATCAAGTTGGTGTCCCCACTAGGAGAGGAAGTGGTGACCGAGTTAGTCCCACCTGAGCCAAAGAAAGGAAGTTGTTATCAGATGGCTGTCGATAGCAGTGAAGCAGACCCGATTGAGAGTATCAAGGTCGTGTCCGAGTTTCCAGATGTGTTTCCCAAGGACTTACCGGGTATGCCACTAGAGCGGAAAGTTGAATTTGCCATAGAGCTTCTTCCTGGAACCGCCCCCATCTTTAAGAGAGCCTACAGAATATCTAGACCAGAGTTGGTTGAACTTAAGGAGCAGATTGATGAGCTGTCAGAGAAAGGTTACATCCGGCCAAGCACCTCGCCTTGGGCCGCTCCTGTCTTGTTTGTGGAAAAGAAAGATGGCACCAAAAGGATGTGTATCGATTATCGAGCTCTGAATGAAGTCACGATCAAGAACAAGTATCCCTTGCCCAGAATAGAAGATCTGTTCGACCAGTTGAGAGGAGCCAGTGTGTTCTCCAAGATTGATCTGAGGTCAGGTTATCATCAGCTCAGGATCCGACCTTCGGACATTCCGAAGACGGCATTCATTTCCAAGTATGGGTTGTATGAGTACACAGTGATGTCTTTTGGTTTGACCAATGCACCAGCCTTCTTCATGAATCTGATGAACAGTGTATTCATGGACTATCTCGATAAGTTTGTGGTGGTATTCATTAATGACATTCTGATTTATTCTCAAAGCGAAGAAGAGCATGCAGATCATTTGAGGATGGTATTGCAGAGATTGCGAGAGCACCAGTTGTATGCAAAGTTGAGCAAATGTGAGTTCTGGATCAATGAAGTCCTGTTCTTGGGTCACATAATCAACAAAGAAGGATTGGCTGTGGATCCGAAGAAAGTGGCAGACATTCTGAACTGGAAAGCGCCAACAGATACTCGAGGAATCAAGAGTTTCATTGGAATGGCCGGATATTATCTGCGATTCATTGAAGGGTTTTCAAAGATTGTGAAACCAATGACAGCGTTGCTAGGCAACAAGGTTGAGTTCAAGTGGACCCAGAAGTGCCAAGAGGCCTTTGAAGCGCTGAAAGAGAAGTTGACTACATCGCCTGTTTTAGTCTTGCCTGATGTGCACAAGCCCTTCTCGGTGTATTGTGATGCTTGTTACACAGGTTTGGGATGTGTGTTGATGCAAGAGGGAAGAGTTGTGGCTTACTCGTCCCGACAGTTGAAGGTTCATGAGAAGAATTACCCAATCCATGATCTAGAGTTGGCAGCAGTGGTTCACGCACTGAAGACATGGAGGTACTACCTGTATGGACAGAAATGCGATGTTTACACAGACCACAAGAGTCTGAAGTACATATTCACTCAGTCAGAGTTGAATATGAGGCAGCAAAGATGGTTAGAGTTGATCAAAGATTATGAGTTGGAGATTCATTACCATCCGGGCAAAGCGAATGTAGTGGCAGATGCTTTGAGCAGGAAGAGTCAAGTCAATCTGATGGTCGCTCGTCCGATGCCTTATGAGTTGGCCAAGGAGTTTGACAGGTTGAGTCTCGGGTTTCTGAACAATTCGCGAGGAGTCACAGTTGAGTTGGAACCCACCTTGGAACGGGAAATCAAAGAAGCGCAGAAGAATGATGAGAAGATCAGTGAGATCCGGCGACTGATTCTAGATGGCAGAGGCAAAGATTTTCGAGAAGATGCAGAAGGTGTGATATGGTTCAAAGACCGCTTGTGTGTTCCCAATGTCCAATCCATTCAGGAGTTGATTCTCAAGGAAGCTCATGAGACACCTTATTCGATTCACCCTGGTAGTGAGAAGATGTATCAGGATCTGAAGAAGAAATTCTGGTGGTACGAAATGAAGAGGGAAATCGCAGAGCATGTGGCTAGGTGCGATAGTTGCCGAAGAATTAAGGCAGAGCACCAGAGACCTGCTGGATTATTGCAACCGTTGCAGATCCCTCAGTGGAAATGGGATGAAATCGGTATGGATTTCATAGTCGGATTGCCTCGCACACGAGCCGGCTACGATTCCATTTGGGTAGTAGTGGACCGTTTAACCAAGTCAGCCCACTTCATACCTGTCAAGACCAACTACAGCAGTGCAGTATTGGCAGAATTGTATATGTCTCGGATCGTTTGTCTTCATGGTGTGCCAAAGAAGATAGTGTCAGACCGAGGAACGCAGTTCACCTCCCATTTCTGGCAGCAGTTGCATGAAGCCTTGGGCACACATCTGATTTTCAGTTCAGCTTATCATCCGCAGACAGATGGCCAGACCGAAAGAACCAATCAAATTCTTGAAGACATGTTGAGAGCCTGTGCGTTGCAAGATCAGTCCGGATGGGACAAGAGATTGCCTTATGCGAAGTTTTCCTATAACAACAGTTACCAGGCCAGTTTGAAGATGTCACCATTTCAGGCGCTCTATGGAAGGAGTTGTAGAACTCCGTTGCAATGGGATCAGCCTGGAGAAAAGCAGGTGTTTGGGCCAGACATTTTGCTTGAAGCCGAAGAGAACATCAAGATGGTTCGAGAGAATCTGAAGATAGCGCAATCAAGGCAGCGAAGCTATGCAGACACAAGAAGAAGAGAGCTGAGTTTCGAAGTCGGAGACTTTGTCTATCTGAAAGTGTCACCGATCAGAGGAGTCAGAAGGTTCGGAGTCAAAGGCAAGCTAGCACCCCGCTACGTTGGTCCGTACCAAATTCTCTCAAGGCGTGGAGAAGTGGCCTATCAGCTCAGTCTGCTAGAGAATTTGTCTGCTGTGCATGATGTCTTTCATGTGTCTCAATTGAAGAAGTGCTTGCGTGTGCCAGAAGAGCAGTTGCCAGTGGAAGGTCTCGAAGTCCAGGAGGACTTGACCTACGTTGAGGAGCCAGTGCAAATCCTTGAAACCGCAGACAGAGTCACTCAAAGGAAGACCATCAGAATGTGCAAAGTCAAATGGAATCACCACTCTGAGGAAGAAGCAACCTGGGAGCGTGAAGATGATCTGATGGCTAAATACCTGGAGCTTTTTGCTAGCCAACCCTGAATCTCGAGGGCGAGATTCTTTTAAGGGGGATAGGTTTGTAACGCCCTGAATTTGGGGGTAGAATTTTTTCTTCTTTTCTCTCACCAAATTCGGGCGTTACTCTCTTTTCTCTTTCCTGTTTCGCTCCTTCTTCCCAATTTCAAACCAGTATAGCGACAGGTGTCCGTGTCATGTATAAACCAAAACCTAAGTGTCATGGGTGTTGCATCATGCTGAAGCACATTTCTTTGTCTGATGTTGAGTGTTCGTCTCGTTCCGTTCCGGATTTCGATTCGCGATTTAATTCCGTTTAGTGGTCGTGCACGTCGTGGGTTTTCGATCCACGAAGTGGCCCGGCCCAACCCAGCCCGGCCCGGTCCGGCCCAGCCCTGCGCGCCCCTGGCGCCCACACCCCCCATGCGCCCCTCCTCTCTCTCTCTCTCATTTGGATCTCCCGCGCAACAACCTCCCTCTCCCTCCTCCACCTCTCTCTCCCCGTGGTGCCCTAGGAATTGGAGACGGCGATCACCGGAATTTTGACCCCGAGGTGAGCTCCCCTCCCCTTCTTCTCTCTCTCTCCCTCTCCCTCCTCTTCTTCCTCCCCCGCACGTGCCCTCCCTTTCCCCTGCTCGCGCGCGACCCCGCCCGCCCCCTGCCCGCAGCGGCGGCGCCCCCCACCCCCTCCCCGGCCCGCGGCGGCACGGCTCCGTCCGCCCCCTGCCCGCGGCGGCGACCCCGCCCCTCCCCCTGCTCGCCGGCGCACGGCCCTGCTCGCCGGCGCGCGGCGGCCCCGCCCCGTCCCCTGCTCGCCGGTGCGCGGCGGCCCCCCGCCCGCCCCCTACTCGCCCGGCTCGGCCCCGGCTCAGCCCCGACGCGGCCCCGGCTCAGCCCCGGCGTGGCCCCTGTCCCCGGCGCGGCCTCGGCCCCTGCGCGCGTCGTTCTGGCCCTTGGCGTGGTTCGCGTGGCCTTGGCGTGGCCTCGCGCTTCCCCGTTTACCGCTAGCGCGTTCCCGCGTTCGCGGTGATTATTTTTGGTTGGTAGTCAATGTCAAACTCCGTTAGTTAGCGTGCTGCGTCGCGCGCTTCGTCGCGCGACGGATTTGTCTAATTTCAGATTCTATTTATGTGTTGCGTCGTGCGCTTCGTCGCGCGACGATCCATTTTAATTTCAGGTTGTTTAAGGTGTAACGTCGCGCGTGTATTCACGCGACGTTCCACTTTAGACTCAGTATAGTCGACGTATGCCGTCGTGCGTTTCGTCGCGCGACGCTTAACGTCTCTTTATAATTAATGCGAAGTGTCTCGCTGCGTGCTCGGTCGCACGACGAGTCGTTAATTTCTTAATTCGTTTTAGAGTGCTATGTCGCGCGTCTCGCCGCGCGACAATCCTTTTTATTTATCTTCATCTGCTTATAATGATTAGACATGAAACATGACTTTACTTTACGATAAACATAGTGTCTACATTAATTTCCTTCTATTAAGCGAGTGGTTAATTTATAATCTTGTAACGTGACCGTTTCTTGACAGTCTTGTTCTCTTTCTCTCTTAACTGTAACTGCGAGCCCGCGTGGAACGTCTGTTTACTTACTGCATTCTATTGTATGGTGTACTGTTCTTTTGTATTAAATATGTGGATGTATGTGTGTTTGCGCTCACATAGAGAACGATCCGGTCGGAGAACCCGAAGAACTCGCAGGAGAAGCCCCTGAGCAGCAGTCAGTTGGTGGAGGCAAGTGTCCCTTGACCTATCTCTGTCCTATTCACTCTTTAATTCACCTCCCGCATTACACATTTATGCCTAAGGATTGACTAGCTTTTGTTATCCATGTCCTTGTTTACCTATTTGGGTTGGATTATTATTGTTTAGCTTTATGCTATTGCTCAAACTCTAATCAATGAACATGATGAGATTATCTATGATACACTGTTTTCCCCTCTCTTATTATGATGTTGTACTTGTGGTCTTCAAGGGGGCTCGAGCGGTTTCTCGAGTGCCTCTCCGTAAGGACCTGTTCTATGGATGACCGCCCGGGAAAATAGTGCAACCATGAGGGTGGAATGGGATGCCCTTAGCTGAATAATTAGAGGATCCGGGGTGTAGTTCACTTAGCCGTCGTGCCGTCAATGGGGCTTGGTGTATGCGGCTCGCTCTGCCAAGTTTGGGTTCGCCCCTTGGGGAGGAGTGCGGTACATTTAGGAAACCTAACGGGTGGCTACAGTCCCGGGGAATCTTTGTAAAGGCTACGTAGTGATGCCCTGCTAGGCCACCTAGGTAGTGGTCAATGGGGAGTAGCTCTCTCCGGGCAGAATGGGAATCACGGCTTATGGGTAAAGTGCACAACCTCTGCAGAGTGTTTGAAAACTGATATATCAGCCGTGCTCGCGGTTATGAGCGGCCAAGGGAGCTCCAGTGATTAGTGGTACTTGATCAGAGACATTATGGTACAGGTGGCTATGAGATCGATGGTTCTAGTTATGACTATGGTGCTGGTAAGTGGTATTCTTTCCGTTTGGAAAGGGTACATCGGGCTAATAACTTGGGTTAATGCTAAAACCTGGCTTTCTATTAGTAAATAATAATCTGACCAACTAAAAGCAACTGCTTGACTTATCCCCACATAAAGCTAGTCCACTACAGCCAAACAGGACACTTGCTGAGTTTGTTGATGTGTACTCACCCTTGCTCTACACACCAAACCCCCCCATCCCCAGGTCGTCAACATTGCAACCACTGCTCAGGAGAAGATGAAGCTGTGGAAGGAGACTTCTAGGAGTTCCAAGACTACGACGAGTTCTAGGCGTGGGTTAGCGGCAAACCCCAGTCGGCTGCTTGTGAAGGCCGCGTTTATCTACGTTTCTTTTCCGCACTTTGATTTATTGTAAGGACTATATGGACGTCTCAGAGGTATGATGTAATCGACTATTATTTCCCTTTTAATACCATTTTGAGCACTGTGTGATGATGTCCATGTTATGTAACTGCTATGTACGTGAATAACTGATCCTGGCACGTACATGGTTCGCATTCGGTTTGCCTTCTAAAACCGGGTGTGACAGCTCATATTGGGTCCAGGCCTTTACATGGAAAAGTTTTCAGACAAGGATTTTATTGGCCGAAGGCAGCTTCGGATGCAGCAGATTTAGTTCAAAATGTGAAAACCGCTAGATGTGTGCTAGACACCAAAAACAACCTTCGTATCTAACTCAGCTAATCTAGCCCACCTAGCCATTGCAAATGTGGGGGTCTAGATTTATTAGGCCCACTTCCACCAGCTACAATAACTTTGGCTACGGTTCAAAATTTTTTTTGGCAGAATATTGTCTGTCGCTTCGGTGTGCCGAAGGCCATTACAGTTGATAACAGAACTCAATTTGATGTCGAAACATTTAAAGCTTTTTGTGACCAAATCAGTACAAAAATATATTTCACATTACAGTTGATAACGGAACTCAATTTGATGTCGAAACGTTCAAAGCTTTTTGTGACCAAATCGGTACAAAAATACATTTCGCATCCGTGAGACATCCATAATCAAATGGACTAGTAGAACGAGCTAATGGAATCATAATAACAGGAATAATGAAGTCAATTTTTAATCAGCCAAAAGGAAAGTGGCCAGACGAGTTAATAAAAGTGGTATGGAACCACAACACTGTTGTCTCAAGGTCAACAGGATTTTTTACCCCATCTCAATTTAATGCTGAAACGTTCAAAGGTTTTTGTGACCAAATCGGTACAAAAATACATTTCGCAACAGTGAGACATCCAGAATCAAATGGACTGGTAGAATGAGCTAATGGAATCATAATAACAGGAATAATGAAGTCAATTTTCGATCAGCCAAAAGGAAAGTGGCCAGACGAGTTAATCAAAGTGGTATGGAACCACAACACTATTGTCTCAAGGTCAACTTGATTTACCCCATTCAAGCTCTTATTCGGCGACGAAGCAATAACATTGAAAGAAGCAAGAACGAGTTCAATAAGGACCCTAGCTTCGGCAGGAAACGATGAGGATTGTAAAATAACAAAAGACACCATAGAAGGGACCAGACTTCATGCAATAGATCACATCATTAAATATCAAGCTGAAACAGTCAAAAGGCATGATCGGAAGGTAAGACTAAAAGACATCAAGCCAGGACACTTAGTGCTTCGGAGAGTGGCCAACCCAGATACAGTGGGAAAACTTCAGCTAAAATGGGAAGGTACTTTCTTGGTGGTATCTTTGTCAAGACCTAGATCGTATAGGTTGAAAGACATGGATGGAAACAACATTCCAATATCGTGGAATGCAGATGAACTCCAGAGATATTATGTGTAAATCTTGTAATTTTTTTATTTTTCCCTATGGCACCCTTTTCCTTTCAAGAGGGGAGAAAGGTTTTTAACGAGGCCATGGGTTGTAATTTGAATTTTGAGTAGCCCTATGCAATATAAGGGCTAAATTCCCCCACATGTAAAATGTAAGGATCTGGGATTACACCATCGAGTGTAAGAAAGTATGAAGGAGCTTCAAAGTTGTCCCTAAGGGGATGCAGAGCTTAAATGCCACCTAAGTAAAAGGTGAATAAGCTCCAAAGTCGTCCCTAAGGGGATGCGAAGCTTAAATGCCACCTAAGTAAAAGGTGAAGAAGCTCCAAAGTCATTCCTAAGGGAATGCAGAGCTTAAATGCCACCTAAGTAAAAGGTGAAGGGACTCCAAAGTCGTTTCTAATGGGATGCAGAGTCTGGGTGTGTATTCGCGTGAGTTTTTTACTTTCGGCATACATTTGCATACTTCATCGCATTCATACAAACATGCATTAGGCATATGTAGATTCATCATCATGACACAAAGCATAAAGCATTAACGGGAAAACCGAGAGTTTATGCCTTCAATAAGAAAATGCTTCGTATATACGGAGGTACTTCGTCTCAAATGAACTTTCACTCTATATGAGAACCAATCTTTGACTTTGCTCAAGAGGTATTTTTCGATGTCAATGAAAATAAGGGAAGGTGTTTTTCGCCTTCGGCTCAAAAAGCTACGAGCATTGGTTTCGTCCACAACAAAGCAGATGGCGCACGAATGAAAGGTAAAAAAGGATTAAAGACTATAAGTTGGAGATACATTACCATCCAGGCAAAGCAAATGTGGTTGTAGATGCGCTAAACAAAAAAAGTAAAGTCAATATGATGCTTGCTCACCCAATGCCATATGAGTTAGGCAAGGAGTTTGATAGGCAGAGCCTTAGATTTCTGAATAGCACACATGGAGTGACAGTTGAACTAGAACCCACATTCGAGCGGGATATCAAAGAAGGACAGAATGGTGATGAGAGGATCAGTGAGATCTGTCCGCTAATCATAGAAGGGAAAGGCAAAGACTTTCGAGAGGATGCAGTAGGCGTGATATGGTTAAAAGACCACTTGTGTGTTCCCGACATCAAGTCCATTCGGGAGCTAATTCTCAAAGAAACTCATGAGACAACATGTTCCATACACCTCGGAAGCAAGAAGATGAATCTGGATCTGAAAAAGAGGTTTTTGGTGGTACGGAATGAAAAGAGAGATTGAGAGCATATTGCCATCCGTGACAGTTATCAGAGAACCAAAATAAAGCATCAGAAACCAGCTGGACTTTTGCAGCCGTTGCAAATTTCTTAGTGGAAATGGGATGAGATCGGGATGGATTTCAAAGTTGGCCGACCTCATACGTGGGTTGGCTATGATTCCATCTGGGTGATTGTGGACCGCTTAACAAAGGTGGCTCATTTCATACTAGTGAAGACAACATACAATGGATCAAGACTAGCTGAGTTATACATGTCTCGGATTGTTTGTTTGCATGGAGTTACGAAGAATATAGTGTCAGATCGAGAAATACAGTTCACCTCTCATTTTGGGCAGCAACTACAAGAAGCTTTGGGCACGCATTTAAAGTTCAATTCAACTTATCACCCGCAGATCGACGGTTAGGCTGAAAGAACTAATCAAATTCTGTAAGACATGTTGAGAGCATGTGCATTGCACGATAAGTCAGGTTGGGATAAGAAGTTACCTTATGTGCAATTCTCCTATAACAACAGCCATCAGGCCAGCCTGAAGATGTCACCATTTCATGCAATGTACGGAAGTTATAGAACTCCATTGCTCTGGGATCAACCTGGGGAAAGACAAGTGTTTGGTCCCGACGTTTTGCTCGAAGCCGAAGATAACATCAAAATGGTTCGAGAGAATCTGAAGATAGCCTAGTCAAGGTAGCAAAGTTATGCTGACACAAGAAGAATAGAACTGAGTTTTGAAGTGGGAGATTGTGTCTACTAGTCAGTTGCCCGTGCGTTGCGACGGCTCACAACAATACCCATGCAAACTATCCACCAAAAGGATCTCAAGATTTTTTATTGATTGTCTCCGCTCTTCGTATAATATTTTTTGATTTGACTAACAGATGTTGTTTTTACTCCATCCAATATGTCTTAGTACAACACGATAATGATAGGAGCGATTAGAAGAGAGTTCACAACGACTGACTGAACGAACAGAGATTATAGAAAGACATAATTCCACCATAGAGAGACCAAAATAAGAGGAAGTTTGTAAGCTCAAGTTTCTAAAATAAGTCACATGAACTCAACCTTATAGAAAATATAGATCAAAATATGGAGTGTGTAACACCCCTAGTTTTACGAGAACTCATTATGTATGCTACACCTAAGATGCATCCACTAGGCTAAAATCTCAAAACAAATACGTGTGATGACCTGACTTAATCAAAGAGGCCCTTGACCCTAGGATAGGGTATATCCCCAAGGATTAGAAGCATGTGGACTTGTGAGATGAGCACTAGACGATGATCTCAAAAGTTAGTAGAAATGTTGAAGAAAAGTTAAACCTAGAGAGCTTGAGTGCCATATGTACCATAGAACACTCAAAAACCCTAATTTGGAAAACTAAAACCCTAATTAGTGCCATATTGGGCGGTTTCAAGTTCTATGCACTTTTAGTCAAAAGTGTATGTATCAAAGTGATAGAATAACCAAAGTTAAGCAACTTTCATGTAACACCCCAGGTGTTACTATGGCCATGGCACATCTATGCACTAATGACTGTGATCACATGTGGAAGAAACTTGAGGAGAAGAGCATAAAAACTTTGGAGACCATGTTTTACCCAAGAATGTGAATGACCAAAAGCATTACCCAAGCTTTTGTGCAATTATCACCTTGGGCAAGAGGGGAGTAAACCCTAGACCCCTCTTGAACCCCTATCTCCTAAAACCTTGGTTGAAGGGGGGGAGATTAAGCAAATGTGCAAATCATGACCTAACCTTTGGCCAAAGTTAAGTAACATATTAATCTACAAATATAGAGAGGAAACATTGCAAAAAGACCCCTTAAGAAACCCCAAATCCATTCCTTAAATAGAGAGAGAGAGCTAGAGCTCTCTAATTCTCTCTAAGTCAAATTTTAACTCTAATCTAAAGATCAGACGTGTTAACTTAGTAAATGGCACCAAAACCACTTGGTCTGAATACCAAAAATGTGCCAAACCATCTAAGGCACCCCCTGGAAAAATTTGAACCCAAGTCAAACTCATTTGACATGTCTTGGCATCACTTTTGTCGTGAGGTGGGCAGGGAGACAAGCCAGATTTGGCGTCCGCATATCTTCTGACCTAGGGCTTATCTTCCCTTGGAACTCACATACAAGAGATAGCCATAGGTGCCAGGAAGAGGTCTGCGCCGGATTTTTGCTAAGATTCGCACGTTTGCGATCTCAGCAAGCTTTTGAACATGGGCAGAAGAATACCTCCACGTGTTTGACGCGTTCTGGGCGCGCCAGAGCACGCCCGCGCCCGACCCCGCGCGCCCCGCGTCACGCCAAGCCATGCCCGCGACTCCTGCTCGCGCCCGCGCCTATAAATCACCCTCAGGCGTCGACCGTACTCCTCCGCGCACGCTCGACCTCACCGGAGCCCGAAACCACCGGCGTTTGCCCCGCGCATGGTGTGCCCGCGGCCACCCGAGCCCCTGCCACCGTAGACCGGCCAACAGAGCCTTTCCCAGCCACGCCCGACCCTTGGAAGAGACCGTGCATGCCTCGGGGAAGCTCCCCGAGCAAGGAATCGGACTTTGCTTCGCCGGAGAAGCCAGTCCACGGTCGCCGGACTTCGCCCGACTGCCGGTGAACGTAGACCGGGTGAGTCTCTGTGCCATTCTTCGATTCCTTGTGCACATCACCTCTACGTCACCCCGTGGAGCTCATCGTGCCATTTGATTGAACTAGATCGCCGTGGTTTAGCCGAAACACCCGCCGCAGACGAGATCACCCGCCTACGCACGTGGACCGGACGATTCCGGCCACCTCCCCCGTCGAGCCGTACACCGCTGTGACCGCCAGGAGCTCCCGGAGCCAACCCCGCCCCTCACCGGACCTCTCTCGCCGCCGGTAAGCCGCGCCGCCCTTTTCTTTTCTGCGGGTACTGTTTAAACCAGGGGAGAGACCGCGGGGAAGAAGAAGAAAAGGCTAGGGGGTTTTGTGCGTTGTCAGTGACTCAGGGGAATAGTAGCGCAGGGGTATAACTGAGAGGATTAGTTTAGAAAGAACCCAGGGTCCTCGGTGTAAACTGATTTTCCAGGAAACCTTTCTAATATTTCAAATTTAAATAAAAACAGAGTTTGTAAAATTCATAACTTATGTTTTATTCAACCAAATCGAGTCAAACCAATTTTGCCAGATCCTAAATAATGTAAACTACTTAGGAAAAATATAAAGCCCCTAAGTGCTACTAAAAATCTTAAAGTTAGGATTTAAATATTGGTTTGGCCAAAAGCTAAATAATAGAAGGAAAAATAGTTACACTGTTAGACTGAGGTTAAGAAAATTTGGAGAAGTAGTTGATCACTCCCTAACATGTTCAAAAATAATAAACCCCTCTGTACACCCAGTTAAGGTAGAGTTTACCATTTAAATCATTTTAGCCTAAAGTCTAAGAAAATATTAATGGAGGTTTAAATAAAGAACCAGGGAGTAACCACATTTTTGTTAGTTTACATATTCAGTATAGTTCACCAGGAAAATTTATTATACCCTTGTTTAGTACAAAATAAATGGGATACCTTTTATTTAAGGAAAACAAGGAAACCTTAGGAAAACCCTAGAAAAATAATTCCAAGGAGAAAACACCCCAAACCTTTGGATAACTAATGTTTTGTTATTAAGAACATAGGAAAAATACTAGTTCTGTTATTTGATGTTTTTCAAATAACAAGTTAGTTATAAGTATCTTTTTGGCATTAAATTTTAGAAAATCATAACTAAATAACCACTAAGTAACCCTCTATGATTTTTGGCACAGAAACATGTTATTACTTCTAGATACCAGCAAAAATGACCCTTAGGACAAAACCTACCCCTAGTTAAGAGTTATAGTGCAAAGTGACCCCTTTGCCCCAACATTTGTTATTTTTGTCCAGAGCATACTCTATTTATTCTGGACCTCAAATTCATAGGACAGACTACAGTGGCCAATAGTAGTCTACTGTAAAGTTTTCAGAATTTTTGGAACAGGTTAAATCACTGTTGTAGTTCAAACCCACCCTAGAATTCATAAATAGAAAAAGAAAGAGGAAATTTAACAATGAGAGTAATGTCATTTTAACCCAACCAGCAAATCCCTTAAAGGTCTACTAAATCATCTAAGGGAAATCCAAGTTACAAATACACTATGCTTATCCCTAACAAAACCCAAACCTAGAGTGATAAGCATAAACCACTAAAGAGCCACGTATGACCAGAAAAACCTAAGTTACTAACTAACTTAGTTTTTCTTCATTTAACATAATGTTTGTTAAATCCTGCATAATCATGACATGCATATTCCTATTCATTGCATTCGATAGATTGCAACCTCGCTGACGGAGAGTACGTCCTCGTGCCGGAACAAGGAGCTGCTCAGGAGGTAGCCCCGGATCTAGCACCAGAGCCTGCACCAGAGGATCTGTCTGCCCCAGCTTTGGAAGGCAAGCCTCGGTTTATGCATAACCTGTTTATTATGCTATTTTACTACACTTAATGATTGTAGGATTGAATGTGCACTTAAGTGTAGGAGTTGTTTGAAACCCTAGTTGCATGATCTCAGGAATCCCATTGAGATGAATACTAGTATGCTAAGCCGAGTAGCTGCTTTATTAATTAGGGATTTCGGTAGAAGTCGAGTGATTTTTCTAGCACTCGCGCGAGGTCAGGAAATTGGTTGTATCCACTTTCTTATCATAATGATGCTGGTTTGTGGACAACAATCCATGGCGATTGGTTGTCCACGGGATAAAAATTGGAATAAGGATTAAGGTGTGGTACCGTGAGTCAAGCGTTTGAACGTACTAAACACATACCGAGAAATATGGTAAATCGGTAAGCCTAGTACCTGAGTGAACCTGCCCGCAGACATATCCCCTCACGCGACCTGAGATGTGGTCTCCCATTCCGGTTATGGTGGATACAAGTGCGGTCACTGCACGACGGCAGTCGGGGTCAGTGAGGCATTGTACGCCAAGGCGGTGAGCCCTGATCTGTTGCCAGGGAATCGACGGGGACGATTGATGTGTGTGGGGATGGAGTGCCTCGCCACGTTGTGTGTTTAGGTTTACCTTGCAAGGATAAAAACTCGATTCGAATCGTCTGCTTCTCGCAGCTAATGAGATTGCTTGATCCATGTTGCTACATTGAGTAACAAGTGAAAATGTGATGAGGTGACAAAAGATGTTGATTGCTAAATTTGCTTGCTACTATGAATGAGTAGATAGTACACATCTAGTCTTAAGAGAGTCACACTAAAACTTGACAAAGCTAAAACTTGATTTATAAACTCAGCTAGTGCTTTTGGCAACCAAACCCCACAGCCAAACAACTGCATGTCTAGAGGTAGAGGAGTAGACTCCTCACACCGGGTAAGTCTAGCTGAATATTAGTATACTCAGCCTTGCTTGTGGCATAATTTACAGGTTCTTTGGAGGACATGGTTGCTGGAGTGACTTGGCCGTCCATCTTGCCACCGGGTTGGACAGTCGAGTGAGATCCTACCTCGGCTGAGGAGGAGCATGAGGAGTGATAGGACAGGCTTCCCCATCTCTCTGTTTATTTACCGTTAGTTTTATTCCGCTGCACTTCAGACAATGATGCTACTTTTGCTAAAACTCCGATGTTGATGTAATAAATTTACAATTCCTTAATGTATGGTTTTATGCTTTATTGTATTTGCTCTGTGACTCACCATCGAGTGAGACTGTGGTACTTGATCCTGTCAGTGGCCTCATCGGACTAGATCCGAGGGATTGACGGGTTATTCCCATTTAAGTGTGGTCTAGCCTCTAAGGCGGAACTTAGACACTTAAGTTGGAATAATTCGGGCAGTTCCGCCACATTTAATGTTTGGGGATTTCCATGTTTTGTGGTGAAAATTGGAGTAAATTGCAAAAAGGTCAAAGAGCACCCATATGCGTAATTCTGAAAACAATGTTAACATGTCAAATTCAAGCCTATGTATCGTTTGATCCATGAGGAATTTGTCATGAGTCACCACAACAAAGTTGTAGAGCTACTATAGTAGTTTATGTTTGATTAAGTGACCTAGGCCAATAATGGTACATAAATTGGAGTAAAATGCCCTAGAAGTTGGGCTGTCAGTCGGGTCTTAGAGTGAAAGCAGACTGGCAATGGTGTCTGATCAACTTTGGAGCCGGATTGTGCTTGATCTAGTGTGTAACTGCTCAAGATCCTTATGACAAATTTGAAGTTGGTTTATAGGAGAATAACTTTGATATAGTCGGATTAGTGGCTCATCACATAGAAATCGAAGAAAAATACCACTGAAGTTGCTCTATCAAACGAGTTGAACGGGATCGCCATGGTACAGTAAACTGAAAAAGATCTGAGATGCAGTGCACCTCACCGCCGGTGATCTCTGCGCGTTGATTCGAGCTGGCCGCCGAGATTCATGCTCGGTTTGAGTGGGATATTATCGCAAGGATGAAAAGATCATAGGAGGATTGAATCAGGCCGGTCTCACCGTACCCACTTGCCTGACGACGTGGTCGCGCGACCACCGCTGTCATGACGCCGTTTACCCTGATCGTGACATGCCATACGCCATCTTACCACGTCGTAGTAAGTCATGGTGGATGGCCATTTACCGCCCTGAGTCCATACCCCACTGAGCGCCACGGTAGACGAGCTCCGGTGACTCACCCTTTCATCACCGTGAGCTCCCCTTCGTCCAAAATTCGGAGCAACCGAAGCCGGCCTCTATAAATTGAGTGCCCTCCTTGTTCCGCCTTCTTGTTACGCGCTCAGTGCACCAGTCCTCGCTTCAATCCCTCCACCATAGCCTGAGGATTTGGAATTTCCCCCAAATCAGTCGCTAGCGCCACCGCGAGACATTTCGTCGTGGCCAGAGCCCTCTGAGGTAACTACGGGGAGCATGAGAGTGTTTTGAGTTCCCTTATGTGTCGCGATGCTCATCGACCCGCCCGGTTAGACTCTACCGTAGCATGATCCCCGGAATGCTGTGTCGCCACCGTGGAATGCCGTGGCGGACACTCCCTGTCGACCCACTGCTCTGTCCTTACGCCCGTCTTCTAGGCCATTATCCTTGAGTCCTCGTGAGTTACTGAAGCTCATCGTACTTCTAATTCAAACGCTACCATGCTGTGTCACTAGGAACGAACCCACAAAGAATTTGGTTCCACGGGTGCTCATGAACCGAGCTTGAGAATAAAGTTCCTGCCCGATTTTTGATCCCTAGAGTAGCGCCAAGAGTTGAATTAGGTGTAAGAGAAAATTTGAGCGTGGATTATAGGGTATAGTGGCCTACATAGGTTCGGTGGAGTGATTGCGCCGCCGTCCGTGGTCGGGGACCCGGTCTTGTGAAGGAGAAAGAAAGGGGGGGTTTCTTTGTAAATGTCAGTGACTCAGAAAACAGTGCCTTGGATTGGTCTTCGGTTATTCAAATACCTAGGGGGTTCCGTGCAAAAGGGTCTCGCGCGGGCGCGGATGCAGGCGCGTTTCACCGTCTGTGGGCCGGGCCGGACCAGTTTCACCACAATCCTATTCAATGTTTTTCCTTTTCTTTTTTCCATTAATTTAGAAAATTCATTAGAAATGGTAGAAAACTGGTAAAATCATGAGACCAATTTTCCTAGATTCCCAAAATCAAGTAGTATTTAGTAAAAGTAATTCCAAGATTTTTATTTCCAACTTGAAATTATGTAGCATTTAAAGGTGATTGAATGAAGTCTTTTACAATTTTAGAAATAGTTTAATAATTCCAAAAATCATAAAACTTTTTGGGTAGGCTTAATATGATGATTAGAGCCCCTGAATAAAGTTTGAAATAATTTGGACATTGTTTGACCCAATAACTAGCTTCATAGGATTAATTACTTAATACTAACCCTAAAGGAATACCTAACTAGAAAACCTTAGTGATTGATTTGTACTGTGAAGGAAAGTTGTATTCAAGATGCTACTTACTATATTTCTATTGTATAAATGCATATTCATGACATAGCATAAGCATTCATGTACATGTATTATCATGTATAGAACACGAGGAAGAAACTGTAGTAGAGGAAGAAGTTGTCTCCTAGACTAAGAATCCTCAAGTGGAGAACAACTTTTAATTAGACATCTGCGGTGTGGAAACAGAAACTGCAGCAACACAAGGCAAGCCACGGTGCATTATCCCTTTTATATGATGCATTAGGTGATAGGAGTTGTGTGATAAACAATTGATGCATTTCCTTCCTTGGACAATTTGGTTACAAATCCTTGTTCACTTTTTTATTTCAACAATTTTTCTAGTGCTTAGTCTTGCTATAGAAAAGAAAAACGTTTTGTTTTGAAAAAGGTGATGCTTCACACTGGATGGGGATTTTTACAAAGAAAAGACTTATGATGGTGAATCCATCATGGCCATGATGGGTTCAACATCTGGAAAAGTACCTCTGCTAGGTACCAAACTTTGGGTTTCAAATAATAAAGACGAGACCGGGTGGGTGACTTGCACGAGAAAGGGAGTCTCGGTGTAGTGTCTCCGTCTGAGTCGTTTAAGGATCGAGCCGATGTAGGCTTGATGATCGAGGACCTTTTAATTCACCACATGCCTCATCATGGGTAAGTTTTGCCTCGGTCGGACCAAAACCAGAAAGGCCACCACACAATGAGAGTGGAGAGATGGCGAGAGTAGCGTGTACCCTCCGTGGCAAGATGTTGGATGGTGAAGTATCTGTGCTCTCGGTTGGCATGAACCCATTCTGGTCTTGAGAAACCCGGGTGCGAGTTGACATATGTAAGGGGTGAGTGCTACATATGTCGTGTGCTTGGAGATCACCAGCTGGGTATTAATCGATTTGGATCGCCGTTACTTCTAGAACATGAAGACTTGGTCACTGCGCTACATGTAGCAACAAGTGAACTGAAGGGGTGATAAACGATGGCTAGTATAGGCCAAGTGTTTGATCTAAGAATAGGAAGGAATCTAGATGCAGGTAATTACTTAACCTGATAAGTAAAATGACTTCTTAAGGATCCACTCATAGTAAGATTTTCTACAAAAGAGTCTGAGTTTTGATAAGCTCTACTTTGATTCCCAAAGGCCAGCATATCCTTGAGAGTCTTTTTCCTTTGACGGGTAAGACTTGCGAAAGTACACTTTGTACTCAGGGGTTTCAAACCCATGATGTTGTAGGTGATGAAACTACTGAGTTCTGTTGTTTCTATTCCAAGGTGGTTCCAAAGCAAGAGGAAGAAAACTAAGACCTACCTGGGGAAGGTGGTTTGCCTTCCTATGATGTAATAATAAGTTTAAGCACTCAATACCCGTTATGTAATAATCAACTCTTTCTATATTTTTCTTATGAATGTAAATTATGTTATTATAATCCTTTCTGCTTACTCCGATGATGTGTAATGTCTATGTTATGGGATAAGCGCTCTTGGGCGATGTGATGGAGATACAGATAACCAGACCTATTGAGCCATTGTGCGCACCTACCTGACTGTTTGAGGTCCTTAGGACAAGGACATCGGTAGGTGGGCCTAATATCTTGGGGGGTTCTGTGATAGCTGGCATCGGAACGAAGCCTATTTCTTCAGACAATACTTAGTGCTTCAAAAGATTTTAAAATACTTACCTTTGAACATTCTTTTATTCTTACCATGATCTTTCTTATAGTAACTTATCTTTTGAAAAGTTGGGTAACAGAGTGCTAAAGTCATGGGTACCTCGGCACTAGTTGGATCCTCGATATGAGGGGAGCAGTAGTGGCAATAATGATCCCATAGGGGATCTGGAGGCTAGGGTTGAACGTCTAACGATGGAACTGCACCATGGAAGCAGGGAGCATGCGAGTGATATACGTCGTGTTGCTGAGTTTCCAGCAGAGGTTGACCATTTGCAGTGGGAGATTGCGGAGCTGGTAGGGCTATTGACTAGGCTATAAATTCAGGATCTATAGTCTGGAATTGCGAGGTGACTGCTCGAGCCCGGGTGGAAGAGCTAAGCATAGCCCTATAAAATCTGCAAGCGTATAATAATACTCTGCACGAGGAAGTGCACGTGCTGTATGACCAGTTGCATCCAAGCGTGCCACCAGATATTGCGGCGATGGGAGCTAGAACATCAGGAGCAGCTGGCAGAGGACCTTATGGGGAGTTGGATCTCTTTGGAGCCCCTCCTTCTATGAACATCGCGGATGATCGTTCTCCCAAAACAAGCAGTGGAGCGGGAGCAGCCATGGACGCGGATAACTTGATTAGATAGTAATAGGTTGTTTCCATATGTATTCTAAATAAGGAAAAGTGAGTGTTGGGGACTTGTTCTCAAATGCTATGAGTTAAGAACAAGGCAACACAAAACATTAATGGTTAAAGACCTTCGTCCTTCGAAGCATTATCTCCCTTCGGATATAATGATCTTCAGACGAAGGTTATGAAGGACGTACCTTCATCATCTCAGTATATAATAATGAAAATAGAAGCATATGAAACATGGGAAGTAACATGAATAATCATATGACATTATTAGTATATCTTTATTATATCATCATGAATAAACATGAACAATATTGAATTACATTTATACCATCGGCTTGATAGAAGGCGAAAATCCAAGTGTGACGTGTGAGTGAATACAAGTCAGCGTGAACAGTACAAGGTTACTGTTCACCTATTTATAGGCACAGGACACAGCCCGGTCGAAATTACATCTATGTCCTTGATAACAAATCACAAACATGACATAGATTATCAGGGACCGAACGGTCTTTTCCTCTTTAAGTCGGTGCCGCCCTTCGTCTCAAGGCACGTCATTATGCCGAAGCTTTCTGGGTTGTAGCTTCGGCATATACCTTCATGTTATGTCTGCGTGCATATCATCCTGCCGAAGGTGTTTTTTTGCTTAGAGGACCTTCGGCGCAGAAGAAGGCCCCCAAAAGTAGCCCCTTCGCGGTGCTGGATCGTTTTTCATAACGAGCTTGATCCGCGAAAAATCTTAAAGGCTTTGCAATGCCGAAGGTCCAAAAAACACCTTCCCAAATCAATACACATTCTCCATTTGCCATTAGCCTTCTTCACCATAACATTGTTGCCTAGCCATTCTGGATATGTTACTTCTCTAATAACACCAGCACTGAGAAGTCTCTTTACTTCGTTTCGAGCAGCTTCAGCTTTATCATCAGACATCTTCCGAAGTCTTTGCTTCCTTGGCCTAAAAGATGGATCCACATTAAGTGAATGCTCGATGACATCTCTGTTGACACCACAAAGATCATTGGTTGTCCAAGCAAAGACATCTTTGTTGTTGAACAAAAACCTTATCAAAGTTTTTTTCTGCTCATCAGATAGCTGAGACCCCAGTAGTACCCTTTGATCTGCTATATCTTCACATAGGAGCATAGGCTTCGGCTAATCTGCCGAAGCAGCCTTCTCTCTTTTGTGTTTATATTATTGACAAGCTTCGGCTCCATCTATGTTGTGTATTGCCTTTGAATTTGTCCAACTCCCTTCAGCCCTTCTAGCAGCTTCTTGACTTCCATGGACAACAATGGGCCCTCGTTCCGAAGGTATCTTCATGCATAAGTATGCTGGATGAAGTATTGCTTCGAAGGCATTAAGTGTTCCTCGACCAATGATTGCATTGTACGGTTATTCCATGTCGACAATGTCAAAAACAACTTGCTCATTTCTTGTGTTGTGGATGTAACCAAAGGTAACTGACATTGTGATTTTGCCAAGTGCCACAACCTGTCGTCCTCCGAAGCCACAAAGAGGGTGTGTAGCATCATGAATCTTGTCCTCTGGTTCTTGCATCTGCCTGAAAGCCTTTGCAAATATAATGTCCGCTGCACTGCCTATGTCAACCAGAACATTGTGGACCAGAAATCCCTTGATGACACAAGATATGACCATAGCATCATTGTGAGGATAGTCTTTTAGCTAAAGATCCTCCTGGGAGAAGGTGATTGGGATGTGGGACCACTTGGACCTGACGAAGGGTCCTTGCACCCCAACATGCTACACTGTTCTCTGCGCTTCCTTCTTCTGTTTTTTGTTGGCTGGCTCTACACTTGAACCGCCCGTGATTGGGAGCACCAGCATCATGACTGAAGGTGCTACAGCTTGGTTGTTGAACGAAGCCATCGTCTCAACAGTGGAAGTGAGTTCACCGGAGGTGGGCGCCAATGTTGGGGACTTGTTATCAAATGCTATGAGTTAAGAACAAGGAAACCCAAAACATTAATGGTTAAAGACCTTCATCCTTCGAAGCATTATCTCCCTTAGGATATAATGATCTTCAGACGAAGGTTATGAAGGACGTACCTTCATCATCTTAGTATATAATAATAAAAATAGAAGCATATGAAACATGGGAAGTAACATGAATAATCATATGACATTATTAGTATATCTTTATTATATCATCATGAATAAACATGAACAATATTGAATTACATTTATACCTTCGGCTTGACAGAAGGCGAAAATCCAAGTGTGACGTGCGAGTGAATACAAGTCAGCGTGAACAGTACAGGGTTACTGGTCACCTATTTATAGGCACGGGACGCAGCCCGGTCGAAATTACATCTATGTCCTTGATAACAAATCACAAACATGACACAGATTATCAGGGACCGAACGGTCTTTTCCTCTTTAAGTCGGTGCCGCCCTTCGTCTCAAGGCACGTCATTATGCCAAAGCTTTCTGGGTTGTAGCTTCGGCATATACCTTCGTGTTATGTCTGCGTGCATATCGTCCTGCCTATGGTGTTTTTTTCTTAGAGGACCTTCAGCGCAGAAGAAGGCCCCCAACAGTGAGTTGTATAAGTTTTGTATGTATAATTAGAACAATTTTGGAACAATGTAACAGAGGTTGTGTAATCATGGCATGTAATAATCAAGTATGTTTTCTTCTTTAGATGCCATCCAGAACTCATGCTCAAGATGGGGCTGGAACTTCCCGTGGTGGGGAGGAAACTCCGAACCCGCCGCTAGTACCTCCCACGCTGGTTGTGGCTATCACTACCTTAATTAATGTCATTACTGATAATACTCGTTTTCTTCAAGAAATGGCTGGGAAACAAATTCATCAGCTGGGAGGAAGAGGTTAACACCAGGCCCCTAGAGATACTACGTATATGGACTTTTCAGAAACTCGTCCACCTATTTTCATCAAGGCGGAAGAACCTTTGGAAGAGGGCGAATGGATTCGGGTTATGGAGCATGAATTTGGACTAATCTAGTGCATAGAGACCCAGAAGCCCCTGTTTGCTGCCCAGCAATTGAGAGGTCCCGCTAGTACCTAGTGGGGAAACTTTGCAGCTGTTCAACCTGAAGGACATCTTGTCACAAGGGCAGAGTTCAAGCAAGTGTTCAAGGAACACTACATCCCAGATGGTGTTCTATAGATGAAATAGGAAGAGTTTGTTCGCTTAAAGCAAGGAGGAGACTCGGTGATGCAATACCTCGCCAAATTCAACCATCTCTCCCAGTATGGTATTGAGCAAGTGGACACGGACCTGAAAAAGAAAAATCTTTCATGAGAGGTCTGAATGATCGACTACAATGAAAGATGGCCATTTGCCTAGATCTCACTTACAGCAGGGATGTGAGCACAACACTTTCAGTGGAGGCCAATAATTCGGGGCAGGGAAAGACAAAAAGATTTGGGCGTGAAGGGGGTGAAGGATCCTCTCAATGATCCGAGAAGCGGTCTTAGTTGGTAATTCATCCTTTTAACCCAAATCGCTCTTTTTCTCGTCCACCCACCTATCCTTTCAAGCAACCAGTTTTCATCCTTCCCACACCTTCCCTTGCTCAAAACAATCAGCTAAATGCCCCTAGTACTCGTTTCCCCGCCTTACCCAGTTCATCTAACAGTTGCTTCAACTGTGGGAAGTCTAGACATTTCATCAAGGACTATCCCTATCCAAAGCAAAATAAATCCAATTTCCAAAAGGCTTCTCGAAGCACATCTCAAGGCAAGGGAAATGTGGCAAGCACTCAGGTAGGTAAAAATGCAAGGAAAACTAGGCGAGTCTACTATACTCAAGTGGCTACCACCCCAGAAGGAGAGCCGATGATGATGAGTACGTTTTTCGTTGCCAATCATCCTGTTGTCATTCTTTTTGATTATGGTGCATCACATACTTTCATGAGCAAGACTTTTGTTGAGAAGAATTGCATACTTAGTATTGAATCAAAGAAGGGTTTTGTTATTCAATCACCTAGGGGTAAAATTTTTACTAAGGAAGTAGTCCTCCACGTACCCGTGACTTTAGCCGGATATGAATTGCCTACCAATATGATAGTTATAAAGGGGGAAGACATAGATGTGATTCTAGGCATGAATTGGTTAGCTCAAAATAAGGCTATTATCAATGCCGGTCAAAGGACTATTCAACTAAGTCATGGACAAGAAGAGGTCAGGTTATCTATCCCTGTATCTATCCCAGTCAATGTATCTGGACAAGTTTTTGAAGCCATAGTGCAAGAGATACAAGACATCCCGGTTATGTGTGAATTTCTGGATGTATTCCCTGAAGATTTACCCGGATTACCTCTTGAGTGGGACGTAGAGTTTGTGATTGAGTTAAAACTGGGTACGACTCCTATTTCTAGATGATCATACCGTATGCCTCCCAATGAATTGGCAGAATTAAAGAGGCAATTACAAGACTTGTTGGAGAAAGGATTTATCAGACCGAGTTCATCGCCATGGGGATGTCCAGTCATCTTCATCAAGAGGAAGGATCAAACCCTACGAATTTGTGTGATATACTGACCCCTTAATGAAGTTACCATTAAAAACAAGTATCCCCTTCCCCAGATTGACCTTTTATTTGATCAGCTTACTAGAGCCCGGGTATTTTCTAAGAT
This sequence comes from Zea mays, assembly GCF_902167145.1. Lineage (NCBI taxonomy): Eukaryota > Viridiplantae > Streptophyta > Magnoliopsida > Poales > Poaceae > Zea > Zea mays. The sequence goes on from NC_050097.1 coordinate 103,015,365, forward strand.
TGATCTCAGATCAGGCTATCATCATACAAGAATTGACCCGAGGACATACCCAAGACGGCTTTCACAACTCGATATGAATTATTCGAGTATTTGGTTATGTCCTTTGGATTAACAAATGCTCCAGTCCATTTCACATACTTAATGAATTCGGTGGACTATCGACCCTACGGATGCGTGTGGACTGTCGACCCCATAATGAAGTCACCATTAAGAATAAGTATCCCCTTCCCAGGATCGATCTTCTATTTGATCAGCTTATTGGAGCCTGGGTATTTTCTAAGATTGACCTCAGATCGGGCTAACATCAGATAAGAATTCGACCCGAAGATATACCTAAAATGGCCTTTACAACTTGATATGTATTATTCGAGTATCTGGTTATGTCCTTTGGATTAACAAATGCTCTAGCCCATTTCACGTACTTAATGAATTTTGTGTGCATGCCAGAATTAGACAAGTTTGTAGTAGTCTTTATCGATGATATTTTGATCTATTACAAGAATAAAGAGGAGCATATAGAGCATTTGCGGATTATTTTAACGCACTTAAGAGAACATCAACTTTATGCTAAATTCAGCAAGTGCGCGTTTTGGTTGGAGGAAGAAATCCAATTTTTGGGGCTTGTTTTATCGGCTAAGGGAATTGCGGTTGATCCCAGCGAAGTTAAGGATATTCTGGAATGGAAATCTCCTACCATAGTGCATCAAGTCAGAAGCTTTCTTGGACTGGCTGGCTTTTACTGTAGGTTTATCTTGGACTTTTCCAAGATTGTTAAACCTATCATGGGGTTGTTAAAGAATGATGTTAAGTTTAATTGGTCTCCTAAGTGTAATAAGGCCTTTGAACAGTTGAAAACACTACTGACCACTGCACCAGTTTTTGCTCAACCGGATATTGAGAAGCCATTTGATGTATATTGTGACACATCAGGCATTGGGCTTGGATGTGTTCTGATGCTAGAAGGACGAGTAATAGAGTATGCCTCAAGACAGCTGCGCCGACATGAGGAACATTACCCAACACACGATTTGGAACTGGCCACAGTAGTTCATGCCCTTAAAATTTGTCGTCATTATCTACTAGGAAATCTATGCCATATGTATACTGGTCACAAGAGTTTAAAGTACATTTTCACCCCGTAAGAGTTAAATATTAGACAGAGAAGATGGCTCGAGCTAATCAAAGACTATGACCTAGAAATTCACTATCATCCAGGAAAGGCTAATGTGGTGGCTGATGCTCTAAGTCGTAAAGCCATTTGTCATTGCCTTACCATGGGATTGTCTGACACCACTTTGTGTCAGGAAATGGAAAGACTAAATCCAGGAATAGTGCAACAAGGAGCCTTGATGCATTTGAAGCTTGAGTTAGTTATTCAACAAAAGATTATTGATGCTCAAAGGATTGATAAGGGTACGAAGCATATTCACGAGAAAATGGATGCCGGCAAAGCTACTTGTTTAAGGAAAATGATCATGGAGTGTTATGGTTTAAAGACTGCATAGTGGTGCCTAAGGATGCTGAACTCCATCAACAAATCTATGATGAAGCCCATCTTAGTCGATATTCTATTCATACTAGAAGTACTAAGATGTACCAAGATTTGAAACAGCATTATTGGTGGACTAAGATGGAGATAGAGATCGCTCGCTATGTGGCAAAATGTGACACTTGTAGACGAGTCAAGGCGATGCATATGGAAGCTACTGGACCTCTGTAATCATTGCCTATACCAACATGGAAATGGGAGGACATAAGCATGGATTTTGTTGTTGGATTACCCAAAACGTCTATGACTCTATTTGGGTTGTAGTGGACCGGCTTACAAAGACTTCACATTTTCTTCTTGTCAAACTGAAGTATCCAGTGATTGCGTATGCAGAACTCTATATTGCACGTATCCTGAGTTTGCACGGGGTGCCAAAGACGATAGTGTTGGACCGAGGACCGCAATTTATATCCAAATTTTGGGAAGAGCTACATAAATCTTTGGGCACTAAATTGCTCAATAGCTCGGCCTATCATCCTCAAACGAGTGGACAAACAGAAAGAGTAAATCAATCACTAGAAGATATGCTACGAGCCTGCGTCTTGGAGTTTCCACAAAACTGAGAGGATTGTCTGTCGTTGGCAGAATTTTCTTATAATAATAGTTATCAAGAAAGTATTAAAATGGCACTGTTTGAAGCTCTGTACGGACGGTGATGTAGAACACCCTTGAATTGGTCAGAACCCAGGGAATGGTGGTTTTTCAGACCTGATTTATTCAAAGAATCGGAAGAAAAGGTCTGATGCATAAGACATAACTTGAGAGAAGCTCAAGCACGACAGAAGAATTATGCGGATAACCGACATCGGCCATTAGATTTTCAAGTCGGAGATCATGTGTACTTGAAAGTATCCCCAATGAAAGGTGTTGGTCGATTCGGGGTTAAAGGAAAGTTAGCACCCCGATATATTGGCCCATTCCCTATTCTTGAACGATCTGGGTAGGTTGCGTACAAACTTCGGTTGCTAGAATCACTATCAGTTGTACATAATGTGTTCCACGTATCCCAGTTGAAGAAGTGTCCTCGGATCCCTGATCAACCTATGGATATATTAGATGTTAATTTGGAACCAGACTTAACCTATTCGGAATATCCCATCCGAGTTTTGGATCAAAAAGACCGAGTTACACGGAAAAGGACTCTCAAGTTCTATAAGGTATAGTGGAACCAACACGCTGAAGAAGAAGCACCATGGGAGTCTGATGATTTCTTAGAAAAACATTTTCCCAAGTTCTTAGCCTCTTGTAACCTTTAAAGTTTATGTACTTTATTGTAAAGTTAGAACAAACCCCCACACTCACCCCTGCTCTATAACAGAAAATAGGAAATAAAGTTGTGACATGTTTCCTTTTACATTACTTACCCTGGAGCCTTAAATCTTGGACGATATTCTTTTATGGGGGGAAGGATGTAACACCCCTGGTGTGGGGGACAGATATCCCCTGGGTCCACTTGAAGGCAAAAACCCTGCTTGGGGCCACAAGCCAGTCTCCCCACAAGGTCGTCGTGTCGTGGGTCGGGCAAAGACAACGATGGAGATGGGCCGACCTAGGAAGGCGATGGGCTCACGTCCGGATTATTCGTGGCTTGGGCGTGATCCTGTTGAAGCTGCTCGCTTTTCGTGCGCCTGATGTCCTTAAACATCGAGGATAGCTCAGAACGGAGGTGCCGGGTTTTCCTCAAGATAAGCAATGTCTGTTCGCTATTAGCTAGGAGATAAGCTGGAAGAGTGTGATCAGCATGTGTGCAGGGAGTGCCCTATAGTTGTGCGTATAAGGCCTAGGGGGATCCCCATCATTTTCATCTCATTAGCACCTCTCCACTCGTGAGACACCACTTGTAAACACCCCACACATACAAAGTCACCCTAGGAAGAAGGGTATTACGCTCCTCAAGCGGCCCGAACTTGCAGAAAATCACCCAACTCTCTCTTCCTCGTGCCCCCAGCACAAACCATCGAGTTATGATCTACGACACTGTCCTACCCAAAAGCACCACGAGGGTACCCCGGGTGTGCGGTCGGACACTAAACACCGACAGCTAGCGCACCAGGTAGGGGGTGTGTCATTGATCAACGCTAACTCCATGGCCATCATCTTCAAGAACAAGACCATTCTCAGCCCAAGAGCTATGTTCTGCTTTAGAACCATTGTAATACCCAAAAGTGTACATAATAAAGATAGAGTGGATTTCTTTATTTTGTGTGAATTCTATTAGCACATGAGAACCCTCACATCTATATTGAGCAACAAATTAGTGATACCAAAAATAATATGTGCATCATGCTGAGGTTTATTTGTGTGTGTATTTGTTAACAATAAATAATGTTAATAGAAATATATTAGTAGCCCATTTGGAAATAAATATCTAGTTGGAAACCCTAGAATTTGAGAAGGAGAAGCATTAGTCATCACAAAATATTTTTTTAAAATAAATAAATTCATCTCACACCAAGTTTGAGTTGGACAATTAATTTAGAGATAAATTTGCCACAGAATTCAAATTTAAATTTAAATTGAAGTTGAATTTCAGAAAAAAAGAAAAGAAATTAGAAATGGAAAAGGAAGATAGGAGGAGAGAATTGCGCGTGGGCCGAATTTCCCTGTGCGCGACCCACTCACTTTCCCTCTAAACATGTGCGGCCCAAACTCATCAGACCGATGCAGGTAGGTAGGGCAGGTCTGTCAGCCACATGCGCGCGTGAACATTTGGGGCGCTGGGGAACCGGGTCCACTCGCCAGTCGTAGATCCTCTGTCGCCGCGCATCCGCGCCCTGCCAGAGACCGCGCTTGAGTTGCCGACCCCACCTGTCAGGCGAAGTTTTCCCTCTTCTGTTTCTCTCTGCCGCATGGGACCCACGTTCCCTGTTCCTCTTCCTCGCCGCACATCTCGGGCGAGTGGTTGAACGCGTGGCACCTCCGCTAACCACGTCCGCACCTCGGCTCGGTTTCAAAAGCGGGCCAAAGACCCTCCTCACTTTTTCCCCTCGACTCCTCCCACTGCGCCATCACCAGAAAAAGAAATCGCTGCCGCTAGGGCAGCTATCCCCGTCGAGCTCTGCTTGGATGCTGCCGAGCGAAGACATCGCCGTGACTCGAATCGGAAGTAGGAGCGATAGCTTCGGTTGAGTTGGTGGACTCCGCTCGCGGTCTTGTCGTGCCTGGAGGTTGTTTGGGTGGCCGGGAATTCGTCGCCGTCGAGGGAATTCCATGCCGGGCCGCTGCGGACTGTGGCCAGTTACCCTAGCCTCACCCCTGTCTCCGGTAAGCCCATGGATAAATTCACTTTGAGGCACACTTCATTTGCACCGATTTTATGATTTGGAGAAACGCGGGTCGGCCATCTTGGTCGTTCGCCGGTGACTCACCGCCGTCGTGGCGCGACCGTCGTGAATGGATCGGGTCAGTGTGGTGACGATGTTGTCGGCCCGTTGATCTCCCTCTGAACGACGCCGATTAGACGGAAGAGTACTCCTTCGCCACGTTTAGTTATGACCGTCGATCTGGATCTGACGGATAGATTCATATTTGCGGTGATAAAATCCCTAACATTGAGTCCTAATCCGACAATCCCACTATATACTGCTTCGCCGCGCTGGGTTCTAATCTCGTCCGATTGGTTGTGATCGGACAGTCCTGGGCGGCCGATAACCCTTCGCCATTCATTTTACATAAGAGACCCTGATGAATCTGGAAATCAACACGCGGTACTCAACTGTTGTGCACTGAGTCTGTGAAACCTTACGAGGTAGCCCCTGTCTTCTCTGGTTATTATGCGCCCAGTCCAGGGAAGAAAAAAATCAAGGAAATTGAATTAGATAATGATTTTTAATATAAAAATCATTACAACAAATTATTTAATCCCTAGAAAATTCATATTAAGTCCAAATTGAACCATTCCAGTTCCTATAATTTTGTAATAATGTTGTTCATCACATAGTGTCTCTGTTTTGACATGAAAATAGTATTAAAATTTATCTCTCAATTAATCTTGTAACCAACACGTGAAACCTTTGGAAATTCATAACTTAAAATCTATAACTCCAAAATTAATGATTCATGTTCCTATGATCTTATTTTAATATGTAGATTATTAATATGTATTTTGTATACAGATGTTAATTTCCTCTTTATACTATGCTTGTTTGTATTGTGGCGAGTAGAAGAGCCAATGTCTGAGGATCCTGGTGTTCAGTAGATAGAAGTTGCTGAGCAGGAGCTCATTGAAGGTAAGTTGTGCCATTGACCACTTTTATTACTCAATAATGTTCTCTATAATCATTTATTCATGCATAGGTTTAATTTTGATGGGATCCAATAGGTCACCCTAGACTGCTTATCTTTTTACCTTGTTTACCCCTAAATCATTTGGGTAGTTTTGCTATTACTTTATATGGTTTTTGGTTCATATTACATTATATCCATGTTTCAATTATTCTGTTATTTTATTTATGCTCATGTCAAGATCATTATCTTTAATTGGAACATGGAGCTTAACTTGAGAAACACGTGCCACCATAAGGGTGATATGGGACGCCCTTGGCTGACTAACTAGGAAAGCTAATGGAAGACTACCTTACCCGAAAGGGGCAAGGGCAGTAGGGGAGTAGGCGTGTAGGGAGGTTCCCATGTTGATTTTTCTGTGATGGCGGTCAGACAGGGGATTCCTGCATTGCTCTTCCTATAAACTGTAGCGGGTTTTCGGAAGCTAATAGAATTGTGTAAAGGCCTCGTAGTGTTGCCATGTCTCGCTTCCTTGGTAGAGGTGTATGGGAGTCGCGATCTCTTGGCAGATGGGTAACATGACTTGTGGGTATAGGGTACAACCTCTGCAGAGTGTAAAACTGGTATACTAGCCAAGCTCGCGGTCATGAGCAGCTCAGGACTCTCGCATGATTAAACTATGGAACTAAATTCAATTTGTCATTTGCATTGCATGGGATTATTTATTAATTTTGTTCTATTCTTATTATGGTTTGGTATTTACTTACATTTAGTAACTGCTAATAAAATTTGATCAACGTATTAAAAGCAATGCTCAGCTTTAACCCCTATTGTTGATCAGCATTACACATCACATGAACTCCCACATTTGGTGAGTTCATGCACATTATTCCCCACAACTTGTTGAGCGATGAACATATGTGAGCTCACCCTTGCTGCCTCACACCCCCCATAGGAGAAGTACAGGTGGCCCAGGAGGAGCCGCACAATGAGGAGTTTGACTTGATCTTGGTGGCGTCTCCCAGTTGACTTTATGGCGCCAAGGATGGACTTTAGTTCGCTTTATATTTATCTTTTATTTTGTAAGACTTCCGCTATGTAATAAATACTTTTATGATACTGTGATATTTATCTCTATACACTTTGTTATTATATGTGTTGTCTTCTTTGACGCATATATGAGATGCAACCAACTTTATCCCTTAAATCCGGTTGTGACAACCGTCTTGTGCATACCGGACATAGAGGGAACTCTGCACTGTATAGCAGATCCACCCGAGAAGAGACCCTCCTCGGAAATCCCGAGAGAAGCTGAAGCGAGTCTGCGAGCCACGCCATTGATCATAGCTCGGGGGAGGATGGTCCCTCGCAAGCCAGGGCTTAAAAGCCCTCGAAAGATTGAGGGCCAGTCAGTCGGGGCCTCTCCGACCCGAAGAACTATGTTGTCCACTTCGCCCACTATGGAGTGGACACGGATCACTCGGAGGAAGGAAGCGAATATCCCATACCAGGGAAGGAAAACACACAACGAGCAATCCTCCCAGTACCTCTGCCCTCAAAGGAGGATGGGTCGAAGCACACCGCCATACTTGCTCCTTTCTACCCTGACGTCCTCTTCATTCATGGGAGATTGGAGGCATCGTCCATCTCCGACGATGAATCTACCATGCAGGGGGAGGAACCTCCCCATCGTGATGCCCGACGATGGAGAAACTGACGCTGGAATGTGCGGCGACATCATGAAGCTTAGGAACGGGACCCAGCGCAACCCGTATCTCGGGACGAAGCCTTAGAAGTGGGCGAAACTCCTGATGAACAAGTACACCGAGAAAGACGCAACTCCCGCCGCTGTGATCCCTGATAGGCTCAAGAATGAGAGCGGGAACTAGCTAAACAAGATGCTAGACTCTGGCGAGAGAACCCTCTTCTTGCTCAAAACTTGTACCCTGACTTCGCCCGAGCATTGAACACGTCAAATGAAGTCGAAGGAGTACTGGCACAGATAGCCGACGGCCTCCCGCGGACCCCAAACACGGAGGGTTATCGGCGGCTGCTTACTCAGGTGGCCAATCACCTTCTACCTCTCACTCACCCGCCGAACGACCTACGTCATGCCATCAACAGCTGATGAGACGCGCGGAGCACCATCAATGCTTCACGTGATCGACGGCACGAGAATGAGATAAGGCGCTAGGAGGAGTACGACTGAGATCATGGTGTACCATCGCGCAGCCGTGCAACACAGATTGAGTCGGTGGTAGCCTCCACCAATAGCCGTTCCGGGGACGGTCGAGGCAACCTAACACTGACTCCCCTCCCTGGGATTGATGACATGATCATCGACAAGAGGGCACAGGCGGAGTCTCCACTCTTACTCCTCGTCTTCGGGCCATCCAATGGCCCCCTAATTTCAAGGTCTCCAATGTCGACAAATGCGAGCCTAAGCAGGACCGGGGAGGCTGGTTGGTCGTCTATACAACCGCCGCTCGGGCTGCTAGGGCAATAGAGGACGTTATGACGACGTACTTGTCCATTGTCCTGGGGCAGGACGCGCTGCAATGGCTCCGACACCTACCTCGACACTGCATCGACGACTGGAGTGACTTCAGCAGCCGGTTTATCTTGAATTTCCAGTCCCTCTCTGATAAATCGGCACAGCCATGGGACCTCAAATCCATCAAACAACAAAATGATGAAACTCTCCGATCGTTTCTCAAAAGATTTCAAACGATGAGGAACCGAATTCTCGAAGTCACTCAGGCGGCTGTGATTGAAGACTTCAATCGGGGATCCAACGACCCGACCTTTGTCCGAGCCATACATCAAAAGGCACCGGCCACCTTCGAACAACTGTTCAGGGAGGTGGACATCAACATCACCATGGATGAGCGGGCCTAGGACCTCATCGGAGGTATGAAACCCGCACCACTCATGTTGCGAAGAGATGCAAACTAGCTGCCAGACAAACGCTAGGAGAAAAGACCCCGTGACGAGGTGCATACCATCGGGCCACCTGCCGCTCGAGCCCGCGGAGGAATATGAACACTGGACAAGATCCTCGACTCCCAGTGCTCGTATCATAAGGACATGCACCACACCCTGTGGAACTACAGAGATTTCAAACACTCCGTCGGGCATGGCTGACCATTCCAGCCACTACCACCTCCCTCGCCCCGAGGAGAGCCTGGCGATCCTAGGTAGCCTCAGTAGTAGGAAGGTGGGAGGGTGGAGCTTTCCCGCGCGTAGATAGGGAGGTCAATGTCATATTTGGAGGCCATGGAGCACAAGAAAGCATAAGGCAACAAAAGCTTAATGATCGGCAGGTCCTAGTGGCCACGAACAGTGCTCCAGCTCCTTACCGATGGTCGAAGCACGCGATAACTTTCAGCCGAGCCGATCAATGGCTAAACTTCGATCACCCCGAAAAATATCCGCTACTCGTTGATCATGTGATCCGAGAAAGCTGGGTGAAGAAGGTACTGGTGGATGGTGGTAGCATCATCAACGTTACCTTCCCCCGGATGCTCCAGGCCCTGGGGGTCGCCATCGATAACCTCACTGAGTCGGATACTCTTTTCTTTGGCATCGTGCCGATCGAAGGGGAGTACCCGCTGGGACACATCTACATGCCTGTCACCTTTGGAACCCCAGAGAACTACAGAACTAAGTTCCTGAGGTTTGAGGTGGCACGTTTCGATTGCGGGTACAACACCATCATTGGAAGACTAGGACTGGCAAATTCATGGCTATTCCACACTAACCGTACATGATACTCAAGATGCCAGGGCCTCAGGGGATTATCGCCATGCGTGCCGACTTCTAAGGCGCCACGGAATGCTTTCGGGCTGCCATTTAGATGGCTCTCACTGCCGGGCCCATGGTAGCCCTCCCCGCACGGGCCGATGGCAAGCAGGTGGATGAAAACTTTACGATCCCCTCGAACGAAGCTCTAGCTATGACCTCTATCAAGAGACTAAAAGGATCAATCTAGGATGCTCTAATGAACACAAGTCTGCAATCATCAGCTCTAGCCTCGACGACAAATAGGAAAGCGTGCTCGACCAGTTTCTGCAAGACAATCGGGATGTGTTCGCATGGCAACCTGCGGACATGCCGGGAGTCCCGAGAGAGCTGGCTAAGCACAAACTCAAAGTGTACCCTCAGGCAAGGCCAATCCGACAAAAGCTACGCTGTTTCACGCCTGACAAAAGAGAAGCCATTCGGTCGGAATTAGCATGCTTGGTGTCGGCAGGGTTCATTAGAGAAGTACTACATCCTGAATGGCTAGCAAATTCTGTTCTTGTACTAAAAAAGAATAAAATTGATTGGCACATGTGCGTCAACTATACTGATCTCAATAAGCACTGTCCAAAGGATCCCTTCGAACTCCCTAGAATAAATCAGGTAGTTGACTCGACCGCTGGTTGTTCTATGCTCTCCTTCCTAGATTGCTACTCTGGATATCATCAGATCAATCTGGCAAAGGAAGATGAGGATAAGACTACATTCATCACACCGTTTGGAGCTTTCTACTATACCTCCATGTCGTTTGGCCTTAAAAACGCTGGAGCGACTTACCAGAGGGCTATCCAAACATGCTTAGCCGACCACTGGGCAAGCAAGTAGAGGCCTATGTTGATGATGTAGTCATCAAGACAGAAAACTCAGACAACTTCATCGAGGATTTGCAACAAGTCTTCAATAGCTTGAGGTGCTACCGATGGAAACTAAACCCAGAGAAGTGCGTGTTCGGAGTACCAGTTGGAAAGCTACTCAGTTTTATCGTCAACCATCAATGAATAGAGGCAAATTCAGAGAAGATTGAAGCCATTATGAGGATGGAGCCACCGCGATAACAGAAGAAAGTACAAAGGCTCACTGGATGCATGGCAGCACTGAGTAGATTCATATCAAGGCTGGGTGAGACAGGGATGTCATTCTATAAGTTGCTCAAAAGGTGGATAAATTCCAGTGGACCAGCGAAGCTCAAGAAGCCTTGGAGGCATTGAAAAAGTTTATGACCACGCTGCCAGTGCTCAAGCCACCACACCGAGCTACATCTAATCAGGTGGCTGAAGACCTGCTACTATATATCTCCAGCACGACTCACATAGTAAGCAGTGCGTTGGTAGTCGAGCGGGCAGAAGAACGGCATGCGTATCCAGTACACCACCCAATTTACTTCATCAGCGAAGTCCTCGGCCCCTCAAAGATAAGGTACCCTCAAGTTTAAAATCTATTGTACGTAGTACATCTAACTACTCGAAAGCTCCGACACTACTTTGACGACCACAAAGTCATAGTAGTCACACGATTCCCAATAGGAGATATGCTCCACAACAAGGAAGCTGTTGGGAGAACAGCCAAGTGGGCATGCGAACTCAAAGCTCATGATATAGAGTTCTGGCCTCGCACTGCAATAAAGCCTCAAGCACTGGTTGATTTCGTATCATAATGGACTGAGCACCAGGTTCTGGAAAACCCAGAAGCTGCTGAAGGTTGGAAAATGTACTTTGATGGCTCGCTAAGATTGCAGGGAGCAGGGCATGGATTTTTTTCTTTGCTCCTAGAGGTGATCAATTCAAGTATGCGCTTCAGGTCCTGTTCCCAGCGTCCAACAATGTTGTAGAGTACGGGGCCCTGGTTCATGGGCTGAGCATCGCCATCTCACTCGGCATGAAAAGATCAATGGTGTACAACCATTCACTGGTGGTCATCAGCTAGGTAAACAAAGACTGGGACTACTCAACCGACTCAATGAATAGATACTGCACAGCGGTACAGAAGCTGGAGGACAAATTGGAGGGTTTGGAATTCCATCACGTGGAAAGGGATCCCAACACAGTAGCGGATGCACTGACAAAGCTGTGGTCCAGTCAGGCCCAGGTTCCACCTAGGTTTTTGTCCAAGAGATACAACAGCCAAGCGTCACCGTACAGAAGGTTGAGGAGTGCCACGTTCTAGACTAAGCAGAAGCAGATCCCAACGACTGGAGGGAACCAATTATCAGATACATAAAAACGAGGAAGAACCAGATGATAAGGCCACAACAAAATGCATTGCGAGACAGTCGGCCCACTACACTATCATAGAGGGTCTGCTATATAGAAGAGGTGTGAGAGGAGTCCTCATGAAGTGTGTTCACTCGGCTACTAGAAAGCAGCTATTGGATGAAATCCATGTAGGGCAATGTGGCGTGCATGCAGCGTCACAGACATTAGTAGGGAAAGCTTTCAGGTCCGGGTTCTACTAGCCAACAACAAAGAATGATGCAGTAGAGTTGGTTCAGAAGTGCGAAGCATGCCAATTATTATCAAAGCAGCAACACTTACCCACCCAACAATTGTAGACTATTCCTGTGACCTGGCCTTTTGCATGCTGGGGGCTGGACATGATTGGGCCCTTCAAAAAAGCTCAAGAGGGATATACTCACATACTGGTCGTTGTCGATAAGTTCACAAAATGGATAAAATACAAGCCCATTGCCTCTTTGACCTTAGCAAAGGCGGTGGATTTCATTCAAGAAATAATGTTTAGGTTCGGGATACCTAACAACATTATCACAGACCTGAGATCTAAATTCACTAGCTCAGCGTTCTTTGATTTTTGCGAGCAAAGAAGCATCTAGATCAAGTATGCATCAGTGGCACACCCAAGAGCTAATGGACAGGTGGAAAGAGCCAACGGAATGATACTTGAAGCACTCAGGAAAAAGGTGTTCGATAAGAGCAAAAAGCTCACAGGAAAATGGATCCGAAAACTACCGTATGTGGTCTGGAGCCAACGAACCCAACCAAGCCAGGCTTTACATGGAAACACCCCATTCCTCATGGTATATGGGTTGGAGGCAGTATTACCAGCGGATTTGATCTTTGGAGCACCCAGGCTAACATAACGGAGCAATTGGCTTAAGTCGGTGTGACATGCTCATGCTTACACAACTCAGGGTTATCACTAAACCCTACTAACGGAGCAATTGGCTTAAGTCGGAAATGCCTTAAGTCGGTGCGACATGCTCATGCTTACACAACTCAGGGTGATCACTATACCCTACTAATGGAGCAATCAGCTTAAGTCGGAAACGCCTTAAGTCGGTGCGACATGCTAACGCTTACACAACTCAGGGTGATCACTATACCCTACTAATGGAGCAATCGACTTAAGTCGGAAATGCCTTAAGTCAGTGCAACATGCTCACGCTTACATGACTTAGGGTGATCACTATACCCCACCAATGAAGCAATCAACTCAAGTTGGGAGCGCCTTAAGGCAATACAACATGCTTACACTCGTATACCCGAGATTGATCTCAACACCCTGCTAAAGGAAGAGTCAGTTTAAACATAGCGTGATCACGCACACATGAACTCTATGATACACCATCTTGATAAAAATACTAACTCAATGAAAAGTGTTTCTTATCCAAACAAATCAAAGTTTGTCTTCGTCACGCAAATTACTATGCAGGAGCATTCTTGTAGGGGACCTCACCAGCTGGATTACCAGAGGAAGAAGGTTTGCTCACACCAGTAGATATAGCCAGAATGTTAGCAACGATGTCCTCAAGCACTAGAACACCAGGTCTTTTCATCAGGATTCGCCCAGCACTAACAACTTTGTCCATCGCTTTGTCACACATTGCTTTCATGACAACACGGTCATCCTCTAAGGCCTTAATGTTGGGACAAGCAATTTCCAACTCCTGCGAGACAAGTTTCTTCGAGGCGCGCAACTCCTTGATGACAAAATCTTTTGAAGATAGTAGCTTATTAGGTCATGAAACTCCAGTCTGGGAGGCCCTCAACTCATCCCTATGATGGTCAAGCTCTGACATAGTAAAGCGATGACTCCTCTCCAAGATAGTAATGGAATTACTGGCATCGCGGTACAGTCTATCCAGACTATCACGAGAATCAAGAAGGGTTAGCCTCTCCTCCTACTGGCAAGAAGAGCACTGAGCATCGAAGTAAAGGCGTGAAACAGAAGCATCATGAACAGTCAGGAAAATCTACCTCATGGGCCCTCTTCTCTGAATCAAGTTGAGCGTTCAAGGAAGAGTTCAGGGTCCGAGCGCCGTCCAAGAACACAGAAACCTGGTTCAGATTGGTTTGACTCTGAGCGCACCTTTCCTCAGCGTCACCGTTGAGTTAGAACTGGTAAAGCAATAAGAAAAAATACAGGAGGTAAAATGAGAGAAGCAATGAATAGCAAAGAAAGCAATAAGAAAAATTACAGGAGGTAAACCAATGTTTGAGGCTTTTAGATCATCTATTTGCTTGTGGAGGAAGAGAAGATTCCACTGCAGCAAGGACAAAACCTGATCGGGAACAGGAACAACACAAGATCTCAATTCGGCCGACACAAAGTTCTGAACTTTCTGCAAACACAAAAGTTAGCAAAAGAGTCTGTTTGTCAACGTAAGTAACGCAGGGAAAAGATTAGCTCACCTAAAAGTTAGAAAGAAACAAGGGAAATCCCAGAGCTGGAGGCATTGTCGCGTTATCTGATGGTGGAGTGTCGGCTAAAGCAATATTGAGAGCAGACTCGAGCCCCAAAGGAGGATTAAAGCTCCCGCCTAGGGCAACACTCAAACTTTAGCTCCGACAACAAGCAGCAGATTCCTAGCATCCGGGTCACTGATCTCTAATGTGACCGAACCGACAAGAGCAGTAGGAGGACTTGTCACCACGGGTTCCTCAGATTGAACCGGTGGCGATCCGACATGAATGTCCATGGAAGCAGCCAAAGAGGAACCAAGCTTGGCACCCTTGGGGCCTAGGTCATCCTCAGCAGCACCCTTGGGGGTTGGGTTATCCTCAGCGGCACCCTCTGAAGGTGAAGCACCCTCGATCATACCCACAGAAGCTGGGTAACATTGGCCTGCAACAGCAGGAGCCTACATGTTCCCACAAACTAGGCCGCCCTTAAAGGTTGAAGAAGTATGAGAAACTGTCCGGGTTATTTCCTGCCCGACTGGATTACTAGCTAAGGGGATGTCATCCGGGACCTCCGTACGGATGACAGCACCTTCGATTTCAGGAGGATCCAATAAAAGATCTTTAGGGATAATCTCCTCCAGTGCATGGTCAATGGAAGACATTGTTAACTTCTAGAGACTAACCAGTCCTGATAAAGCCTGAATTGGGACGTCGTTGCTGCTATTGCTATGACTGTTCTTACGAATCAATGGGAGAATTTCCTCATCCTCTTCATCCTCATCAAGCACACGTCCACCGACTTTGGCACCATCACAATTTTCAATATCATCCTTGAGGTTGGCGCTCGCCGAGCCATCGCCGAGGACTGAGATAGTAGAGTCAGCACCCAGTTCCAAGCCAGATGATCGCCAAAGTTTTTTCTTTCTTTTCTTCCCCTCGGCAGGCGCGACTAGATGGCCTATTCGATGCAATCGTTTGCGACGGACACTTCCCGGACTGTGAGCTCCTTCATCCTCGCCGAGGACATGCCCAGCTACAGCACTCGCCAACTCAATACGGGTAGAGTCAGACGACTCACCCGCCAGCATACTGAGAACAACATTCCCCTTAGCCTCATCAGCAGTCATTTGCATTGGAGATGGGGTTGTCTTTCTTCTTTAGGAAGATTTCGGTATGGAGCAATGAAGGCCTCAATATCTTCTAGAGAGGGTCGCACTCTATGGCCCGAACTGCCATCTTGAACAGGAGGGTTAGATACAAACTTGGAAAAGGGGCTCTGTGGGGGACGATTCTAGGCAAAATACGAATAGGGAGCACCGACATTCGAAACCTTGCCTCTCAGCATCAAATCAAATCCACTCAACATGTCTTTCTCAGAAATCCATTTGATGGTAATTCGAGTAGGGTCATTAACCCTAGTGTACAGGTAGGCAGGGTAGACTCTGTCCTTCAAAGGTTGAATATTCCTGAAGACAAAATCGACAACAACAGCTTCAACAGTCAAGCCTCAGTCCTTAAATGCACATATCTCTACAGGAAGCACTCTGGACTCAGCAAGCTCTAAATCTGTAGGGACTTCTGTCCAGCTAGATGTTCGGACATCAGGTTGCGTCCCTGATCGAGCAGGAAGGGACTTGTTATGATTTTCCATAGTAAACCACTCGAGGCGCCAACCCTTAATACTATCTTTCAAGGGAATGTCAAGATACTCAGCTTTCTTGCCTTGGCGAAGTTCTAGGCTAGCATCGCCAACAAGCTGATGTTGCCCTCTAGCCATCCTGGGCCGACAATGGTAAAGATACTTCCAAAGCCCAAAGTATGGAAGAATTCCAAGGAAAGCTTCGCAAATATGAACAAACACAGCAATTTGAAGCACATAATTAGGATTTAGATGGGTTAGGTTCAAAGAATAAAAATCGAGAAGGCCGCCAAAGAAGGGAGAAACTGGCAGGGATAGTCCTCGGATAAGAAAAGGAACGAAGATAACCGCCTCGTGACTATCCTCTGTCGGGACAGTAACTCCGCACTAGATCCGCCAGGAACACAATTATTTCGGCAGCAGAACACCAATCTCAACAAGGTGCAGAAGGTAAGCTTTGAAAACAACGAACACATGGTTACCGGCAAAGGGGAGTTGACTGTTGGGATCGATTAGAGGGATGACCGAAATAGCAGCACTCTGTTTTCTTTTCTTGGGCGCCATCGTGATTTCTCAAACGGCGCAAATGGATTCGAGAACTCAGAAAGATAGAGAGCGGTGGAGGAAAAAGCAAGAACTAGGGTTCAAAACTCAAGAAGACGTCAGCAGAAGTATGGGTTCGCATGTTAAGTCGGGCGCAAAGTGGCAGGCCGATGACTCGGGAGAAGTTTGGATCACAACAAAGCAAGCATCACTCAGGCATTACCTCTAAAATGCAAATGAACCATCAGATGCAAAAATAGAGCGTGCAACAACAGATTAGCAGGAAACCACGTCTTCATTCACAGGGGGGAGATCATTACAAACATGAGACCGACTCATCATAAGTCGGCCTCCCACCCCTCGACCATTACATTACATTACTACTTATACTACACTACACAATAACTAAACTACATTATTCTACTACTAACTACTAGTACTACTCCTGCTACACTATACTAATATTTATGCGAGCAGCATTATGCCGTCGGCCATGCCGTCGCCGCCATCACCGTCGCCACCGTTGCCCTTGTCGTTGTCGTTGCCGCCTTTGCCGTCACCTTTTCCATCACCGTCGCTGTCGCCACCACCACCGCTTCCCTCGCCACCGTCACCATAGCCGTTGCCCTCACCACCGTCGTCGCCGCTGCCTTTGCCGTCATCGTCACCGCTGCTACCGTCGCCCTCGCCGCCGTCGCCCTTACCGCTGCTCCACTACTCAGAGTTGGAGGAGTCCTCCACCTCCTCCGAGGAGGCCTCCTCCGAGTAGTCCAACCAATCGAGCCTGGCACGCTCAATGGATCGCCAGTACGCCCACGCCACAACGGACAACCCCATGGAGTTGTCCGAGTCCTCGGACGATGCCACGAGGGATGCTGGAGCAGGCGACCGATCATACTCGGAGGAAACCTCCTCTGAGTACTCCGAATCCCTGAAGTCCTTCGAAGGAGGACTCAGAGGATGCTTGCGCTTCCCGTTAGCACGGCAGGGCCATCCCTTGCCTCTTTTGCCTCTACCCATGGTTGTGTAGAAGGAGGAGAAGTGAAGAGGAAGAAGAAGGCAGACGATCAAGAGCGAGTGAAGAAAGCAGCTGAGGCAGGCGGTCTATTTAAATAGGCCAAGTGGTGACCGTTCACTTCCTACCCCGCTTGCCGAAAAGTCGCAAGAATTCAATAAGCAATTCAAACCACTTGAAAATGAGTCAGGCGTCTAGCACTGTTTCGTGTAACATGGCACCAGTAGGATTCAAGTCAACTGCTCAGGCAAATGATTACACCCCTCCATCATGTCAAGTTACTACTTCAAGACAACTCGATAAATACCTTTCGTGGGGCAGACACCCTTTGGGCACACCCATTGGGTGTACCACCCGAATTCTTCAAGATTTTCTGAAGCAGCGATACCTACAAAATATACACAATGAATATACCGCGAATGTTGGTCACTTGTTCTCAAATACTGTATGTCAAGGCAACACAGTTGTTAATTGTTAGAGACCTTCGTCCTCTGAAGCATTATCTCCCCATGGGTATAATAGTCATCAAACGAAGGTCTAGAAGGACATAACTTCATCACTCAATAAGTAAACATGAAATACAAAGGAATAAACATGATAACAGTATCTTAATAATTCATTTATCATTGTATTCCATGAAACATATTGTGACAGAACCTCCCAAATCATTAGGCCCACCTACAGTTGTCCTTGTCCAACGGACCTCAGACAACCCTGAAGGTGCACCTGATCACTTGACAAGTTCGGTATCTGAATTTCTTACCTTCCCAAGAGCATTTTACCCGTCACGCAGACATTACAATTCATCGGAGATACGGGAATGCGGAAGCAGTTACAATAACTTACTTTTATTGAAAAAAAGTAAGACAGAGTTAAATATTTACAGACCAGAACATAATATATGACTGCTGAGTATTATTATTACCAACCATGGGAGGCAAAAACTCCTTCTCTCCTGCAGCTTTAGTCTTGGTTCTCTTCTTTGGGTACCACCTTTGAACAAAAGCAACAAAAGTTTGTCGCTTCTTCACCTAAAACAACATGGGAGAAAGCCCTGAGTACGAAGTGTACTTTCGCAAGACTTACCCGACAAAGTAAAAGACTCTCAAGGATATGCTGGCTTTAAGGGAGTCAAGGTAAGGCTTATCAATAATCAATGACTCTGTTTGCAGAAATGCTTACTAAAAGTGGATCCTTAAAAATCCAGTTTTATTTGTCAAGTTAAGTAAAATTACCTGCAACTAGAGTTCTTTCTACCCTAGTTCAATCACTTGACCTGCACTAGCCAATTTCTTAACAACCATTCAACTTTACTGGAATGCTACGTGTAAGTCAGTGACCAAGTCTTCATATCTGCGAAGTTACAGCGATCTGAATCAATTATACTCAGCTGAGGATCTCCAATCACACGACATATGTAGCACTTAACCCTTGCATATGTCAACTCGCCACCGAGGTTCTTAAGACCAGATCAGGTTCACGCCAATCGAGAGCACAGATACACCACCGTCCAGCCTCTTGCCACAGAGGGTACACGCTACTCTTGCCATCTCTCCACGCCCATTGCGTGTTATCTTATTCTGGTATTAGTCTGCCCGAGGCAAAGCTTACCCATGACGAGGCATGTGACCAGTTAAATGGTCCTCGGTCAGCAGGCCTACATCGAGACAGTCCTTAATCGACTCAGATGGAGACACTACACCGAGACTCTCTTCTCGTGCAAGTCAACCGCCTGGTCTCAGCTTTATCATTTCAAACCCAAACTTTGGTACCTGGCAGAGGTACATCTTTTCCGATGTTGAACCCATCATGGCCACGATGGATCCACCAAGTTTTGTTTTTAAAAAACATCCCACACACTTTGCAACATCATCTTTTGTGAAAACAAAACATTTTAGTTTTTCTAGAGCAAAGCTAAGCATAAGAAAAACCTTTTGTAAAACAGGGATTCAAAGGAAGGTAATCAAATCCAAGGAAGGAAATGCAAGAATTGTTTTAGCACACAACTCCTATCACCTAATGCATCAAGCAAGTGAGAAAGATTTAAAAAGGAACAAGGAGGTGGCAAATGCATCGGGGCTCACCTTGTGTTACTGGTGAATCAGGCTCAGTTCCGCAGATATCGAAATAAAAACAGTTGCCTGCCTGATGTTCCTCAGGTGGTGGTGGTGATGAAGTCCTTATCTCTTCGACTTCTACTTCCTCTTCGTTTTCTAAATATAGCCAAGTATAATAATGAATGCTCATGTAATGCTCATGAAGATGAAAAGACAATAAAAGTTTATTATCTAAAGTCTTGAATACAATTTTCCTTCACGGATCTCTGAGAACTTAGGGTTTCCGGAGTCAATAGTGAAGTTCATAGGACAGGGGTAGGGTTTTGGGTTCTAAGTATCAAACATGGTCCAAAACATACCAAACTTTACCCAAGGCTTCTAAATATTATTTAGAGTTTATCCTAAAAATTTAGGGAATTTTGGATTTATTATCTATTCTCTAAAAATCCAGAAGCATGGTTTTTGGCTATTTTAAATGCTCTACAATTTCCTATTTGGACTAAAAATCATGAAACTATTTTAGTAAATACTATAGGAAATTAGAAACCTAGCAAAATTGGTTTGGTATTTTTATCATTTTTCTAGAATTCTTTAAGGATTTTTAAAGATTCTCGGAAAAATAAAAAGAAAACCTTTCAATAGTATTGGGCCGGATCTGACCCAATCGGCCTAGTCCGAACAGGAAACGGGGATGCGTCCGCGCGCGCGCACCCGCTTTAGTGGTTTGCACAAAGGCCCCTGATGACCTGAATAATGCGCTAAGAACCCCCGACCACTATTCATTGTCTCACTGATAATTACACCGGGGTCCCCCCGACTTCTATTCCTTCTCCAAACAAACCCATGGTCACGACGCGCTCGCCGTCGATCACCACGCGGCGTGGACTGGCCCAGACCGGCGATGGCTGCCCTAACCAGCTATGGGGTGAGCATTACCGATTCCAGGCGACCTATGAACGAGCTTCACTTTGGCTTGCATACGCAGAGAATGTTCTACCCACGCACACGGCGGAACCCGCGTTCCCAATCAATCATGCCCGAATTGGTCAAATGGGTGTCACGATAAGCTTCCTGGGTATGCAGAGCTACTAAAACAATACACGAAGAACACAGAACCATACCGGAATGGTCCAACCATGGAGCACGAAGAACTAGCGGTTGCCGGTGACTGAGAAAGGGGAAAACGTCGCGGTGACGAACTCGAGTGAAATTGGGAGATGAGGTTAGGTCTATATGGTCGCAAAGTGCTACGATTCACCGTGCACACTCAATTTGGAGAGAGGTGGAGAAGGCAGTGCGAATTTTGGTTTTTCCCAAGCTTGTAGGTGAGGCTGTGAGTGCCTCGCCGTGGTCCATGCTGCTATTCAAAGCCACGACGGTCCGGCTAATGATCAGCGGCCACGGATAGCATTGTTAGCGCATGTTTACCACGTAGAGGAGAGGTACAGTGAGGGAAGAGCAAGGTATGGATGACACCGCGGCGGAAGTGACCGAGCCACGGTGACCGCCGGTGAGATAACTCCGGCCACATATGGCTGGGTTCGCGGAATTGTGCCACGTCCAAAGTTATCCTTCTCCCCGATTGATTCCCCCGCTGATTCATCGAACCCATCTGATTCAATAGTGCCTAGATTTTTGTTTCAGATATTTCAGTGTATTGGATCTTCAGTGTTTATTTGAACCGGCTCTCTTCAACCCACTTATTCTCTTGATTCTTGCTAAGAACAGGGCAAACTTCATTAATAAAGTTTGTTCTCGAATCAACCGTCTTCAAACCTACTACAGGATACTCGGGTCAAAACTGAGTGAATTCAAAGATATGTCGCATCCAATTTAGCCCCATCCCATAGTGACCATTCCTGTTCTAGGGTTCAGTTTCAGTTATTTAGCCTAGTTCTGACCGAGTAACTTTGGGCTGCCATTTCTTTAATTTTTGTATAACAACAAAAGAGGATGTCTGCATCAAAGTTATTCTCCTATAATAGCTCTACAAAATTGATGTGGGGACCTAGGGAAAAACCCTTATGGTTTGGAAGTTACAAGGCCCCAAAGTTGAGCCAATTACACTACAATTCAGACTTAGCCCATAGAGTTCAAGTGTGGCTCTTTTGCAAATAAGTCCAAAACTTAGGGTTTAAGTTGCAAATCCACATTCTTGTGAACCATAGTACTTAAGGTGTCTTACTTTCATGGTTTTTGCACTTTAGTCCAAAAGTGCACTAATTTTGCACTTAGCCCCTAGGGTTTAAGTCTAGGGCTTTCCAGGGTTCTATTTAGGGCTTTTGGTTCTCCTAGGGTTTTGATATCCCTTAACTTCATTAATGGTGGTATTTTATGATCATTATTATCAAGTTTTGAAGTTTTCTCTTGTTTAGGCTTTGGTTACCCCTTTAAGCCCAATCTAGGGTTAGGTACCCTACTCTAGAGTTTTATCTACAAAATGTCACATCAATACAACTTGTTTGAAATTTTTGCCTAGTGAATGCACTCTAGGTGTGACAAACGCATGAAATGCCAATGCTTATGATGTTATGCTCAAGTTTTAGTAATAGTAACACCAGGCGTGTTACACATATAAGAATATCAACGATGTTAATATTACATTGATACCTTCGGCTTGCTCGAAGGCGAGGATGCGAGAGAGTAAAAGTACCATTCAGCGTGAATAGTACGTTGTTACTGTTCATCTATTTATAGGCACGTGACGCAGCCCGGGTAAAAGTACATTTTTGTGTCAATGTTTACACATGATCGAAACACAAGTAATAAAGGACTTGGTGGTCTTTTCCTCCTTTGGTCGTCATCATTATTCATCCACTTCATCACGAGCCAAAGCTTTTCTGTCTGGCGCTAGCTTCAGCGTTTACTCTTATCTTCTTTGGGTCTATCTTCATCTTGTGTGTCTTCGTCATAAGAGGCTTATATCCTGAAGAGAAAGCTCCCTTCTGAAATAACCCATACCATACTAAAAACATATGGTTAATCGTGTTTTTGAGGGCCTTCGGAAGAAGGTCCCCAACAGTAGCCCCTCATAGTACTAATTTGTTTCTTTGTAACAAATTTGGACTACGACATGAACGAAGGCCTTTAGCCGAAGGTCCGAAAAAACACATTGCCTTCGCTAGAATAGTGAATGGCACTGACATGCAGGACCCACCAAACTGTGGGGCGCTAGGAATATAAATAGGAGCTTGCATTGAAAGCATTTCTTGTGCCATTTCAGTTGCTTACACTATGCTTGTCATTTTAAACTTTCTTGCTTTGCCGAGTTTTAATTGGGTTTCAAGCTTCTGCATTTCAATGACCTTCGATTTGATGGCGGATGAGAAGAAGATTGTCGACCCGGCGTTGTCCAGGTTTTACAAAGCTATGGAAAAAAAACTAATGCAGAGAAGATTGCACATGAGACGTTAGCTGGGATATTGGAGGGTTCTAGTGATAGTGAAGACTTTGATGTAGAAAGCAAGAATGAAGGTGCCGAAGATCGGCCCTGGAGACCAAGCCATGTTGTCTTTGGGAAATCAACCATCAAGCGAGGGCAAATTGATGCAATGAAGGGAAGGTACTTCTGTGACATTTCAATTTTGAGGGCTGGAGGGGAAAATAATGTCCCTCTACCCGAAGCTGATGAGGTGGTAGTTTATAGAAGCGTCATGAAGGCAGGGCTTCGGTTCCCTCTAGTTAAATTGCTAGTTGAAGTTTTGAAGACTTTCGAAATTTACCTTCATCAGCTTACCCCTGAAGCTATCATCAAGATGGGGATCTTTATTTGGGCCATGAGAAGCTAGAGGTTGGAGCCAAATGCAAAATGCTTCTGCAATATCCATGAGCTATCCTATGAGACGAAGGCTACCGGCAAGGAGCAATATCACAACAACTTTGGTTGCTACAGCTTTGTGCCTCGCTCTGAGATGAGCTACCCAGTTCCGACATTTCGGAAGAGGTGGCCGGGGCCTGGATGCAGGAGTGGTTCTACGTGAAAAATGACCTCTTTGAAAGGGAAGATAATAAGGGGGTTATTCAACACCCTATCTGGTCTATCTTCGGCATGAGGAGGCCGTCCAATGCCCTTGGGAATGACATACAAGCTTGCCATATGGCCTTCAATACAGTATGTACTTACATAGGCACATGGGACTTAGTGCAGGAGCATATCGCTTATAGAGTGTGGCCACTCGCAAGTGGGTAGGAGATGATGAAGGAAGCTACTGCTGGGTCTAGCCAAGGTGGTTTGGTCTACCTGAAATACACATTCAAATACAGGAGCCAGTTTGATGAGCCAAATGATGATTGGTTAGATACCATTGAAGCGACCAGTGATGAATTGCTTGGTGCCTACTCGAAGGCTGAAGATGATGCTATGACAACAGCCTTCGGGGGTCGAGGCAAAAGGAGACTAAATAGAGTATTTGATGTGATCGGGTTTGTATACCTAGATTATTGTTATCCTTCGTGAAAGCAAGGAAAGAAAAGAAAGACTGCTACTTCGGCGATTTCTAGCACGCCGAGGTAGAAAAAGTTAAGGGTTTAAGACATCTCCCCAAGATCATTGAACAACAAAAGTGCCAAGGCCTTCGAGGGGTCTTCTTCCGCATCTGAGCCCAGTCACTCCGCTCCTGTCGAAGCTAGAGCAGAACCGGTCGAAGAACCAAAGTTAAAGAAACCGATAGAGCAACCGAAGGCTCTGAGTCCGTTGCAAAAGACGGAGCTGCCAAAGGTATCAACGATTCCTGCAGCAACTCCGAAGAGGAGAAGAATGGCCAGCGTACTAGACGCTGTCATGGAATCTACAAAGGTACCAACTCCTCCTTTGGCGCCTGAAAAAGAGGGCGAAGCCTTAAATAAATCTAGCGAAGCTGGCATGGTGCAGGCCACTTTTGAAGCTGGACCCTCAGTTCCTACTGAAGCATATCCTTCGGGGGCTACTCCTCCAACCTTGGCAAAAGATTGTGTGCCTAAGAAACTTAAGTCTCTTTCTCCCGAAGCGCCTGCTGAAGAGCTAGAGTTTATCGTGTGACATGCTTCAGGGAAACAATTGTCAAAAGAGCAGATTGTCGAAGCTAGATAATATGCCAGGGATCTAAAGTATCCACAAGGATCCTTGGTGTACAGCGGCACTGATGAAGATGATTTTCTCTATTGCCTACTGGATAATAAATAGATATCCGTATGCCGGGAAATGATAAGGAACATGGGATTCCTGAAGCTTCAGCTCGGCCTATCTGCAATTGTCACACCCGGGCTTTAAGGAACAAAGCCAGGTGCATCTCATACATGCACCAAACAAGACAATATATATAATAACAGAGTGTATAGAGATAAATGTCACAATTTAATCAGAGTACTTATTACATAGCGGAAGTCTTACAAAATATAAGATAAATATAACACGAACTAAGGATCATCCTTGGCGCAAAAGTCCATTGGGGAAACGCCACCTAGATCAGATCAAACTCCTCGCTTTGAGGCTCCTCCTAAACCACCTGTTCTTCTCCTGTGGGGGGTGTGAGACAGCAAGGGTGAGCTCACACATGTTCATCGCTCAATAAGTTGTGGGGAATAATGTGACATGAACTCACCAAAGGTGGGAGTTCATGTGATGTGTAAGGCTGATCAACAATATAAAGGTTGAAGTTGAGCATTGCTTTTATAAGTTGGTCAAAATTTTATTAGCAGTTACTAAGTGTAAGTAAATACAAAACCATAATAAAAGTAATAGAACAAAATTAATAATAAATCCCATGCAATGCAAATGACAAAATTGAATTTATGTTCCATAAATTAATCATCAGAGAGTCCTGAGGTGCTCATGACCGTGAGCTCGGCTAGTATACCAGTTTTACACTCTGCAGAGGTTGTACCTGTTGGGGGCCTTCAACCTCCGAAGGTCCTCAAAAACGTGATTTAACGATGTTTCTGGAGTATAATACATGAACAGGTACCTTCGGACTTGGACCCTTCGGACTTGAGTCAAAATCATAATGTGAAGAAGCACAAGGGAAACGGAGGATGGAACAGAGCCGAAGCTGTGCGTAAGGGAGCTTCGGCATGATGACAGAAAAAAGGAAACCGACTTAAAGGGGAAAAGGCTATCTAGACCCCGATGAATTACTATGGAGTTATTAGCATTTTTAAAGGGCCTGGATGTAATTTTACATGGGCTGCGTCCCGTGCCTATAAATAGATGAACAGTACTCCCATACTGTTCAGGCTGACTGGGAATTTGCTTTTGCGTCACGCTTGTACTTTTACCTTCTTTCAAGCCGAAGGTATTTTTGTAACTTGTTATTATTTTTATTTTTCCTTAATAATAAAATAAAAATGATTTAATGATAATAAATAACTATTGGAATTGTCTTTTACATCCCATATGTTTCTCTCCTTGTTTATATGTTGCTTTGACGAAGGTACGTCCTTCGCAGTCTTCATCCGAAAATCATTATCTCTCAAAGGGATATAATGCTTCATAGGACGAAGGACTTTAACGTTTAACATTCTCTGTGTTGCCTTGTTCTTAACTCATAGCATTTGAGAACAAGTCCCCAACATTGGCGCCCACCTCCGGTGAACCATTTACGACCACTTTCGGCAAGCATCGACCTTCGTCATGCCGCCAAAGAAAGCTTCAGCAACAGGGGCTACCGCTCTGCAGCCGTTGGACCCGAACCAGGAAACCCTTTCTCTTCGGGAGGCCCGAAGCCAGAAGAGGAAGGCCACTAGTCCAATGCCTCAGGAGGACGACTTGGACCAAGAAATCAGGAATATGGAGATGCTTCATCAGCAAGTGCAACGGAAGAAGGAAAAGATGGCTCGACTAGCAGACCTGCAAAGGCAGATAGATGAAGCCTCTAAAGAAGTTCGTCATCTTGCTCAGGATGAGCAAAACCGAAGGCCCCAACACAGAGAGCTTCACCAAGAGGGCTTCGTCAACGAAGATGACTAGTATGAGGACTTCCACCATGGAAATTTTGCCTTTGACGATGCTTCTCCTCTGTCAGCTGAACTGCAGGCTACACCTTGGCCTCCGTCTTACAAACCACCTCAGCTCCCCATGTATGACGGACACTCAGATCCGAAGCAATTTCTGATGAGCTACGAAGCAACCATATCTTCATATGGTGGCAATACTGCAGTCATGGCGAAATCCTTCGTCATGGCAGTCAAAAATGTTGCTCAAACCTGGTACTCCTCTCTTCGGCCAGGAACAATCACATCATGGGAAAAGCTGAAGGATATGCTTATCACCAGTTTCCAAGGGTTTTAGACGAAGCCAGTCACTGCTCAAGCTTTGTTCCAGTGCACCCAAGATCACGAAGAATACCTTCAGGCGTATGTCCGAAGGTTCTTACGACTGAGGGCACATGCGCCAACGGTGCCCAATGAAATCGTCATTGAGGCCATGATTAAGGGGCTTCGGCCAGGACCTACAACCCAATACTTCGCCAGGAAGCCCCCCCAGACCCTGGAGAAACTGCTTTAGAAGATGGATGAATACATCCGAGCTGATAATGACTTTCGACAGAGAAGGGAGGAAGCTTACAGATTCTCCGAAATGACCAGGGGCTTCGGAGGGAGAGTCCATCCTAGGCACGTCAGATCAATTCATTCCACTCAGAATGATGACAGAGGAAGTCAGCAACAGAGGCCACAATATTCCTCCCAGGCTTCGGGGCAGCAACAGAGCTATCCTCGGCCCATAGCTCCAAGGGGCAGAGGCGCTAGGGGCTTCGGAGGAAGGTTTGAGGATCAGCCCAGAAAAATTTATTGCCTATTCTGCGGTGAGGACAAGGGCCATACTACCAGGATGTGCCATGTCACCATCCAGAAACAAAAAGAGATAGCAGAAGCCGCAGCACAGCAGAGCCAGCCGAAGCAAGTTATGCATACTGCTTCGTATCACTCACCGTACATTCCAGAATATGTGGGTAACCATTCTGCAGCTTCTGTTGCTTCGGCAAGTCAACCTCAGGCATCTTGGCAACAGCTTCCACCTCCACCACCAATACAACGAGGCTAGCAACCAGAAGGGAGCCAGCACACTCATCAGCAACGAGACTTCAGAGAGGAGTCCGAAGCTCGTACAGTAAACAGTACTGTACCAGAGTCGAAGCACATCTACTAGAAGATATCCTGCTGCTGAAATAGTTCTTGCATTTGTTACCATTTTTCTTTTTAATAAGGAACAATCATTGAAAGCCTAAGTTTTTCTTGTTGTTTCCAATATTCTTGTAACAGCTTCGTTTTTGTCATAGTGAAAATATATCTTATACACAGATATACGGAATCCAAAAAGTTGCCGAAGCACGAAAACTCGTTCTTAAGAGCTCGTGATACAGAAAGTATCTCCAAAGTTACAAAAAGTCATTTTAAGAAACGCAGTGTAAGTTTTTGTCGGAGCGACAAAAGTCTTTCTTAAGGGAATGCAGCGTAAGTTTTCTGCTCAAAAGTCGTTCCAAAGGGAATGCAGAGCTTACAGCGAAAAATAAACGCTGATACCGCCGAAGTAAAAGGCGAAGAAGCTCCTAAGGGAGGCTTACAGCGAAAAATAAACGCTGATACCGCTGAAGTAAAAGGCAAAGAAGCTCCTAAGGGAGGCTTACATCGAAAAGTCAACGCTGATACACCGAAAAATAAACGGTGAAGCCAAAAAATAAACGGCAAAGAAACTGTGTTCTACTGTGGGAATCTATGTGTATCTTCGGCACAAATATCATTTTGCATATCATAGCATCATCACATCATTCGCATAACATGACATCATACAGCACATCGCATCAATGGCACAAGAAGGGAATACAATGTTAACCTTCAGAAATTATTTCGAAGAAATTGTGCCAAGGCACAAAATAAAGTTTGAAGAGGTGTAGTTTCGTCAACTTTAGTATCAGAGGAAATCTATTGCTTACGAAGCATAATATTTTCACGGATATGGATATTCTTCACGAAGCATGAAAAGAAGGGAAGGTTTTTTTTCCGCCAAAGGCTAAAAAACGGTATGTATGTAAAGTTTCATGCATCGTAAAGAACAGAATTACATACAGCTTATATATTACTTTCAAAACTATAGAATATTACACACTTTGTTCAGCAAACATTACATCAGTGTTCCGAATGTTTTTACAACAATAGCTATTCTTCTTTTAAAACTACTTCCACAACTTCGTTTAGTAGTTGAGTTACAACTTTGTCCATAATAGCTTCAGCCATCTTAATAATTTCATCTTCATTTTTTGCTTCGGGGTCGGCTTGTGACTCGAAAGGCTCCAGGGGAGGAGATAATTCGGCTGCGATATAAAACATGAATAAGTTCGAAGTCACAAGAATAAAACATAAAGTCAAAAGCAATTAGACAATACCTATCCACTTTTCAAGTTCTGCAGTTTTTTCAACTGCCTTTCTGCTTCTCTAGCATCGTGGGTATCTTTTTCACTTTTCTTTATAATTTCGTGAGCCATCTCTCGGCCACCATTTTCCTAGATGTCGGTAAAAAACTTTCCGCCAATCAAGCTTGCCTCGGCCGAAGGGTCTTTTGTATCTTCAATAGAAAACGCAGCTTCGGTTTGGGCCAGAATCTTCACATGCTCGCATCCTGCCTTCTCTAAGATGGCCGCAATTCCCCTGGCACCTGAGAAGGCGCAGACGTCTCCGCGGCCACTCAAAACTTCCTCAAAGGCTTCGGCTTCGCCCTTGATCCATACGATTGGACCTTCGGGATCGCCTACTACGAAGTTGTCCTCATTTGAGTATGTGCCAATATTGGCGAAGCTGGTTTTTATCTTTTGTACACATGCCATAGATTTTTCGTAGTATCTTTCTTTTGAAGAACTAAGCTCCACAACTGTTTTTTCCCAGTGATTTTTCCAGTATTCACTGGCGTCTCGGTCAGCTTCGGCAACTGCACATTTTAATTTTTCTTCTGCCTGCTGTTTCCGAAGATCTTCAATTTTGCACTTCTGGGTCTCAGCTTGGGCTTTTGAAGTAGCCTCGTCTTCTTTTATCTTGTTTATCAATGAGTTTAATATTTTGTCTTTTTCAAGACCTTCGTTCCTTAGCTCAATTACTTTGGAACGAAGGTTATTCAAGGCCATGGTATATCCCCCGTCTTCAGCGCCTTTTTGCGCCCTGAGGGCG
This sequence comes from Zea mays, assembly GCF_902167145.1. Lineage (NCBI taxonomy): Eukaryota > Viridiplantae > Streptophyta > Magnoliopsida > Poales > Poaceae > Zea > Zea mays. The sequence continues at coordinate 103,044,961 of NC_050097.1, forward strand.
TTGCTAAGAATAAGGCCCTGCAAAAGAAGTGTGGTATTAAGTATAAACAAACGAAAAAATCTTGTTTTTAAGCACAAAAATCTTATTCTCTCACCTTTAAGCTGTTGTACGCTAAGCTGTCGGCCAATTCATCTTTTGATAATACTGACAGCCCGTCTTCTAGCGTCGAGAACCCGAAGCTTCTTCCCATCTCCCGGTAGACAGAGATCTCCTTGCTGTCCGGGAGACAATATAAGAAGTCTTCTTCTCCGCTGCCATTGAAAATCAATGCCCCATTCGGATATTTCAATTTTTGGGCATAGAACTGAGCCTCTTGCTTTTCTTTTTCAGTCAACTTTTTCCCCAAAGCATGTCGTAAAATATAATTAAGAGCTTTGGAAAATGCTTCGGGGGTGGTAGTGGCAGTTTCTTCAGCCAAAATTTGTTCTGCCGCTTCTGTTTCTTTTTCTATGGTTTCCAAGGATTTCATCTTGGCAGGCTCTGAAGGCCTAGCTTCAGTCTCAGCTTGGTGCTTTGTAGCGTCGGCCTTAGAGGCTGTTCTCTCAATTTGCACTTTGGGAACTTTGGCAATTTTCTTCGGAGTAGTGCTTGAAGACTTTATTGTCTCCAATACATCCAGAACATTAACCATCCTTTTTCTTTTCAGGGTCATTGTTGGACCTTTTTGGGTTTTTGGTACTTCAACTTCTGCTGAAGGACTTAAAATTTCTGATGTTTTTTGACCCTTCAGCTCTCGGTTCTCCAATTTTTTCAGCCTTCGGCGTTGCAGCTGGCTCTTCATTCTTCTGGGTAAGAGTAGGTTCTTTGGCTTCAGTAGCCATAGAGGTCTCACCACCAAATTCGGGCACTAAGGCCGGTTCGATGAATCGCGGTCGGTGAGTAAGGACCTTCACCCTTTTCCTCTTTGGCGCGACCTCACTTGGAGTAACTGAAGCATCACCTTTTCCAGAAGTTGCGCTTTTTCTCTTTTGCCCTTTCAGCGGGTAGTGGTAATCAGGATACATAAACCCAATAGAATCGAAAACTCTATTCAACCTCTTCTTCTTCCGGCCTCCGAAGGTCGTCGACAGCGCGTTATCTTCTGCCTTGGAATATGGTCCAAGCAGTTCGTCGCTTGTAGCTTCGATGCACTTCAGCCAATCATCATCTGGCTCAATAAATCTACCCTCGTATCTGAAGGTATATTTCAACCTAACCAGTCCGCCTTCGTCAGACTTACTGATAGTTTCCTTTGGCATTTCCCATTTCTCTACAAGCGGCCACACTCTGAAGGCTATGTGCTCCTGAACTAAATCCCTCGTTCCGATGAAACAACGGACTATGCCGAAGGCCTTTTGGCATTCTTCGGCTGCTTCATCAATTTCCACCTTCGGTTTCCGAAGGCCGAAGCGTTGCCAGATATGACGCATGATAATATCTTTAATGTCCTCTCGTGCCTTAAAATCATTTTTCACGTAAAACCATTCCTTCATCCAGTCCCCAGGCCACCTTTTCCGGAAGGTTGGCACGGGGCAGCTCGAGCCAGAACGAGCGACGAATCTATAGCAGCCAAAGTTGTTATGATATTGCTCTTTGCCCTAGGGTTTCGTCTCATAAAGTAGTTCGTGCATACTGCAGAATCTTTTTGCATTTGGCTCTAAGCCCTGGCTCCTCACGGCCCAGACGAAGATTCCCATTCTTATAATCGCTTCGGGAGTAATTTGATGAAGGTAAACCTGATAGATCTTTAAAACCTCAACCACAAATTTGCTTAAGGTGAACCGAAGCCCAGCTTTAAAAAAGCTTTGGAAGATCACAACTTCATTCTCTTCGGGAGTAGGCACAGTCCTCTCTCCGTCATCTGCCCTCAAAGTAGACATGTCTCGAAAATATCTTCCCCTCATGTTATCGAGATGACTCTGTTTAATACTCGACTTTCTGAAGACTGTGTGACTGGGTCGCCACGGTCGATCTTCGGAGTCTTCACCTCCAGTTTCCATATCATAGCTGTCACTTTCACCAGTATCTTCAGATAAACCTTCTAAAATCTCCCTAGTGATCTTCTCTGTGTTCGTCTTTGCTATCGATTCAAGAAACCCAAGATTCTTCTCTTCAGAAAGGCTCAGCTTTGTTTCGGCGACAGCTTTGTTATCTTGAGACATCTTCGGAAATGTTGAAAACGTGCTCTTAAGGTCGAAGCTAAAAAATCTAAAAAGCCAGGCAAGCGTTGGTGTGCAAGAGCTAAAAATTGAGAAAGCAAGAGCAGATGGCAAGAAAGCGTGCCAAATGTGCTCGCAGTGCGCTCTTATTTATACGCCCAGTGCGTTGCAAGTAGGAGGGTCCCACTTGTCATCTAGTGCGTTGCAAGTGGGAAGGCCCCGCTTGTCATTGACTGTTGCTATTCTAGCAAAGAGAAGGTGTTTTTTCGGACCTTCGGCTTAAGGCCTTCATCCATATCGCAATTTGAATTTATCATTCTAACAAATTAATATTGCGAGGAGCTACTGTTGGGGGCCTTCGACCTCCGAAGGTCCTCAAAAACGTGATTTAACGATGTTTCTGGAGTATAATACATGAACAGGTACCTTCAGACTTGGACCCTTTGTACTTGAGTCAAAATCATAATGTGAAGAAGCACAAGGGAAACGGAGGATGGAACAGAGCCGAAGCTGTGCGCAAGGGAGCTTCGGCATGATCACAGAAAAAAGGAAACCGACTTAAAGGGGAAAAGGCTATCTAGACCCCGATGAATTACTATAGAGTTATTAGCAAATGTAAAGGGCCTGGATGTAATTTTACATGGGCTGCGTCTCATGCCTATAAATAGATGAACAGTACTCCCGTACTGTTCAGGCTGAATGGGAATTTGCTTTTGCGCCACGCTTGTACTTTTACCTTCTTTCAAGCCGAAGGTATTTTTGTAACTTGTTATTATTTTTATTTTTCCTTAATAATAAAATAAAAATAATTTAATGATAATAAATAACTGTTGGAATTGTCTTTTACATCCCATATGTTTCTTTCCTTGTTTATATGTTGCTTTGACGAAGGTACGTCCTTCACAGTCTTCGTCCGAAAATCATTATCTCTCAAAGGGATATAATGCTTCGTAGGACGAAGGACTTTAACGTTTAACATTCTCTGTGTTGCCTTGTTCTTAACTCATAGCATTTGAGAACAAGTCCCCAACAGTACCCTGTACCCACAAGACGTGTATCCCATGTCGCCAGGGTTAGCTAGACCCTTACACACTACCGAGGTTAATGGCTAGGGATCCACTACGAGGCCTTTACAAAGTTCCACTAGCTTCCGAAAACCTGCTACAGTTTATGGGAAGAGCACTTGCAACAATCCCCCGTCTGACCGCCATCACAACAAAATCAACCCGAGAACCTCCTTGCATGCAATCCCCTACTGCCCTTGCCCCTTTCGGGTAAGGTAGTCTTCCACTAGCTCTCCTAGTTAGTTGGCCAAGGGCGTCCCATTAAACCCTTGTGGTGGCACGTGTTTCTCAAGTTAAGCTCCATATTCCAATTAACATTAATGATCTTGACATGAACATAAATATAATAACAAAATAATTGAAACATGGACATAATGAAATATAATCCCAAAACCACGTAAAGCAATAGCAAAACTACCCATGTGATTCAGGGATAACAAGGTAAAGAGATAAACAATCTAGGGTGACCTATCGAGTCCCATCAAAATTAAACCTATGCATGGTAAATGATTATAAAGAACATTATTGGGTAACAAAAGTGAATCAAGGGCACAACTTGCCTTCAATGAGCTCCTGCTCAGCTACTTTCATCTGCTGCTCACCAGGATCCTCAGTCACGGGCTCTTCTACTCGCCACAATACAAACAAGCACAGTGTATAGAGAAAATTAACATCACACCAAACATGTAAACAAAATACACAGTAATAATCTACACATTAAAATAAAATCCTAGGACTAGGAATCGTAAATTTTGGAGTTATAGATTTTAAGATATGAATTTTCCAAGGTTTTATGTGCTTAAAATAGGATTAAATGGGAGATTAATTTTCTTACTGTTTTCATGACAAAACAGAGATATTAGAAATTGGAATGGGTTAATTTGAATCAGGCTAATTTGAATAAAATTACAAAATACTAGAAACTGGAATGGGTTAATTTGAATTAACAATGAATTTTCTATGAATTTTATAAGTTCTAGCCATTATTTATACATAAAATCAATTTCTAAATCTATTTTTCCTGTTTTATTTAATTCCTGGACGGCGCCTCAAATATAGGGAAGCATAGGGTCTTCTGCGCAAGAATTCCTATGACTCAGATAACCCAGCGCAATGGACTGCAGATTAATATATGTAAAGCGCAGGGTCTCTTTAGTAAAGCTGTCGGCCGAAGGGGTATCTAGGGTTTTCGGCCGTAGGATTAGATCTGGACGGCAACCAAAAGAGCTTGAGCTGATAACTGATCGCGCGCGTTGGATCAAGATCTAACGGCCTACGACAAAAGAGACGAAGGGGGTACACAGACGATTTAATCCAAGCCATCCGCTGGCCGATCAATGGCCATCAACCCATAACCCACCACAATCGTTAATCAGAGAACGAGCTGTCACCACATGTCATCCAGCTCCAGACACCGAGCCCCGACGGCGCACACGCACCCAAGGTGACGGAAGGCCACCCGCGGCAGCGTGCCATTAACGGCAGGGCGCCCCACGTCACAGCAGTCCAAACCGGTTGAGATTAGCCCTATCGCGATGCTACGCTCAAGGCAAAACTAGTCGTGGATTGCTTACCGGGAATGGAGGAGCAGACGAAGCGGTCCTCGGTGCAGCGCGGGTCTACGATGGCTCTTGCGCGAGATAGCAGAAGGGGGAATGGAAGCGCCCTAGGGTTTTATTCCTACGGTCAGCGGCGGTTTTGCGGAGCTCACGCTAGTCCTCCCATGCCGAAAAGCTCGTGTGGTACCTGGTTTGCAAAGAGGAGAAGTGGAGGTTATTCTTTTTGTTATTTTTCCTCATTCGGGTGATGCGCTTTGGGAATTTGGAATTTATGGAAAACATTCACCTATAAGACAATATAATTTCTTTGGTTAGTTGTTTGCGACGGGGTCAGTAGCTGTCACATGGGCGAGTTGGGCCTTGAACCTTGATCCGGCCCATTAGTCCCCCCTTCACAGTGCATTGTGCACCAAGCTTTCTCTTAGTGTCGCTTTTCATCCTCAGACTAATGGTTAGTCGGAGCGAACGATCCAAACCTTGGAAGATATGTTGTGTGCTTGTGTTCTGTCTTGGAAGGGTAGCTGGGAAGATCATCTTGCATTGGCAGAGTTTGCTTATAACAACAGCTACCAGGCTAGCATCAAGATGGCACCATTTGAGGCTTTGTATGGCAAGCAGTGTATCTCCCCTCTGTGCTGGGAGACCTTGGGAGGGAGATCCCTGGTTGGTCTTGATTGGGTTCAGCAGACTTCTGAAAAGGTTCGGGAAATTCGTCAGAATATTTTGGCCGTTCAGAGCCGTCAGAAGAGTTATGCTGATGTGAGGCATGATTTGGAATTTGCAGTGGGTGACCAAGTCCTTCTCAGGGTATCACCCACTAAAGGAGTTGTTTGGTTCGGTGTCTCCAGAAAGCTTAGCCCAAGATATATTGGACCGTTCACTATCTTGGCCCGAGTGGGCAGCTTGGCTTATCGCATGCAATTGCCGGATTCCATGGCAGGGGTACACCCAGTTTTTCATGTCTCTATGCTAAGGAAGTTCTTACGGGATCCGAACCATCAGATTGAGATGGAACCAATTGCGGTGCAGCAGGATCTGACCTTGGAGTTTCATCCGGTGCGTATCTTGGAATCCTCGGAGCGTGTTTTGAGGAAGAGATCAATTAAGTATGCCAAGGTCTTATGGACTAATCAGTCTGGCGCGAGGCTACGTGGGAACTTGAGGAGCTGATGCGGCAGAAATATCTTGAACTTTTTGTTGTGGGTAAGTGTTGTTGATTCATTATTTTTTTCCTTTTGTCGTTCCGATAGAAGCGTTAGAATTCAAGGTCAAATTCTTTTTAAGGGGGGTAGAGTGTGATACCCAGTTTGTAAAGAGGAGAAGTGGAGGTTATTCTTTTTGTTCTTTTTCCTCATTCGGGTGATGCGCTTTGGGAATTTGGAATTTGTGGAAAACATTCACCTGTAAGATAGTAGAATTTCTTTGGTTAGTTGTTTGCGACGGGGTCAGGAGCTGTCACGTGGCCGAGTTGGGCCTTGAACCTTGATCCGGCCCATTAGTCTCCCCTAACCCTAGCTGCCCCCCCTTTCCCCTTAGGATTTTTGCAGCCGCCCCCTTCCCCTCCCCTTTCTCTTGGACGCCACCCCTTCCCCCCTCTCCCATCTTCTTCCTCCTGAAACCTTTGCAGCCCTCACCACCCAAAACCCTAGCCGCCCCCCCTGTAATACCCAAAAATGAATACAATGAGTATATAGTTAATAATCTTATTTTGTGTGCCATAAATTCCTCATAACAAGAGCATACCTATAATTAAGAGTGATGAATTAAAACAAATGATACTCCAACTAAATTAAGCATCATGCTAAGGTTTCATTTTGTGTGCATTTTTGTGACAATATAAAACTAATGTACAAAATATATAGGTATGTCTAAGTCCAAAGTGGGATTTAAAATCCAAAAGGATTCTAGAATTTAAGAAAAGAGAAAGAAAATATTGTATAAATTAGAGAAAATAAATACATAAATAAAATTATTTTATTCTGGCTGACATTTGAATGTGAGCAGTTAATTCAAGTATGAATCTCACACCTAAAAGTTGAGTTCAAATTGGAAATCAAAAAGAATTGGAAAAAGAAAAATAAAAATGGAAATAGAAAAGAAAAGTAAGAAAAACCCACTGATGGGCCACACCCTCACATTTGGCCAAGTTCCCCTATCCCGCTCAGCCCACGCCGTAACACTGTGCCACTTCCATGCGGGGCCCACGGGCAGCCACTCCACGCGCGCTACAGCCGTCCTGCCTCGCGGGCCCTCTTGTCGACCATCCAAACCGTGTGCCATCTCGCCCCGCGCGTGCATCACTGGATGGCGGGGCCCACGTGACGGCCTCCTTCCCTCTTCCTCCTCCGTTCATCGCAGCTGGTGCTGTTGGGATTGAACGAGATCTCCGCCTACCAGATTCTACGAAATTTCCGGCCTCCTTTCTCCGCGCGCACTAATCTGGTGGCCAGCTGGTGGGTCCGCCTCATCTGACGTCGTCTCTTCCTCCCGAGGATCTTCTCATGATACGAACCCATGATTTGGGTGCGACCGAGTCACAACAGGAAGATCCGAGTTCGTCGTAGAATCCGCGTCGCCCAACCTCCTTGCCGCGGGACTCGCCCCTCTGCGCATACCACGATCTGGTATCTACGCATGCGCGCACGTCGAGGTAGCCTAGCATACAGCGAGAATTTGGAGGAGAGGAACAGTGGACTACGGCCGCCACGGGGATATTCACCTATGGCGGCGTCGGGTCCCCGGTGGGCTGACGGTTGGCATCTTCGGTGTGCGCGGGATCTCCTCGGGGGGTCTCCACTGGTAGATTCTAACTGGAGCTCGCGTGATTCGTCATCGGAGCTTCAAGCATGCCGTGATTCTGCCGTGATGAGTGGCCGGGGGTCTCTGCTGCGCCATTGCCGGTATTAAGCACTCTCACTTGTCCGCCGCACCCTCAATTTCGCTTAGCACCTAGGTAATCTTGGTATGGCGCCCGGAATCGCTAGGAAGGGTTCGCTGGCAAGCTCTGCCGCTGGGGAATTGTGTGGCGCCGCCACGTCCACGCTCGGGATGGGGACAATTTCGCTCGGCCGTTGGATGGCCAGCGGACGACAGTGATCGTAACGTAGGATACCCCTCGCTTGATTAAACCATGGCCGTTGATATCCGATCTGGTGGTCGCGTGGCGTGTTGCGCGGGTTCATTAAACTGGGACCCTTGGATTTGGATCCGATGGCATAGATCGGATACCGGTTCGATGTAATATAGAGCTAATCTTCGCCCTTCAAATCTAATCGGACGGCCGCGATTGTGGCGGAACTGCCCGAATTATTCCAACTTAAGTGCCTAAGCCCCGCCTTAGAGGCTAGACCACACTTAAATAGGAATAACCCGTCAATCCCTCGGATCTAGTCCGACACGGCCACTGACAGGATCAAGTACCATAGTCTCACTCGATGGTGAGTCACAGAGCAAATACAATAAAGCATAAAACCATGCATTAAAGAGTATTAAATTATTACATCATCATCGGAGTTTTGCAAAAGTAGTCATCATTGTTCGAATTGCAGCGGAATAAAACTAACGGTAAACAAACGGAGAGATGGGGAAGCCTGTCCCATCACTCCTCATGCTCCTCCTCAGCCGAGGTAGGGTCCCACTCGACAGTCCAACCCGGTGGCAAGATGGACGGCCAAGTCACTCCAGCAACCATGTCCTCCAAGGAACCTGTAAAATTATGCCACAAGCAAGGCTGAGTATACTAATACTCAGCTAGACTTACCCGGTGTGAGGAGTCTACCCCTCTACCTCTAGACATGCAGCTGTATGGCTGTGGGGTTTGGTTGCCAAAAGCACTAGCTGAGTTTCTAAGTCAAGTTTCAACTTTGTCAATTTAAGTGTGACTCTCTTAAGGCTAAAAGTGTACTATCTACTCATACATAGTAGCAAGCATTATTAGCAATCAACAGCTTATATCAACCCATCACATTTCCACTTGTTACTCAATGCAGTACAATGGATCAAGCAGTCTCATTAGCTGCGAGAAGCAGACGATTCGTATCGAGTTTTTATCCTTGCAAGGTAAACCTAAACACACGACGTGGCGAGGCACTCCGTCCCCACACACATCAACCGTCCCCATCGATTCCCTGGCAACAGAAAGGGGCTCACCGCCTTGGCGTACAATGCCTCACTGACCCCGACTGCCGTCGTGCAGTGACCGCACTTGTACCCACCATAACCGGAATGGGCGACCACATCTCAGGTCGCGTGAGGAGGGCAATCTGCGGGCAGGTTCACTCAGGTACTAGGCTTACCGATTTACCATATTTCTCAGCATGTGCTTAGTACGTTCAATCGCTTGACACAGGTATCCGCACGTTAATCCTTATTCCAATTTCACCTCGTAGACCACGCATCCCCATGGATCCGTGTCCACCAACCAACTATCAATATGATATAAAAGTGGGTACAACCAATTCCTGATCTCGCGTGAGTGCTAGAAAATTCACTCGTCTTCTACCGAGATCCTAATTAAACAAAGCAACTACTCGACCTAGCATACTAGTATCCATCTCAAAAGGATTCCTGAGATCATGCAACTAGGGTTTCAAACAATTCCTACACCTAAGTGCACAATCAATCCTACAATCATTAAGTGAAGTAAAATAGCATAAATAACAGGTTATGCATAAACCGGGGCTTGGCTTCCAAAGCAGTGGCAGGCAGGTCCCTCGGGTGCAGGCTCTAGTGCTGGGTCCGGGACCACCTCCTGAGCAGCTCCTTGCTCCGGCACAAGGACGTACTCTCCGTCAGCAAGGTTACAGTCTATCGAAATGCAATGAATATGTATGTCATGATTATGCAAGATTTAATAACATTATGCTAAAAGAAACTAAGTCAAGAAGTAACTTAGGATTTCTTAGTCATGCGGGGCTTTCAGTGGTATATACTTATTACTTTTTAGGCTTAGGTTTTCATTGAGGATAACATAGTGGATTTGTATTGTCTTTATATATTTCAGTGGACAAATTACAAGGGTTCTAGGATGACATTAATTACCATTATTCATTTTCCTTTCTTTAATTTCTTCTTATGGTTTCTAGTGTAGGTTTGAACTACGACAGTGGTTTAATATTTTCCAAAAATTCTGTAAAAATTACAGTGGGTTGCCATTTGCAATTCTAGCAAGTTTTAAGGATTTGAGGCTCCACAATTAAAGGCTAAGTTTAAGACAAAAAGAATAAAAATTGGGTAAATGGGCCACTTTGTACTACAAATCTTAATTAGAGGTGGGGTCTGTCCTAAAGGTTATTTTTGTTGGCATTTAACAATAATAATAGGCTTCTGTGCCAAAAACTACAGAAGGCTAAGGGGTGGTTATTTAGTTATGATCTTCTAAAGTTTAAGGCCAAAAAGGGCACTTTCTACTACATTGTTATTTGAAAAATGTCAAACAGCAGATTTCATATTTTTCTTAAGTTCTTAATAGTAAAACATTTTCTATCCCAAGGGTGGGGGTGTTTTCACCTTGGGGTTATTTTTGTAGGGTTTTTCTAAGTTTCCCTTGTTTTATTAAAATAAAAGGTATCCTACTTATTTTATATTAAAACAGGGTATGATATATTTTTCCAGTGAACTACATTGAATAAGTATCCTAACAAAAATAGGGGTGTCCTCTGGTTCACTATTTAACTCACATTTTCTATTTTCTTTAACTTTAAGCATATTGCAAAATAAGGGGCAAAAACTAACTTAATGGGGTGGACTGAAAGGTTTACCATTTTTATTTGGGTTAGTAGGTAGATATAAACTTCCCCAAATTTTTCTAGCCCTAGTCAAATAATACAACTATTTTTCTTTCTATTATTGAGCTTTTGGCCAAAACTATAATTAAATTAGAGCTTTAAAGTTTTCTATAGTACATAGGGGGTTTTATATTTTTTTTAAGTAGGTTACATTATTTAGAGTCTGACAAAATTGGTTTGACCAAATTTGGATGAACTAAACAGAAGTTATGAATTTTTGAAGTCTCTGTTCAAATTAAAAACAGATTTAATAAGAGTTTTCCTGGAAAAACAGTTTGCACCGAGGTCCCTGGGTTAAAGCTAAATCAATTTTCACAGTTCTACCCTTGCGCCACTATTCCCCTGGGTCTCTAACAGTTCAAAAAGCCCCCTGACCTTCTCTTCCTCTCACCCGCAGTCCTTCCCCCAATGTAAACAGTACCCGCGGGAAAGAAAAGGGTGGCGCGGCTTACCGGCGGCGAGATAGGTACGACGAAGGGCAGGGTTGGCTCGGGGAGGCTCTGGCGGTCACAGCGAGGTGCGGCTCGACGGCGGGGATGGCCGGAATCGCTCGGTCCACGTGCGCAGGCGGGTGTTCTCGTCGGCGGCGAGTGTACCGGCCAAACCACGGCGATCTGGTTCAATCCAAGGGCACGGTGAGCTTCCTGGGGTGATGTATAGGCTATCTGTGCAGTGAATCGAGAAATGGCTCAGTGATTTACCCGGTCCACGCACTCCGGCGGGGTTGAGAGCTCCGGCGACCGTGGACTGGCCTCTCCGACGAAGCAGGCTTCGATTCCTCGCTCGGGGAGCTTCACTGAGTTGTGCACACTCGTCTCCGAGGGTTGGATGGGGCTGGGGAAGGCTGGACTGGCCGGCCTACGGCGGCAGTGGCTCGGGTGGCCGCGGACACGCCGCGCATGGGCAAACGACGGTGAACTGAGCTCCGGTGAGGCTTGAGCGTGTGCGGAAGAGTGTAACCGACGTCTGGGAGGGCTTTATAGGCGCGTGCGCGGGACAGGGCGCCGACTGGCCGTTGGCGCGACGCGGGGCACGCGGGGGCGTGCGCGGGCGTGCTCTGGCGAGCTCAGAGCGCGTCGAACACGTGGCTCGTTGCTTCTGCCCGTGTTCTTCCCTCTGCTGAGCGGCCAAAACGTACGAATCTTACCCTATCGCCTGTGGGAGATGTCTTCCTTGCACCTAGAGCTACCTAGTTCATGTAAGTTCCAAGAATAGATGTGGTCGGGTTAGAGAGATATGAGGGTGGGAAGTTGGCTGTGTCAGACATGTCCAACCCGAGACAAAAATGGTGCCAAGTCATGTCAAACGCCCTAGGGTAGGTGTCACCTCTTTCCAGGGCATTCTAGGGTTAATTTGGCGCCACTTTGTCAAATGGGTCGAAGTGTTTTAAATTTTGGATTAAGGTGAACATGTGGGATCTTTGTTCAAGGGTTAGTTTTTAGACTTAGGCAAATTCTGAATTTTTCCCTTGTGCTCAACCTTGGGTGAACTTTTTGGGGCTTTTCTGAAAACATTTTGGGGGTACTTCCTTACTATTCTTTGTAGGTTATGAAGCACACTACAACATTTATATTTGGGGTTATGAAGCACACTACTATTCTCATAAGGTTTACATGGCCTTTTGATCTTAGCTTCAAAAAGGGTTCCTATTGCCCAAGAGGGGTTTGCTTTAGGGTTTTGGGAAATTCCCCACTTAGATGTGCATGACAAGCTAGGGCATGATATCCAAGATGGTTTGCACTTGATTAGGACCTTGAATTCCAAGTTTGATGTACTTTGCCCAAATCAATCCTCATGTGATAATAGGTTAAAAGGGGTAGCCCTGGGTGGACTCCCTGAGTAACACCTGGGGTGTTACAGCCCTCCCCCTTAAAGGAATCTCGTCCCGAGATTTTAGGTAGAGTCCCTTGAAGGGTGCTTGAAGGTGTGTTGATGCTACTCTTTCTTTATACTCAAGTTTCTCTTGTTAACTGCTCTTCGAATGTCATTCTCTTTGCAACTTCAGAAGGAAGCCCTTCTTAAGTTAAATCCTCAACTTAGACTATCCTTGTTATCTAAGTTTTTCTTATAATTGAATTCAAAGGGCAGATGGGGGTGGGGTTCTGGGGTTACGTACCGACTCCTTTGGGCAGAAAGTCGGGGAAGCGAGAGCGTAGAAAATCCTCAGTCTCCCATGTGGCTTCTTCTGCTGAATGGTGACTCCACTGAACCTTATACATTCTGACTGACCTTGCCCGAGTTGATCTCTCCTTTTGATCTAATACCTTGACGGGGTACTCTTGGTAGGACACGTCTGGTTCTATCTCAATATCCGGTTCCGGTAGCACTTCAGTGGGTAGACGAACACATTTCCGCAGCTGAGATACATGGAACACATCGTGAACTGCTGACATGTGAGGTGGCAATTCCAATTGATAGGCTACAGGTCCACAACTTGCTTTGATCTCATAGGGTCCAATGTAGCGGGGAGCTAACTTGCCCTTGATCCCGAATCTCTGGACACCCTTGGTGGGTGACACCTTAAGATAAACATGATCTCCCACCTCAAACTGTAGAGGCTTCCGCCTCTTGTCATGATAGCTCTTTTTCCTAGCCTGAGCAGCTTCTAAGTTCTTGGTAATAACCCTGACCTTTGCCTCTGCCTCAAGTACCAAGTCTGGCCCAAAAATTTCGCTCTCTCCTGCTTGAGACCAATTCAGTGGGGTCCTACACCTTCTCCCATATAAGGCTTCAAAAGGTGCCATCTTCAGACTGGACTGATAGCTATTATTGTAAGAAAATTCTGCCAAAGAAAGACACTTGTCCCAATCCTTCCCGTAGTGTAGTGCACATGCTCGCAACATGTCTTCTAGAATCTGATTCACCCTTTCTGTCTGACCATCTGTTTGGGGATGGTATGCTGAGCTTCGGATTACTTGGGTCCCAAGTGATTCTTGCAGCTTCTCCCAAAAGAGTGCCACAAACAGTGCTCCTCTGTCAGATATAATGGTCTTTGGAATACCATGCAATCGCACTATTTGATCAACATAAATTTCTGCGTACTTCTCTGTCTTATGGGTGGTGTGCACTGGCAAGAAATGAGCGGTCTTGGTCAACCTGTCCACAATAACCCAAATGGAATCATGGTGCCTGGAGGTATTGGGTAATCCTACGATAAAATCCATACAAATGTCCTCCCATTTCCAAGATGGTATGGGAAGGGGTTGCAAAGGGCCTGCTGCCTTCAAGTGACTAGCCTTTATCCTCTGGCAAGTGTCACACTCGGATATGTACTTGGCAATTTCTCTCTTCATTCTGGTCCACCAATATAAAGTTCTGAGATCATGGTACATCTTGTTGCTACCAGGGTGCATGGAGAATTTGGAAAGGTGAGCTTCATCCAGTATCTTCTTTCTCAGCTCAGGGTCCTTGGGAACAACTAATCGGTCTCCAAACCATAAAGTTCCCTTGTGTCCTGACGGAAGCACTTGTATTTCTCTGCCTTTTGCTTGAGCATTTCCTTAATCATTTGAACACCCTTATCCTCAATCTGTGCCCTCATTATTTGCTCTTGCAATGTGGGTTCCACCGAGATATAACTCAAGTTACCTGAAGAAACAACTTCCAGGTTCAGCTTGCACAGCTCATCGCACAGGGTGGTGACCCTTTCATCCATGCTCATACAATTGCACTGGGCCTTTCTGCTCAAGGCATCTGCCACAACATTTGCTTTGCCCGGATGGTAATGCACTTCCAAATCATAGTCTTTGATTAACTCCAACCATCTCCTTTGCCTCATGTTCAGATCTGCCTGAGTGAAAATGTATTTGAGACTCTTGTGATCAGTGTAGATGTTACAGTGAGCTCCCATCAAGTAGTGTCTCCATATCTTAAGAGCATGAACCACAGCTGCCAACTCCAGGTCATGTGTAGGGTAGTTCTGCTCATGGGGCCTGAGTGCTCGGGAAGCATAAGCAATGACTCTGTTCTCTTGCATCAAGACACACCCCAATCCTGTACCAGAAGCATCACAATAAACTTCAAATGGCTTGGTGTTGTCAGGTTGAGCCAGCACTGGGGCTGTTGTCAAATGCTGCCTCAAAGTATGAAAGGCATCTTCACACCTTTGGCTCCAATCATACTTGACTCCTTTCTTCAACAGTTCCGTCATTGGTTTGGCAATCCTGGAGAAATCCGGAATAAATCATCGGTAATACCCTGCCAATCCCAGAAAACTCCGAATTTGTTTCACTGTAATCGGGGGTTTCCAATCCATCACCTCTTGTACCTTCTCAAGATCAACTGATATCCCATCCTGAGAAATTGTGTGACCCAAGAATTTAATCTCCTTCAGCCAGAATTCGCATTTAGACAACTTGGCATACAACTGATAGTCACACAGTCTCTGAAGTACAATATGCAAATGTTTGGTGTGCTCGGCTTCATTCTTGGAATAGACCAGAATATCATCAATGAAAACGACCACGAACTTATCCAATTCTGGCATAAATACTGAGTTCATCAAGTACATGAAATAAGCCGGGGCATTGGTCAGCCCAAAAGACATGACCAGAAATTCATACAGCCCGTATCTGGTAGAGAAAGCCGTCTTGGGAATATCGCTGGCACGGATCTTGATCTGATGGTAACCTGAGCGAAGGTCTATCTTGGAGAATACCTTGGCTCCTACTAGCTGGTCAAACAGAACATCAATGCGGGGTAGCGGGTATTTGTTCTTGGTAGTCACCGCATTGAGAGGGCGGTAGTCAACACACATTCTCAAACTCTCATCCTTTTTCTTCACAAATAAAGCTGGACATCCCCATGGTGAAGTACTTGGGCGAATAAACCCCTTGTCTAACAACTCTTGCAATTGCCTTTTCAGTTCTGCCAATTCCGCGGGAGGCATCCTATAGGGTCTCTTGGAGATAGGAGCAGTCCCGGGTTGCAATTCGATGGCGAACTCAATATCTCGGTCAGGTGGCATCCCTGGCAATTCATCCGGAAAAACATCCGGGTAGTCACGGACCACTGGGATCTTCTCCACTGGGGACTCTATCATAACAAAGGCACAAGAACGGGTGCATCCCTGGCCGGGTAAATATAAAACAGTCTCGCCATAAGCAGGGGAATGAATTTCAATGGCCCTGGCTGCAATATCCAATACTGCTTGATGTCTGGTCAACCAGTCAGCTCCCAATATAATATCCACGCTATCCAATCCTAAGATGAGAATGGTGGTTCTAATCACAAGGCTACCAAATTTTATAGGCACTTGCCTGTTGATTTGATAAGTGGCAACCCTGCCCCCTGGTGTTGAAATTGTAATGCCCCCATCGGGGTGGTGAAAGGGCAACTGGCACTTGGCACTAAATTTGGCACTGATAAAGCTATGTGATGCACCAGAATCAAATAGAATAATAGTAGGATAATTCAAAACTGTAAAGATACCAGTCATGACGGGTGCTCCCTCTGGAATATCAGCCATGGTGGTGAAATTTAGCCTGCCCTGCCTCACTTGCACCTTCTGTCTCTTGCTTTGATTCTGATTAACATTCTGCCCCTGCCTCTGCTGGTTCCTGGGGCAATTTTTGGCGTAGTGTCCGGTGTTGCCACATGTGAAACACATGTTATCATTTGCCTGGCGATACTGCTTCTGCTGTTGGTTGTTCCTCTGAGCTGGAAACTGGGTGCGGGTGGGTGCCTGCTACTGCTGCTGTGGTCAGATCACCCATCTCCCTTGCTGCTGCTGAGGTCCCCTGTTCTGTGTGTCGGATACAATCCTGAAGCGCTGTGGCTGAGCTGAGGGTCCTGCCACAGGGGTCTTCCTCTTCTTCTCTGCCTGTCGAGCTGTAATGCAGTCCTCCTGGGAGATAGCCTTGTTGACCAACTCATTGTAACTGTTGGCCCTGACGGTGTTGAGACGATCACGGAGCTTAGTGCTGAGCCCCCTCCTGAACCTGTCTCTCTTCTTCTCATCCGTGTCTGCGTGATATCCAGCATACTCGCACAAGTCATTAAAAGCCTGGGCATACTGCAACACTGTCCTGTTGCCCTGAGGGAGTGCCAAAAACTCATTGAGCTTCCGGTCCATAATCCCGGCTGGTATATGATGTCCCCTGAAAGCTGCCTTGAACTCTCTCCACTCCACCTCTCGATCCTCTGGCTGCATGGCAAGAAAATGGTCCCACCAAGTCCTTGCGGGTCCGCGAAGCTGCTGGGTGGCGAACCTGACTTTAGTGACTTCTGAGCAAGCTCCATGGAGTAGCGGGAATTTGGATTCCACCACTCGCAACCACACATCTGCATCAAGTGGGTCCTCTGCCCTGGTGAACAATGGAGGCTGGGTACTAAGGAACTCCTGGTAGGTAGCTGCCGCGGGGTGACGCTGATGGTCTCCACCAACATAATGCTGAGGTGGTGGCTGACGCTGGGCCAACTGTCTCAAGATCTCATTCTGCTGAGCCATGAGCTCCTGCAGAGTGGGAGGTGGTGGCGACGGTGGAGGAACGCGCTCATTCTGGCCACGACGCTGCCTCCCGGCCATCTGAAAAACCACATATATACTTAACACCATATTTCCAAGTTCAAGATTTAATCGCGGCGAAAAGAGTCAAAAGCAAAATGATAGACTCCAATTCCAACAAAAGGATTTAAAAAGGCATAACTTTTTCCTTCCAAATTTAAAACGGATAACAGCATCCATCAAGCATGCGTCCAAAAAAGTTTATCATGATTACATCATTTGTCCCAAAAAGACTCAACTCTATCTAGCCTAGTACCCCAAGGGTGCAAAAGCTAAGCTAGCTGCGAGGAGTCCTACCATCCAACTTCTAACCCTATCCTGAACACCTAGTGAGCGAACGAGGCAACACTCGACTCGGGGGAAGGTGGTCTCCCTGAGCCAGTAGTGTCCACACTAGAGGCAGGCTCATCTCCTCCCTCGATGTCGACGTCCTCGTTGGCCTCCATGTCCTGGATCTCCTGGTGATGCATATCCAGGTGCTCGTTAGCCTCAGCAAGCTGCTGCTGAGTGGTAATGAGCTGATCCTCGAGAACCTCGATGGTGTTCTCCCTGGTGCCCACTAGTTCCTCCAACTCTTGGATATCAGTGGATAGCTGCTCCACCTGCAAGTCCTTTTCCACCATTTCAGTGGACAAGTCAACCACAAGCTCCTCCCTGTTGTCCAAAGTAATCTTTGTCGCCTCCAATAGTGCCATCAGATGGGACATTGCCTCACCGCGCATTACTTGCAGACGGTACAGAGCATTCATGCACCGTACGGTCAAGTGCGCAGTCTGTCCTGGGTAGATGGCCCAGATATCCTTGGCATGCTCCACCCGATCCTTCCACATTGGGTCGTCCTCCCTTTCGGCGGGGAACAAGCCAATGGGGTGGGTGGCCAGCTCCAAAGGATGGAATCCGCAGAAAGTGGTCAACCCGTGCAGAGCGATCGCCTCGATCGTGTCCTCAGCTCGGTATCCAAAAGACTCGGAGTCCAAAGAGCGCCAGCCTGGCTGCAGGGGATGGGGCTCCAAGGTCATCCTCACCCTACAGCGAGGCACTCGGTGTTTCTCAAACTGCTGCACCGTGTACTGAGGAGGTGTCGTGTATCCGACCCCCTGAAGTACCTCCCACAAAATGCGGGGAAAGCCCTCTCGTGCAAGCCCGTCAAAGTGGGACAGTGCATTTCCGTCCTCTGAGGATCCGTGGGAAGTCATCTGTGTACGATTAAGCGTAAGTAAAAGAAAAATAATTATAAAAAGAACAAGAAAACTAAAACTCAGCCTTTCTTTAGTTAAATAAAAAGGCACTGGGGTCCTAGTTGGTTGTTATCTTGTTTTTTTTAAGTCCTTACTCAGTTATCCATTTGCTTAATTAAGAATGCATGCATGCTCGTCCTGAACGACCTCACAACAAGATAAAGGGAATAGGGAAGAACTCCCATCCTGTAAAAGTGGCCTGTAGGGCCTAATTACTTAGCCACCTAGCTACCCTTCTATCATCCTAAGGCTTCACGTCCTAAGTCTATCCTGCTCGTCCTACTATCTATCCAACATTGTTTCTATCAAGTTTTATTTTGGAAAAATGATGGTATTCACATTTTATTGATTCCTCTGTGGTGGTACAAGCTCCGATACCAGCTGTGGCGGAACTGCCCGAATTATTCCAACTTAAGTGCCTAAGCCCCGCCTTAGAGGCTAGACCACACTTAAATAGGAATAACCCGTCAATCCCTCGGATCTAGTCCGACACGGCCACTGACAGGATCAAGTACCACAGTCTCACTCGATGGTGAGTCACAGAGCAAATACAATAAAGCATAAAACCATGCATTAAAGAGTATTAAATTATTACATCATCATCGGAGTTTTGCAAAAGTAGTCATCATTGTTCGAATTGCAGCGGAATAAAACTAACGGTAAACAAACGGAGAGATGGGGAAGCCTGTCCCATCACTCCTCATGCTCCTCCTCAGCTGAGGCAGGGTCCCACTCGACAGTCCAACCCGGTGGCAAGATGGACGGCCAAGTCACTCCAGCAACCATGTCCTCCAAGGAACCTGTAAAATTATGCCAGAAGCAAGGCTGAGTATACTAATACTCAGCTAGACTTACCCGGTGTGAGGAGTCTACTCCTCTACCTCTAGACATGCAGCTGTATGGCTGTGGGGTTTGGTTGCCAAAAGCACTAGCTGAGTTTCTAAGTCAAGTTTCAACTTTGTCGATTTAAGTGTGACTCTCTTAAGGCTAAAAGTGTACTATCTACTCATACATAGTAGCAAGCATTATTAACAATCAACAGCTTATATCAACCCATCACATTTCCACTTGTTACTCAATGCAGTACAATGGATCAAGCAGTCTCATTAGCTGCGAGAAGCAGACGATTCAAATCGAGTTTTTATCCTTGCAAGGTAAACCTAAACACACGACGTGGCGAGGCACTCCGTCCCCACACACATCAACCGTCCCCATCGATTCCCTGGCAACAGAAAGGGGCTCACCGCCTTGGCGTACAATGCCTCACTGACCCCGACTGCCGTCGTGCAGTGACCGCACTTGTACCCACCATAACCGGAATGGGCGACCAC
This sequence comes from Zea mays, assembly GCF_902167145.1. NCBI lineage: Eukaryota > Viridiplantae > Streptophyta > Magnoliopsida > Poales > Poaceae > Zea > Zea mays. Next base: position 103,064,582 of record NC_050097.1, read on the forward strand.
GTCTCAGGTCGCGTGAGGAGGGCAATCTGCGGGCAGGTTCACTCAGGTACTAGGCTTACCGATTTACCATATTTCTCGGCATGTGCTTAGTACGTTCAATCGCTTGACACAGGTATCCGCACGTTAATCCTTATTCCAATTTCACCTCGTAGACCACGCATCCCATGGATCCGTGTCCACCAACCAACTATCAATATGATATAAAAGTGGGTACAACCAATTCCTGATCTCGCGCAAGTGCTAGAAAAATCACTCGTCTTCTACCGAGATCCTAATTAAACAAAGCAACTACTCGACCTAGCATACTAGTATCCATCTCAAAAGGATTCCTGAGATCATGCAACTAGGGTTTCAAACAATTCCTACACCTAAGTGCACAATCAATCCTACAATCATTAAGTGAAGTAAAATAGCATAAATAACAGGTTATGCATAAACCGGGGCTTGCCTTCCAAAGCAGTGGCAGGCAGGTCCTCGGGTGCAAGCTCTGGTGCTGGGTCCGGGACCACCTCCTGAGCAGCTCCTTGCTCCGGCACGAGGACGTACTCTCCGTCAGCAAGGTTACAGTCTATCGAAATGCAATGAATATTTATGTCATGATTATGCAAGATTTAATAACATTATGCTAAAAGAAACTAAGTCAAGAAGTAACTTAGGGTTTCTTAGTCATGCGAGGCTTTCAGTGGTATATACTTATTACTTTTTAGGCTTAGGTTTTCATTGAGGATAACATAGTGGATTTGTATTGTCTTTATATATTTCAGTGGACAAATTACAAGGGTTCTAGGATGACATTAATTACCATTATTCATTTTCCTTTCTTTAATTTCTTCTTATGGTTTCTAGTGTAGGTTTGAACTACGACAGTGGTTTAATATTTTCCAAAAATTCTGTAAAAATTACAGTGGGTTGCCATTTGCTATTCTAGCCTGTTTTAAGGATTTGAGGCTCCACAATTAAAGGCTAAGTTTAAGACAAAAAGAATAAAAATTGGGTAAATGGGCCACTTTGTACTACAAATCTTAATTAGAGGTGGGGTCTGTCCTAAAGGTTATTTTTTGGCATTTAACAGTAATAATAGGCTTCTGTGCCAAAAACTACAGAAGGCTAAGGGGTGGTTATTTAGTTATGATCTTCTAAAGTTTAATGCCAAAAAGGGCACTTTCTACTACATTGTTATTTGAAAAATGTCAAACAGCAGATTTCATATTTTTCTTAAGTTCTTAATAGTAAAACATTTTCTATCCCAAGGGTGGGGGTGTTTTCACCATGGGGTTATTTTTGTAGGGTTTTTCTAAGTTTCCCTTGTTTTTATTAAAATAAAAGGTATCCTACTTATTTTATATTAAAACAGGGTATGATATATTTTTCCAGTGAACTACATTGAATAAGTATCCTAACAAAAATAGGGGTGTCCTCTAGTTCATTATTTAACTCACATTTTCTATTTTCTTTAACCTTAAGCATATTGCAAAATAAGGGGCAAAAACTAACTTAATGGGGTGGACTGAAAGGTTTAGCATTTTTATTTGGGTTAGTAGGTAGATATAAACTTCCCCAAATTTTTCTAGCCCTAGTCAAATAATACAACTATTTTTCTTTCTATTATTGAGCTTTTGGCCAAAACTATAATTAAATCAGAGCTTTAAAGTTTTCTATAGTACATAGGGGGTTTTATATTTTTCGTAAGTAGGTTACATTATTTAGAGTCTGACAAAATTGGTTTGACCAAATTTGGATGAACTAAAAGGAAGTTATGAATTTTTGAAGTCTTTGTTCAAATTAAAAACAGATTTAATAAGAGTTTTCCTGGAAAAACAGTTTGCACCGAGGTCCCTGGGTTAAAGCTAAATCAATCTTCGCAGTTCTACCCTTGCGCCATTATTCCCCTGGGTCTCTGACAGTTCAAAAAGCCCCCTGACCTTCTCTTCCTCTCACCCGCAGTCCTTCCCCCAATGTAAACAGTACCCGCGGGAAAGAAAAGGGTGGCGCGGCTTACCGGCGGCGAGATAGGTCCGGCGAAGGGCAGAGTTGGCTCGGGGAGGCTCTGGCGGTCACAGCGAGGTGCGGCTCGACGGCGGGGATGGCCGGAATCGCTCGGTCCACGTGCGTAGGCGGGTGTTCTCGTCGGCGGCGAGTGTACCGGCCAAACCACGGCGATCTGGTTCAATCCAAGGGCACGGTGAGCTTCCTGGGGTGATGTATAGGCTATCTGTGCAGTGAATCGAGAAATGGCTCAGTGATTTACCCGGTCCACGCACTCCGGCGGGGTTGAGAGCTCCGGCGACCGTGGACTGGCCTCTCCGGCGAAGCAGGCTTCGATTCCTCACTCGGGGAGCTTCACTGAGTTGTGCACACTCGTCTCCGAGGGTTGGATGGGGCTGGGGAAGGCTGGACTGGCCGGCCTACAGCGGCAGTGGCTCGGGTGGCCGCGGACACGCCGCGCACGGGCAAACGGAGGTGAACTGAGCTCCGGTGAGGCTTGAGCGTGTGCGAAAGAGTGTAACCGACGCATGGGAGGGCTTTATAGGCGCGGGAGCGGGACAGGGCGCTGGCTGGCCGTTGGCGCGACGCGGGGCACGCGGGGGCGTGCGCGGGCGTGCTCTGGCGAGCTCAGAGCGCGTCGAACACATGGCTCGTTGCTTCTGCCCGTGTTCTTCCCTCTGCTGAGCGGCCAAAACGTACGAATCTTACCCTATCGCCTGTGGGAGATCTCTTCCCTGCACCTAGAGCTACCTAGTTCATGTAAGTTCCAAGAATAGATGTGGTCGGGTTAGAGAGATATGAGGGTGGGAAGTTGGCTGTGTCAGACATGTCCAACCCGAGACAAAAATGGTGCCAAGTCGTGTCAAACGCCCTAGGGTAGGTGTCACCTCTTTCCAGGGCATTCTAGGGTTAATTTGGCGCCACTTTGTCAAATGGGTCGAAGTGTTTTAGATTTTGGATTAAGGTGAACATGTGGGATCTTTGTTCAAGGGTTAGTTTTTAGACTTAGGCAAATTCTGAATTTTTCCCTTGTGCTCAACCTTGGGTGAACTTTTTGGGGCTTTTCTGAAAACTTTTTGGGGGTACTTCCTTACTATTCTTTGTAGGTTATGAAGCACACTACAACTTTTATATTTGGTCCAAGCCATGATCATAAGGTTTACATGGCCTTTTGATCTTAGCTTCAAAAAGGGTTCCTATTGCCCAAGAGGGGTTTGCTTTAGGGTTTTGGGAAATTCCCCACTTAGATGTGCATGACAAGCTAGGGCATGATATCCAAGATGGTTTGCACTTGATTAGGACCTTGAATTCCAAGTTTGATGTACTTTGCCCAAATCAATCCTCATGTGATAATAGGTTAAAAGGGGTAGCCCTGGGTGGACTCCCTGAGTAACACCTGGGGTGTTACAGCGATCGACCCATACATCTTTGGCCTATCAATTTAGCAATTAAGCCCCTGCAGAAAATAGAAACTAACCCGCCATCCGCCTCCATGCACTCTGTGTCTACAGATTTTTACCTCGAGGCCCCTGAGTTCTCTGAAAATAGTGCGCCCAGTCCATAGCTCTGAGAATTCAATTATTTAATCTTAGAAATTGATATTTAATACAAAAATAAGTGCTAGAACTTTAATAATCCATATAAAATTCATATGGACTCCAAATTAATCCATTTCAGTCTCTAAAATTTTGTAATATTATTGTCCATCGCATAGACGCTCTGTTTTGTCATGAAAATAGTAAGAAAATTTATTTCTCACTTAATCCTATTTTAAACACATTAAATCTTTGGAAATTCATATCTTAAAATCTATAACTCCAAAAATTATGATTCTTGTTCCTAGGATTTTATTTTAACGAGTAGATTATTATTATGTATTTTGTTTACATGTTTGGGTGATGTTAATTTTCTCTATATATTGTGCTTGTTTGTATTGTGGCGAGTAGAAGAGCCCGTGACCGAGGATCCTGGTGACCAGCAGATAGAAGTAGCTGAGTAGGAGCTCATTGAAGGCAAGTTGTGCCCTTGATTCACTTTTGTTACCTAATAATGTTCTTTATAATCATTTACCATGCATAGGTTTAATTTTGATAGGACCCAATAGGTCACCCTAGATTGTTATTCCATTTTACCTTGTTATCCCTGAATCATATGGGTAGTTATGCTATTGCTTTACATGGTTTTGGTATAATATTTTGTTATATCCATATTCCAGTTATTTTGTTATTCTATTTATGTTCATGTCAAGATCATTAATGTTAATTGGAACATGGAGCTTAACTTGAGAAACACGTGCCACCACAAGGGTTTAATGGGACACCCTTAGCCAACTAACTAGGAAAGCCAGTGGAAGACTACCTTACTCGAAAGGGACAAGGGCATTAGGGGATTGCATGCAAGGAGGTTCTCGGGTTGATTTTGCTGCGATGGCGGTCAGACGAGTGATTCTTGCAAGTGCTCTTCCCATAAAGTGTAGCGGGTTTTCGGAAGCTAGTGGAACTTTGTAAAGGCCTCGTAGTGGATCCCTAGCCATTCACCTCGGTAGTGTCTAAGGGTCTAGCTAACCCTGGCGACATGGGATACACGACTTGTGGGTATAGGGTACAACCTCTGCAGAGTGTAAAACTGGTGTACTAGCCGAGCTCACAGTCACGAGCAGCTCAGGACTCTCTGATGATTAATTTATGGAACTTAAATTCAATTTGTCATTTGCATATGCATGGGTTTATTATTAATTTTGTTCTATTACTTTATGTAACGTTTGGTATTTACTTACATTTAGTAATTGCTAATAAAATTTTGACCAACTACTTAAAAGCAATGCTCAGCTTCAACCCCTGTCATTGATTAGCCTTACACATCACATGAACTCCCACCTTTGGTGAGTTCATGCCCACATTATTCCCCACAACTTGTTGAGCTATGATCATGTGTGAGCTCACCCTTGCTGTCTCACACCCCCCACAGGAGAAGAACATGTGGTTCAGGAGGAGCCACAAAGCGACGAGTTTGATCTGATCTAGGTGGCGTTTCCCCCAGTTGACTTTGCGCCAAGGATGATCCTTAGTTCGTTTTATATTTTATTTTGTAATAAGACTTCCGCTATGTAATAAATAATCTGATGTTATTGTGACATTTATCTCTATACACTCTGTTATTATATATGTTATCTTCTTTGGCGCATATATGAGATGCACCCGGCTTTGTCCCTTAAAGCCCCGGGTGTGACACCCCCCATTTCTCTTCCCCCCCTCCAAGGTGCAGCCCTCCCGCGTGGTTCTCCGTCGTGTGGCTGCGATATCAATTGGAGTTTGGAGGGAGGAAGAAGGAAGGAGGAAGGGAAGAACCCAAGGTGAATTCATGTTTAACTTTTGTTGTTTTTGTGCTACAATCAATTGGATTATGCGTTTATCTTTGCGAATCGGTAGAGGTGCTGTCCATGAATTTTGTGAGTGGGTAGACAGCAGTAGTTCTTGGGATTTCTGAGAATTTTCGTGGGTTAATTAGTAGGAATCAGTGGGATAATCATGTAGAGCTTTGTCATACCTTTCTAATGAGTACTTATGCGCTTGATTTGAAATTATATTGTAAAAGATATCGCTGTTTGAATCCGGGTATGTTGCTGTCCAAAAAAAAGATTTTTCAGGTGGGTGAACAGCAGTAGTATTAGCCGTTTCTGGGAATGTTTCGTGGGTAATTAGTGATAACCAGTATGATAATCATGTAGGGCTTTGTCTTATCTTTCCAATGAGTACTTATACGCTTGATTTGGAATTATATTGTAAAAGATATCGCTGTTTGAATCCGGGTATGTCGCTGTCCAAAAGAGAAAAAAAACAGATTACAGGGTTTATCTTGTGGACTATTTTGGGCTAATTAGATGTTGGAATTTAGTTATAAATTGTGTACAAAACTTGTGGGGAATTTTATGTAGATGCCTCTGGAGTTTTTGTTTGTTACCACTGCTGTCATAATTTTAAAGTTATGAAATTATTAAGCAGCGCCGATTCAGTTTGGTGGGTGTGGGGAGAGATGTTACACGCGGCGGGGTTTGAGATTGTGCGTAGGTGCGGCGTCGTTTATGAGCCTGATGTTGTGAAATTGGTGCACTAAGTTGTGTGTCAAAAATAGGTGGTGGACTTCCGGATCGTACTTAGGGATTTGCCCAAACTCCCTGTGAAGGCGAGTAAAACAGTGATGGTTATTCCGTCTGTTGATTGAAGAGTCTTATACTTGATTATGTTTGTGCTATTTGTGTTCGTATTCATATTCCTAATTGGGTACCGTCATTTGAAATTATTCATGTTTTATTGATTATACATGTGGAGGGTGTGGTTTGATCATGTTACCCATGTGGTTTATTATGTGAAATGGGTGGAAGTATATGTCTAGCACATTTTATTTGGGAAGAACTCATGTTGTTGACATGCATAATGCATTCATCATCCATTGCATTGAAGTTTCGTCGCGATCTTATGGTCCGACTGTATCGGTACAATGAGCATCATATGTTGCCCGAGAAGGGGTATGATGCAGCTTCATATCCTTAGAGGTATGAAGGCAGAAGTCACACTGCATCTGTAGCCATGTGCATTCATGGGGGAAGTGTGGAACCTATTATGGTGATGTGGATAATGTGGATCTTTACTTTGTAATTCATCTTGGCATTGAGTAATTGATTACTTGCTTACTTGCTGCAAATTAATATTTAAGAAAGAAGTTGGGAACCATGTGGTTGCTTATGCACGATTGGCTTACATTGTCCAACTGTTGTTTGTTTTTTTTACTTGCTGAGATGTGTCATCTCACTCTTGCATTGTCTGATGCAGGCACCTCATCTTTGCTTTGGGAAAGAAGGGATGTAGCAGCACGGCCACCACACTTTTAAATAAAGGAACCACTGCTTAATAATGATGTTAAACAGGAAGGGTCAAGTTTAGGGGATTATTACATTCTAATCTTTCATGGTAGTTGAACTATTTAGTTTGGTGGGCTGAGTTGTTTATCTTTTATCTGGTCATGAATGTTCATTTCTACCATTGCAATTCGATTATACCATGTCAATTATCTTTCTTTTATATCCTGTATAAACTCTATGCTTCCCTTATTATGCTACTTTCAAGGGAGGTGCTGCCGGATTTTGCAATACTTTCTTTCTCTATGTGTTGCATAAGTTTTGTAGAAAGGTTTTTTTGGTAACATCTATTGTGTTGGATTAGTGGGGTGTTACAGTTGGTATCAGAGGAATAGGCTGTAGGTCCTAGCAAGTGGAATAATAATAAATTGACACACTTCACATGTAGGATGGGTTTTCTGCTTTACTATTGATATGTTATGTTATTGTCTGAGCTAGTTTGACATTATCTGAAGAGATGCTATGCCCATCTTATTTACTTATTATTCTCATCCCTGTGGCTGCAGCTATGCCGTCTCATAGGGCTCGGGGTAGTCCGTATGCTGCCTCATAGGGCTCGGGGTAGTCCGCAAGTTCCTAGTGGGGACTCGATGAGTCCAGCGGCAATGTTAGCCGTGATGCAGGCCATGCAGCAGGAGTTGGCCATTCTGAGGCAAGCTATTCATGTTGCCCCTGCGGGTGCTGCTCAGGGTGCTGGTGGTGGAGGAGTGCCCGGAGGCGCTGACCCTACGGGTGCTGCTCCAGGTGGCAGGGCCGAGGTGCCTCTTCCAGTCAGTGGTCTTTCTCTGATGCAGTGGATGGGCATGAAGTTGGATTCTTTTGACGTCAGTGGTACTCCGGTCAAGGCGACAGATTGGCTAACTTACGTGGAGGATAAGATGAATGTCTTTGAGATTGTGTATGGAGATCGGGTTCGCTTTGGCACATAGCTGCTGAAGGGAGAGGCTCCAATTTGGTGGAGAGGCATGCAGGCAGCGCACTCC